>NC_090390.1:43519097-43834557 GCF_036365525.1 Heterodontus francisci
ACTGGTATAAAATAATTTTTTAACAAGTCTGACATTTTTTTATTATCCATTATAGTTTCGTCTGCACCTGTCTTTAATGAGCCCACATTCCCCTTTACCGTGTTCTTTCGTTAAATATATTTTAAAATCTTTTTCTGATATCTTTGATGTTCCTTTATTTGTTTTCATATTCCTTTTGCACATCTTATTACTTTCTTGTTATCCTTTTTTGCTTTTTCTAGTTATCACAGTCCACTGGATTTCCATTTTCCTTGCATTTACTATGGTACTGTGTTTCAACTTACTTGCTAACCATGGTTGCTTAACTGCATAAATAAAGCTTTTCTCTTTCAGGACCATGTACTGGTTTTATATCCTAATAAATACTTCTTTGACTACTGCCCATTGTTTGTAGGTTTACCCATTAATAGTTCAGCTCAGTTTACTGTGATCAATTCATTTCTCATCCTTTACTTAATTGTAAAACCTTAGTTTTTGACTCTCCATTCTTTTTACTGATCCTAATATTAAATTCAATCATATTAGGATACCTATTTTTAAGATCTTCCCATAACGTCAGATTGCTAACTAATTCTGGTCCATTCTTTCTTTCTTTGGCCTCCATGTCTCTGGAGACAATGGGTAAGCGCCTGCAGGTGGTGAGTGGTTTGTGGAGCAGTGCCTGGAGTGGCTATAAAGGCCAATACTAGAGTGACAGACTCTTCCACAGGTGCTGCAGATAAAATTGGTTGTCAGGGCTGTTTTGCAGTTGGCTCTCCCCTTGCACTTCTGTTTTTTTTCCTGCCAACTACCAAGTCTCTTCGACTCGCCACACTTTAGCCCCGCCTTTATGGCTGCCCGCGAGCTCTGGCGATCGCTGGCAACTGACTCCCATGACTTGTGATCAATGTCACAGGACTTCATGTCACGTTTGCAGACGTCTTTAAAGCGGAGACGTGGATGGCCAGTGGGTCTGATACCAGTGGCGAGCTCGCTGTACAATGTGTCCTTGGGGATCCTGCCATCTTCCATGCGGCTCACATGACCAAGCCATCTCAAGCGCCGCTGACTCAGTAGGGTGTATAAGCTGGGGATGTTGGCCGCCTCGAGGTCTTCTATGTTGGAGATACGGTCCTGCCACCTGATGCCAAGGATTCTCCGGAGGCAGCAAAGATGGAATGAATTGAGACGTCGCTCTTGGCTAACATACGTTGTCCAGGCCTCGCTGCTGTAGAGCAAGGTACTGAGGACACAGGCTTGATACACGCGGACTTTTGTGTTCCGTGTCAGTGCGCCAGTTTCCCACACTCTCTTGGCCAGTCTGGACATAGCAGTGGAAGCCTTTCCCATGCGCTTGTTGATTTCTGCATCGAGAGACAGGCTACTGGTGATAGTTGAGCCTAGGTAGATGAATACTTGAACCACTTCCAGAGTGTGGTCGACGATATTGATGGATGGAGCATTACTGACGTCCTGTCCCATGATGTTCATTTTCTTGAGGCTGATGGTTAGGCCAAATTCGTTGCAGGCAGCTGCAAACCCGTCAATGAGATTCTGCAGACACTCTTCAGTGTGAGATGTTAATGCAGCATCGTCAGCAAAGAGAAGTTCCCTGATGAGGACTTTCTGTACTTTGGTCTTCGCTCTTAGACGGGCAAGGTTGAACAACCTGCCACCTGATCTTGCGTGGAGGAAAATTCCTTCTTCTGAAGACTTGAACGCATGTGAGAGCAGCAGGGAGAAGAAAATCCCAAACAGTGTAGGTGCGAGAACACAGCCCTGTTTCACGCCACTCAGAATAGGAAAGGGGTCTGATGAGGTGCCGCTATGCTGAATTGTGCCTTTCATATTGTCATGGAATGAGGTGATGATACTTAGTAGCTTTGGTGGACATCCAATCTTTTCTAGTAGTCTTAAGAGACCACGTCTGCTGACGAGGTCAAAGGCTTTGGTGAGATCAATGAAAGCAACGTAGAGGGGCATCTGTTGTTCGCGGCATTTCTCCTGTAGCTGATGAAGGGAGAACAGCATGTCAATGGTCGATCTCTCTGCTCTCTCTGGTCCATTACTCAGCACTAAATCCAGTATAGCCTGTTCCCTTCTCAGTCCTAAAATGTATTGTTCCAGAAAGTTTGTCCCGAATATTGCCTTTACGATTTCAGTTGTTCTGCTTTTCCCTCCATTCTGACAGGCCTATCATGGTATGTGAGCTGAATCTGGACTCCAGAAAGCTGCTGCAATGGAATTATTCACTGGTCTTTATAGTCTGATTTCCCACTTTATGAGATTGTGGCGCCATCTTCTCACATACACATGCTAGGATGGAGAAGTCAAATTAATCTTGTTATTTGTGGCCAGTTAAATGTACTTGAACCACTCAGTATAAATGGGACTTTACAGTGAAGATGGCTCCACAATCTTTATGTTACTGGTTTGAATCTCACATGCTTACTTTTATAGCCTGCTTGTGATCTCTGTAGTTGTAGAAAACATAAAGTAAGTTTTGCCCTATTCTCTAGTTTCTAATAAGTTAAAACAGCATTCAAATTACAATTAATTTTATACATAAACATGCAAATGAACAGTTCTCTAATATTGATAACTAGGTTACACATCTACCCGCATATTCACCCGTTTCAATATAATTGGATTATATTAGTGGTGTCTTTTTCACCTATTTGAGGTAATGGTTTAATTAGCACATAGTTAAATGCATTGCATTTTATTTTACACACAATGCCATCCAAAGTGGATGACCTCACTCTTTCTGCATTCAGCTCCATCTGCCATAATTTTGCCCACTCAATGCAGGGAAGTGTGAGGTCATCCATTTTGGATCTGAAAAAGAAAACCAGAATATTTTCTTAAAGGGGAAGGTTCAGAAGCTGCTGAGGAGCAAAGGAATTTAGCTATCCATGTACAGAACGAGCAAAAAGCCAGTGCAGAGTTACAAAAAGTAATCAGAAAGGCTAATGGGATGTTGGCCTTTATCTCAAAGGGGCTAGAATACACGAGTGAAGAAGTGATGCTTCAGTTTTACAGAGCCTTGGTCAGGAGGACAGTGTTCAATTTTGGGCACGGCATCAGAGGAAAGATATATTAGTCTTGGTGGGTCATACAGTGCAAATTCATCAAAATTGCGGCACAGTGGCGCAGTGGTTAGCACCGCAGCCTCACAGCTCCGGCGACCCGAGTTCAATTCTGGGTACTGCCTATGTGGAGTTTGCAAGTTCTCCCTGTGTCTGTGTGGGTTTCCTCCGGGTGCTCCGGTTTCCTCCCACATGCCAAAGACTTGCAGGTTGATAGGTAAATTGGCCATTATAAATTTCCCCTAGTATAGGTAGGTGGTAGGGAAATATAGGGACAGGTGGGGATGTGGTAGGAACATGGAATTAGTGTAGGATTAGTATAAATGGGTGGTTGATGGTTGGCACAGACTCGGTGGGCCGAAGGGCCTGTTTCAGTGCTGTATCTCTAAATAAAAATAAATAAAATAAATAAAATGATACCAGGGCTTAAAGGTTTAAATTATGATAACAGTTTTCATAAACTTCGTTTGTATTCCCTTGACAACAGAAAGCTGAGTGATGACCTAACCAAGGTCTTTAAGATGATAAAGGAATTTGATAAGGTTGATATAGAGAAAAGATTTCTTTTGGTGGGAGAATCCATAACTAGGAGTGATAATCTTAAAATTAGAGCTAGGTCTTTTAGGAGTGAAATCACAACATATGTTTTCATACGAAGGGTAATGGAAGTTTGAAACTCTCTCTTGCGAAGACTGTGGATGCTGGGTCAATTGAAATTTTCGAGTCCAAGATCAACAGACATTTATTAGATAACAGTACCAAGGGTTGTGGAACAAAAGTGGGTAAATGGAGTCGAGGTACTGAATTTATACTGAAAAATAACACAATGCAACTTCAGGAGAGTGCCTCAACAACTAGCACTGCGGATGCTTGGGAACAGGATAAATGCCAGCAGGAAATAAGTGTGTGGCAAGGGCTAAGTAAAAGAGAGGAGACTATGTTTTGTCTGTTTGCAGTCAATACAAAATGCTGAAAAGAACATTAACTGGTTTAATAGGAAAAAACATGAATCATGGTCTGAACGGATCATGATAGCCAGCTGAACAATGCAGGGAAGCATCATTACAGTGGAGAAAATCATTTTGATGAAACAGGCCTCTAATTAAGTGGAGCTCTTGTACTGGATCTAAAACTGGATTCACAATAGATTCTACTCAAGTAAGTGGGAATTCATGTTTAAAAAAATCCTGTATAACTGAAAGTTATAACTGTAGTATAAACCATTTACAAATGTAAAAGAAGCAGATTGTTGAAATAAATTTATACAAATCATCCTCGGGCAACTACAGTAACTGCTGCACAAACAGGAATTTGAAAAATGTTCCTATGAGTTCCCTTTATAAAGACAGTTTATGGAAAATGCTCTTATGTCTCCATGTAAATTGGGCTTATAAAAGTACTTCTATATCGCCATGTCAATAGGATTTGCACAGCACTGCTTACTTTCAGAGTATAAACGTTTCTGAAGCTTTTACATAGGCCATTTGACTAATATTTGTGTTTCCTAACAAGATATCTTCAAGCATTGTTATTTTTCTCATAATATCTTCACCCAATTTTGCTGGTGCTTGGCAGCAGTGAAGTGCTTATCTGTTAGTCGGAATGACAGAGTGGAGGCAGGGAAAGCAACGTTTCAGGGATAATAATGGAGGTGGGGGGGGGGGGGGTGCGGTGGTAACGGGTGAAAGACAGTGACAGACAGAATTTGATTTCAATGCAGTACTGAAGAAGTGCTACTCTGTTGGAGATGGTGAAGTAGAAATTCATCTCAACTGGAGACACAAAACAGGCAGTATTGGATCAGCTGCCTGTTATACGCAGTGCCTGATAGTCAGTTCCCCTGCAGTCAACGGGTTTAAATACCAGGCGCTGCATATAACAGGGGGGGTGATCCAATACCGCTCGCTTTATGCCATTGACCGAGACAAATATCTACCCACCATCTTGGAGATCAGATTAAATCTAGGCCTCATCTGTCCTTTCATAAAAGATCCTGTGGCACGATTCAAAGAGAAGGGGAAAGTTCTCGGTGTCCTGGCCAATACTCATCCCTCAAACAATGCTGCTAAAACAAAAAAATTGGTCATGATCTTATTGCTGATTGTGAGAGCTTGCTGTGCACAAATTAGCTGTCACATTTGCTTATTTTACAACATTGACTGAACATCAAAGGTACATTTCATTGGCTGTTAAGCATATTGCGACACCCTTAAGATGTGAAAGGCAAGTTCTCATTTCTTCTTTCTATTATATTGGGCCAGATTTGGCTATAGCAGAGCGTCTAACACTACTTGATGTTAGTTGCACCTGCCCCTGCATCCTTCAGCTCAAAAAATATTTTCCCATTAAGTTCCGAAAGTATGAGGTGATAACATCACAGTAAGGATAGATAGAGTAGACAGGAAGGATCTGTTTCCCCTAGCAGAGAGGTCAATTATCAGGGGGCACAGATTTAAAGTGATTGGTAGAAGGATTGGAGGAGACAATAGGAAAAACTTTTTCACCCAGAAGGTGGTGGGTGTCTGGAATTCACTGCCAGGAACAGTGGTGAAGGCAGAAACCTTTTAAAAGGCACCTGGACATGCACCTGAAGTGCTGTAACCTGCAAAGCTACGGAGCAGGTGCTGGAAGGCGGGATTACATTGGGCAGCTAGTTTTTTCAGCCAGCGCAGACACGATGGTTTGAATGGCCTCCTTCTGTGCCGTAATTTTTTTAATGGTTCTCAGGGATATAGGGCATCTGTGACCAAAGTGAATAGCGCACCCAACAGAATATCTTCTTAACCAATCATATTTAAGGATTGAGAAATAGACAGTGGTAGGACCTATTTACAGCGCATATACAGCAACTTCACAACATTCAATGCATTTCCACGATGACCAAAAGTCCTTTTTTGCAAAGCTAACAGCATAGTGGTGAAACCTGGACAGCAACCTTTGGATATTGACATTTAACTGCACAACTGCCTCTCACCTGAAGCTGCGGTAGCATTTGCGCATAAATAATGACGTGTGCCATTGGCCCCGACATTATTTTGACACCAAAATCTGCCCAACAAGACAAAGAACTAAGGATGGCAAAGGAGAGAATTAGTGATATTTTGTCATTAAAAACAATCTCACGCTTCTCTCATTATCGTAGTCACAAATAGCAGTGTCTAGCCTTGTTGGTATTGACTGTTGATATTATAAATCTCTAATATGCCATTAAAAAGCTTTCAAAAATAAATAAATCAATAGATTAGACTTGAAACACCCTTTCCCACTTATTATCTATTACGAGAGAATGAAGTTTTAAAGCTGGAAAAATAAAAAATAGTATCTTACTTTATATATATTAATTTACAGATTTTAAAAAATCCCTTCATAGGAGATTGCAAGATTTGAATCCTTGTGGTGTGTACTTAAGATTTCAAGGACTACTTGTTTCTTAACTAATAATGTTTTCCTCCAGTATCAACAGATTATTGGGGATATAAGTTAATTTAAAAACATTAGTGCTTTAACACAATTTCTAAATGATAGGAATTCACAGCTTGATCTCAGTGACCACAGGAATCCACAGCCTCCTATTAGCCATTCAGGTTTCTTTTTGAATGGAAAATGCTGAAATTACTTATTTAAATTATACTGTTTAAACAACCTGCATTAAAACAAAGCCGCACAGAAACCAAGAAAGAGCGATATAATCTGGCACTGAATGACAGGAGTCCCAGAGCAGAGGGGATCCAGAGAGGGGCGGGGAGTCAGAGAGGGGGCGGGGAGTCAGAAAGTGGGCGGGGAGTCAGAGGTGCATGGACTAAGAAGGGTAGGGAATGAGAGAAGGGCAGAGTATGAGAGAAGAGTCAGGCAGTTAATGAAAAATGGACACGTCAGCTGCAATTCTGATAGCATCAAAAAAAAGTCAGACAGGGCTGTCCTCTGTCCCCGGTCTTGTTTGTTTGCTGTATTGAACCCTTTGCTGAGTCTATTAGGAAGGATGCGAGCATAAGAGGGGTGACAATCCCAGTCAGCGGAGGCACTCAGGTCAAAACCTCCCTGTACATGGATGACGTCGCCGTCTTCTGCTCGGATCCGCTGTCCGTGCGCAGACTGATGAGCATCTGCGACCAGTTCGAACTGGCCTCGGGAGCCAAAGTTAACCACGGCAAGAGCGAGGCCATGTTCTTTGGGAACTGGGCTGACCGATCCTTTGTCCCCTTCACCGTCAGGTCAGATTACCTGAAGGTGCTGGGGATATGGTTCGGAAGGGCCGGGGCGTGCACCAAAACATGGGAGGAGCGAGTAGCCAAGGTACGACAAAAGTTGGGCATGTGGGGGCAGCGATCTCGTTCCATTGTGGGTAAGAACCTGGTCATCAGGTGCGAGGCGCTCACGTTGTTGCTCTACGTGGCGCAGGTCTGGCCCATACCCCACTCCTGCGCCGTGGCAGTCACCCGAGCCATTTTCCGCTTCGTCTGGGGATCTAAAATGGACCGGGTCCGGAGGGACACGATGTTCAAATCTCTGGACATGGGCGGGAAAAATGTACCCAACGTGGCCCTCATCCTGATGACCACCTTCGTGTGCGGCTGCATCAAGCTATGTGTAGATCCCCAGTACGCAAACTCCAAGTGTCACTACGTGCTGAGGTTCTATCTGTCCCCGGTGTTGCGAAGGATGGGCCTGGTCACATTGCCGCGGAACGCACCATGCAGTTGGGCGGCGCCGTACCACCTATCCTTCGTGGAGCAGTTTCTGCGGAAAAACACCTTTGACCACCGGTCCATCAGGCAGTGGTCTGCACGGAATGTCCTCAAGGCCCTACGGGAAAAGGAAACGGTGGATCCTGTCGGATGGTTCCCCGAGCAGACCGTCAAAGTCATTTGGCGGAATGCCTCATCACCAGAACTTTCAAACAAGCACCAAGACGTAGCTTGGCTGGTGGTGAGAAGGGCCCTCCCCGTCAGATCCTTCATGCACACCCGAAGTCTCGCCCCCTCCGCACAGTGCCCCCGCGTTGGCTGTGGTGGGGAAGAGACGGTCGCCCACCTCCTCCTGGAATGTGCCTTTGCAAAGCAGGTGTGGAAAGAGATGCAGTGGTTTTTGTCAAGGTTCATCCCAAGCAGCTCTGTAACACAGGAGTCTGTGCTCTACGGGCTGTTCCCAGGGACGCACACCGAGACAAACATCAACTGCTGCTGGAGGACTATCAATTCGGTGAAAGACGCCCTTTGGTCTGCCCGAAACTTGCTGGTCTTCCAGCGCAAAGAGTTGTCCACCACCGAATGTTGCAGACTGGCACATTCCAAGGTCCAGGACTACGTGCTGAGGGATGCACTAAAGCTTGGGGCAGCCGCAGCAAAGGCTCAATGGGGAAAGACCACAGTGTAAGGTTCCCCCACCAAGCTGGACTGAGGGGCTGGATCCATGGGAAACCCCTCGAACTGTATCGTTAATATTCTGAATTGCTGTAAATGTAAAACTGTAATTGACATGACAATTGTGAAACGGAAGGGTTGGGAAGAAACTCATGAGAGTATTGAAGGAAACTGATATCCCTTGCAATGTTTGTATTTTTTGGTGCTGTTTGGAAACTGTTTGGCAATGTAATTTTAACAGATGTTTATGAATAAAGTATATTTTGGAAATTAAAAAAAAAGATAGCAACAAAAAAAACAATGACCAGAAATACAAAGCAGCTTATTCAGCATCCAAAAGAAAAAGGTTAATGTTGCGGGTTTGGGCCCTTTGTTTGAATTGAGGTCAGATCCAATGAACGGCCTTGCTCGAAACTTTAAACTAGCTTCTTCAAATTCTATGTACGTCCAGCACTTTAGGTTATATTTCTCATGGTCACGGTTTCTTATTTTACCCCTTATCAAGTTTACCTGATTGTTTCAAGATTTAACCGAGTGAGAAAAGGAGCAAATATTGGAGAACTTCATATGGAAGCAGTTCGGGAATATAAATGCAGCATTGTTATCACATTCTTTCAGCAGACTTTAATCGCATCTTTATTTATATGTCCAATAACTATCACAAAAACTCTACCATGATCTCTCTACTTGTCAACAACTCAAGTATAGTGGCCATCTTGTTCAATTCTACAGCTAATCTCGGATATTATAGATATAAAAATGACCCAGTGGAAAGGTTATATACCTAAATGGAACAGGGGCACTCTAATCATACCTTGACGTACTGCACAATACTGACAGTACAATATTGGGTGAGGACAAAAGTCTACAATCAATGCCAATTTGAAAATTCTGGCTTTCAGTGAAAGTTCCTGTGAGCTGAGATTTCATTTTGGCAGAGACGGCTTGTCAGGTGAGATACTGCCTCACCTAGAATTGTGTCTGCACACACGTTAGTGGAGAGTCAGTAAAATGCATTGTGCGTGTGCAAAGGGCCCACCACCATGGTAATACGCCACCTGGGTTAAGAATATGTAGGTGTGCCTCACCTGTCAAAAAAAATCATCAGCCACCTGTTGCTAATTTAATAAGTTGTTAAATCTGCATTAAACTTGAGAACATAACAAGGAATGCATTATTCTATGATGTTGACTTATTTTAATTGATTTTATGAATTAACACCCAGGGATTTGCTAAAGGTAATCTTGAAACAAAAACTGGGTTTACAGAAAAAGGGATCAGACCATATCGTATTCTCTTTGATTGATTCAAAGATTATAAAATGACAGCTAAGGAAATAGATCATTACATGATTTAAATTCTAAATACATCTAAAGCAAACTGCCAAGAGATTGGCATTTATGCTGTTTAGACCATGTGCTTTTTCTAGAATGCTGCAATCTCTCACCACAGAGCTGACCAGTATATTGCCTATGTTGCTTCCAACTAACAATTATAATTCAATAGTTGTTCATTGCAACTTGAACTTCAATAAGCTTTGGTGAATAAACCATGGGTAAAAAGGAAATAAAAATAATTAGCATGCCACATGCCATACAGTAATGTTACCAACAGAAGAAACAATAGCATTCATTGCATTCAACAAAACTGTTGAATTTAGCAACAAAGTACTCTTTACCTTGTGGTCCCCCATGCAAACATTTGGTCCAATGTTGTCATAGATAACTGACTTCTCATCATTTTCTGCCTGTAAAACAGAGATCACTTTCTTTAGAGACAGAGTGGCTATTCACAGCAAAGGTCTTTTCACAATTGCTCAGCTGCAAAGACAAATATTTAGAGGCAGTGAGAAAGCAATCTACAAGAGTTTCAACAAACAAGTAGAGTTGGAAGGCCACCCCTGCATGGATTTGTAAAAACTCTTCAGAATGTCGGAAAACCATTTGCTCCAACAGTTGCAAGTTGAAAGCAATGCACTGTGCGGGGTTAGGGGTGGTGTGAGAGGAGGAGACCATCACCCTCGGAGTGGGTGAATAAATTTGATGAGCAATAATTATACATACAGCATTTGTGCTACTACTATGTTGGCAGTTTTCTAGCACAGATGATTTTGCTATTACTGACACTTTCATTCATGGTAAATTGCACCTTCACCTTAACAGCTTGATTATTATGCGTTGGACTCAAGTAGTTGTGAGCAGTTGTTGAAGGACTGTTAAGGCCATTAACACATAATCTTTAAAGGCTTTGTATTAATCAGTACATCAAGTCACAGAGAATAGGCAGATGATTGCTTGTTCTGAATAATAAATATTGGCTTTAAGACAATTTATGTTTTCAAGTAGTTTAGCAACAGAGTTGCTAAGGTGCCATTTTTGCATTGCAGAACAGGTCTTTCTTGTCATTAATAACCAATTGTGTATTTCCATAGAAGTCCACTTGAAGATCAGTTCTGACAAGAACGAGTCCTACTTATGGTGAACTTTAATTCATATACAGTGGCTCCATTTCAATATGATACTCTGTCAATTGAGGATAAGAGTAGATAATCTGACTGTAACAATTCCATATTTGAGGTCAATGATTTTCCTGTTCCTCATTCTGCAATATCTTATGTCAATAGTTACACTTTAAAATTTCCTTTCTTGTCCATTTGTAACTTTACACCACAATTATTTGATGGCCTAACCCCCGCAATTCTATTTTGTCCCATTAGTAGCAGAACAGGATTTCTAATTTGTGCTGTGCCGTGTGAAAGGGCAGAGACTGGGTTAGGGTTAAATACACATTTATGTGGTGTCCCCAGGACTGTCATCAGCACTCTGCATGAGCTTCAAACTGAAGAAGTTACTATGACAACCCTGAATAGGGCCTGGTGGAGGCTCGTCACCATCATTTTTTAATAAGTGGCAAAAAAAAAGTTTTACTATGTAATACTCTTGTTTCTGACTAGGCCAAGTTCTGAATGACATTTAAAGAATTGCTTTTTAAAGAAACGAGCATTTTGGGACTGGATGGGTGATCCTTTTAACAGACCTATGAATTTCTAATGAAATTTATGAGCAAACAGAAGAAAGTAAATGAAACCAATTGTAAATGCACCTTAATATTAGGAATAGGGCTTACTTTTCAGAATGAGACAGTCTAAAATAGTTTACATTTTTAAACCAATAGTAATGAGTCATGACAGGTCAATTTTAAATTTGATGAGATATGAGAGAAATTTTCACTGGTGTTTTTAGCCTAGAATGGGGAGAGACACTGAAGGTTTCTGGAAGGACATTTGATTTTTTTTAAATGGAAGTTCATCTGTTGCTGTATAATACTGGTGGTAAACTGGATAGTTTTTGGTGAAGATGAACCAGATTCCTGCTCCAATGTATACTGATAGGTTTCTTTCCTGAGTCTGTAACAGCTTTCTTCTGCAGGGTATATTTCTTTCTTTGTTCAAAAATGTTAATAAACCTTTTAAAATGTTATAACCTGATATAAAAATGGCAGGTTTTCAAGGGCAATTACATGCAACACAATTTGAATAATGGGAACAGCAAAATGAATCAGCTCATAGAGTCATAGAGTTTTACAGCACAGAAACAGGCCCTTCGGCCCAACGCGCCTGCGCCGACTATCAAGCACCCGTCCAAAACTAATCCCACTTCCCCGCTGTTGGCCCGTAGCCTTGTATGTTCTGGCGTTTCAAGTGCCCATCTAAATACTTCTTAAATGTCGTGCGTGTTCCTGCCTCTACCATCCCTTCAGGCAGTGTGTTCCAGATTCCAACCACCCTCTGGGTGAAAAATCTTTCCTCAACTCCCCTCTAAACCTCCTGCCCCTTACTTTAAATCTATGCCCCCTAACTTCTTGTGGCATATTGTGGATAGATGGCATCTCTCCTCCTGCTCAACTCCTGCACCAAGGCCACCAGTGCAGCCCATTCTCTGCTATGTTGTGCCATCCTTCTGTCTTTCCCAGGTCAAACTCACTTTTCCAATGACCTCCAGCACCTGCTCCAGCCAAAACACTCCTCCACTTTAAGAGGTGCAGACTTGCTTTTAAGCAGTGCAAGCTAACTTGGACTCATGCTGGCCTCTCATGATTTTGCAGCCGTTGCTCATGCGTGTAGCCACTCAACAGCACGCTGAGCACTGGTTGCACGCTCCAATCATTTAAATGAGCAGGCAGCATGCAGTTTGTGTCCTGCCTGCATCAGAAGCAACAGATGTTGGTTAATGGCACTTTGTGATCCCTGCGCCTATTCACAGGTCTTATTGAATTGCGCAAGGATTAACTCTGTTTTTCTCTCTCCATAGATAATCATGATCAATCTGTAATAATGGATTGAATTTTGTCAGGGCAGCAGGGGCCCTGACGATGGGCCTGAAAGCCAGGGCGATTCACCTCAGCCATTTCTGGGACCCCCGGCCACTTTTTGGGCCCATTCGCCAACTAATTAGTTGCCAGTGGGGCTCCCGTCCCTTTAAGGGATGAGAGACTGCCTCCAAGAGCTGCTAGCCAATCGGTGAACCAGCAGCTCCTCAGTCTCAGTACCACTACAAGGAGTAGTAGCTAGAGAGGACGCAACAAAGAGAGTGGGATTGGGGGGCGTCACCGGGTGGGGGAGGGGGTGTTGCTGCAGGGGTGGTCATTGCCACTGGGGACCCCATCTATGAGCCACAGAGTGCTTGATTAATAGGGCTCTCCCTTGAGCCTGGGTTCACCACCCGCCACTAGTAAAATGCCCTCAATGGCAGCAACAGGCCCTTAATTGGCCACTTAAGTGGCACAAATGGCCTCTGGGTGAGATGGCAGTCATCAATCTTCCCTGCCACTGGTAAAACGCCATGATAGCAGAAAGGCGAAGGGCACCCCAACCCTCTCCCCCTCCCCCCGCCTTCCCTTGCCATTTTACAGGCACCCCCCCCCCACCCCGCCCCTGGAGGGCTGGTAACTTCCAGCCCAACAATTCTTTAAAGGTTCTCAAGTGAGATAGAGGTACAAATATGTAAACAGATTATGGAAAGATGTAGGAGCAACAGGGTGGTGGTGATAGGAGATTTTAATTTTCCCAACATTGACTGGGATTCACTTAGTGTTAGAGGTCTAGATGGAGCAGAATTTGTAAGGAGCATCCAGGAGGGTTTTCTAGAGCAGTATGTAAATAGTCCAACTCGGGAAGGGGCCATACTGGACCTGGTGTTGGGGAATGAGCCCGGCCAGGTGGTTGAAGTTTCAGTAGGGGACTACTTTGGGAATAGTGATCACAATTCCACAAGTTTTAGAATACTCATGGACAAAGACGAGAGTGGTCCTAAAGGAAGAGTGCTGAATTGGGGGAAGGCCAACTATACCAACATTCGGCGGGAGCTGGGGAATGTAGATTGGGAGCAGCTGTTTGAAGGTAAATCCACATTTGATATGTGGGAGGCTTTTAAAGAGAGGTTGATTAGCGTGCAGGAGAGACATGTTCCTGTGAAAATGAGGGATAGAAATGGCAAGATTAGGGAACCATGGATGACAGGTGAAATTGTGAGACTAGCTAAAAGGAAAAGGAAGCATACATAAGGTCTAGGAGGCTGAAGAAAGACGAAGCTTTGAAAGAATATCGGGAATGTAGGACCAATCTGAAACGAGGAATTAAGAGGGCTAAAAGGGGTCATGAAATATCTTTAGCAAACAGGGTTAAAGAAAATCCCAAAGCCTTTTATTCATATATAAGGAGCAAGAGGGTAACTAGAGAAAGGATTGGCCCACTCAAGGACAAAGGAGGAAAGTTATGCGTGGAGTCAGAGAAAATGGGTGAGATTCTAAACGAGTACTTTGCATCGGTATTCACCGAGGAGAGGGACATGACGGATGTTGAGGTTAGGGACAGATGTTTGATTACTCTAGGTCAAGTCGGCATAAGGAGAGAGGAAGTGTTGGGTATTCTAAAAGGCATTAAGGTGGACAAGTCCCCAGGTCCGGATGGGATCTATTCCAGGTTACTGAGGGAAGTGAGAGAGGAAATAGCTGGGGCCTTAACAGATATCTTTGCAGCATCCTTAAACACAGGTGAGGTCCCGGAGGACTGGAGAATTGCTAATGTTGTCCCCTTGTTTAAGAAGGGTAGCAGGGAAAATCCAGGTAATTATAGACCGGTGAGCCTGACGTCAGTGGTAGGGAAGCTGCTGGAGAAGATACTGAGGGATAGGATCTATTCCCATTTGGAAGAAAATGGGCTTATCAGTGATAGGCAACATGGTTTTGTGCAGGGAAGGTCATGTCTTACCAACTTAATAGAATTCTTTGAGGAAGTGACAAAGTTGATTGATGAGGGAAGGGCTGTAGATGTCATATACATGGACTTCAGTAAGGCGTTTGATAAGGTTCCCCATGGTAGGCTGATGGAGAAAGTGAAGTCGCATGGGATCCAGGGTGTACTAGCTAGATGGATAAAGAATTGGCTGCGCAACAGGAGACAGAGAGTAGCAGTGGAAGGGAGTTTCTCAAAATGGAGACGTGTGACCAGTGGTGTTCCACAGGGATCCGTGCTGGGACCACTGTTGTTTGTGATATACATAAATGATTTGGAGGAAAGCATAGGTGGTCTGATCAGCAAGTTTGCAGACGACACTAAGATTGGTGGAGTAGCAGATAGTGAAGGGGACTGTCAGAGAATACAGCAGAATATAGATAGATTGGAGAGTTGGGCAGAGAAATGGCAGTTGGAGTTCAATCAGGGCAAATGCGAGGTGATGCATTTTGGAAGATCCAATTCAAAAGTGAACTATACAGTAAATGGAAAAGTCCTGGGGAAAATTGATGTACAGAGAGATTTGGGTGTTCAGGTCCATTGTTCCCTGAAGGTGGCAACGCAGGTCAATAGAGTGGTTAAGAAGGCATACGGCATGCTTCCCTTCATCGGACGGGGTATTGAGTACATGGGTTGGCAGGTCATGTTACAGTTGTATAAGACTTTGGTTCGGCCACATTTGGAATACTGCGTGCAGTTCTGGTCGCCACATTACCAAAAGGATGTAGATGCTTTGGAGAGGGTGCAGAGGAGGTTCACCAGGATGTTGCCTGGTATGGAGGGCGCTAGCTATGAAGAGAGGTTGAGTAGATTAGGATTATTTTCATTAGAAAGACGGAGGTTGAGGGGGGACCTGATTGAGGTGCACAAAATCATGAGAGGTATAGACAGGGTGGATAGCAAGAAGCTTTTTCCCAGAGTGGGGGATTCAATTACTAGGGATCACAAGTTCAAAGTGAGAGGGGAAAAGTTTAGGGGGGATATGCGTGGAAAGTTCTTTACGCAGAGGGTGGTGGGTGCCTGGAACGCGTTGCCAGCGGAGGTGGTAGACGCGGGCACGATAGCGTCTTTTAAGATGTATCTAGACAGATACATGAATGGGCAGGAAGCAAAGAGATACAGACCCTTAGAAAATAGGCGACAGGTTTAGATAGAGGATTTGGATCGGCGTAGGCTTGGAGGGCCGAAGGGCCTGTTCCTGTGCTGTAATTTTCTTTGTTCTTTGTTCATCTAATGAGCATTTGACAAAAATGATTAAACGTTTGTGAAATTAACAGTGGAGTGCACAAAACTTTTCATAAATGACTGACAAATACATGAATAGGATGGGAATAGAGGGATACGGTCCCCGGAAGTGCAGAAGGTTTTAGTTTCGGCAGGCATCAAGATCGGCGCAGGCTTGGAGGGCCGAATGGCCTGTTCCTGTGCTGTACTGTTCTTTGTTCTTTGTTGTTCTTAGTAGCAAGGTTATAAAGCCCACTTCTTACTGTCTTAATGAGCTATAGAAGGGAGAAACAACTCCCCAGAAACACAGAAGCAAGCTATGTGGATATATATCTCAGAACACACGTACATGGCCCCTAGTTTTCAATGCTTCTGGTAGGAGTTTTGGAAGATACGCATCGACTTGAAAGATGGTAGTAGTTGTTAAAGAGATATGGAAAGATCTGGAAATAGTTGTCCAGAGCTCCAGACCTGGATGATGCTGATCTCGGAGAAAGGCTTGCCTTCAACTGAGGGCAGGCAGTCCTGTTTTACTGTTGATGGTTGAGGTATAAATGTTGGCTAGAATACTGAGACACTTCCAATCTCTTCTTTTAGAGCATGACATCCACCTGAAGAGTGGGATTTGAATCATAAACCTGGTTATTCAATCTCCACTCTTCCTACTTCTCTCTTCACAATACATTCAACTTAACACTGATGGTGATATAGAAAGAAAAGGAAGAAATAATTTGCATTTATATACTGCAGGATGTCCCAAAGCACTTCACAGCCCATGAATTACTTTGCAAATATAGTCATCGTGGTTTTGTAGGCAAATGCAGCAGCCAAGTTGCACACAGTAAGGTCCCACAAACAACAATGAAATACATGACCAGATAATCTGTATCCATCATGTAGACTGAAGGATAAATGTTTGTCAGTACACTGGGACATTTTTCATGTTCTTCATTGAATAGTGCCCATAGAGCATTTTCATTCATTTGAGCAGACAGTCAGTGTTGCACCTGAAAGGCAGCACCTCCAACAATGTAGCACACCCCAAGTACTGCATTTAAGTATCAGCCAAGGTTATGTGCTCAGGTCCTACAGTAGGGCTGAGCCAAGAATAAATAAACAACTCGTTCTCCTTCATGAGTAAGTCAAAGAAGTTTTTCTTTAAATTCATTTTTTATTGAAGTCTCTTGAAAAGTTACATTTAAAGATACATTTTATTATACATCCATGCTGCAAAACGGACAAAAGGAAAGTGCATCAGTATATATTTCTGTACAAAAACAATGTACATTTTTTTATTTGCAGAGAATTCAACAGAGCAAATTTGCATTGTTTTCAACCAATATCCTGGCCAATCCCAATTACTGTGTTTCTGCATCAACAGTATGGGGAGGAGGGATGGATCAGGGAGATTAGTTAGCACTTGACAACGTGTGCAAAACGGGAGGCATGACTGCAATATGCACAGTTGGTCCTCAGGTTTCATGTTAGTGCCACCGGTGAGCTCCCAGCACCTTAGGGTAATGTCCTAGGTCCAACCATCTTCAGCTACTTCATCAATGACCTTCCTTCAATCATAAGATCAGAGGTGGCGATGTTCGCTGATGATTGCACAATGTTCAGCACCATTCGCGACTCCTCAGATACTGAAGCACTCCGTGTAGAAATGCAGCAAGACCTGGACAATATCCAGGCTTGGGCTGATAAGTGGCAAGTAACATTCACGCCACACAAGTGTCAGGCAATGACAATCTCCAACAAGAGAGAATCTAACCATCTCCCCTTGACATTCAATGGCATTACCATCACAGAATCCCCCACTATCAACATCCTAGGGGTCACCATTGACCAGAAACTGAACTGGAGTAGCCATATAAATACCATGGCTACAAGAGCACGTCAAGAAGGCTAGGAATCTTGCGGCGAGTAATTCACCTCCTGACTCCCCAGAGCCTGTCCACCATTTACAAGGTACAAGTCAGGAGTGTGATGGAATACTCTCCACTTGCCTGGATGGGTGCAGCTCCAACAACACTCAAGAAGCTCGACACCATCCAGGACAAAGCAGCCCACTTGATTGGCACCCCATCTACAAACATTCACTCCATCCACCACCGATGCACAGTGGCAGCAGTGTGTTCCATCTACAAGATGCACTGCAGCAATGCACCAAGGATCCTTAGACAGCAACTTCCAAACCCGCGACCTCTACCAATTAGAAGGACAAGGGCAGCAAATGCATAGGAACATCACCACCGGCAAGTTCCCCTCCAAGTCACTCACCATCCTGACTTGGAACTATATTGCTGTTCCTTCACTGTCGCTGAGTCAAAATCCTGGAACTCCCTTCTTAACAGCACTGTGGCTGTACCTACCCCACATGGACTGCAGCAGTTCAAGAAGGCAGCTCACCACCACCTACTCAAGGGCAATTAGGGATGGGCAATAAATGCTGGCCTAGTCAGTGATACCCACATCCCATGAATGAATAAATAAAAAAAACGTGCTAAACCACCAGAGGCAACTTGTTAGGTTGAAAATTTCCAATTTGGTTTGTCTTGCTGTATTGGCCCTCAGGTAGGTTGTTGTGGGATGCGGCGGTGCGTGGGGAAGGAGAACAAGAGGGGCGGTTAGCATGGGTAACAGTGACACTCTGGAGTGCCGTGGAGTTGGGAGGAACATTCATGCTCCGAATAGCTTCATGTGAAGATACCATTTTTTTCAACAAAGTTGATCAGCTGTTTAGGCTGCAGCAAACTCTTTAAAACTTGCAAGCTGCAGGCCCTCACCTGTTCTGCTCAGTGCTGCCCAGTTTCTTGAAGGGATCAACAAACAGGTGTTTCTGTCCTTTTTACATTTCAGCAATCAGATTGGAGGAACAATGTGGGAATGTGTTCATTGACATATCATGCTAACCCCCACCCAGTGCTCAAGATAAAAACAGTAAGTACAGCAAAGATTCATGCTTTGCTTCCAAACATTCCACACTTTTGAAGAATATCTGCTTGCACTATACTCAAGGATGAAATTAGCATCACAGTATTTAAAATGAAAATGGTCTATTCATCAATAAAGTATCCATTGAAAGTAAACAGGCGCTACAACAATTATTGGGATAAAAGTATCAACTTATTGCCACTCATTTATGCCACTGGCTCACACCCTCTTTCATTGCGGAGAGGCACAAATGCTTTTTGGTGAAGACCATGTGACTGGGGAAGGGTCAGCATCAAACCAAGACTGCACTGCCACCTATTAACAAGTTAGATAAATCGATATTTTGTTCAGCAATTGAAACACAAGAAGCACCCATGATAGTTGGCGATGTTTGAAGGTGTGTAAATAGAATATGACAGTAAATAGCAAGTATCAACTTGGTGCATCACTCGTCAATTAAACCTCATCCAAGTCCACAATTTGTGCAACCAGTTTTAATGTTCGCTCATGTCCTGCAAATCCACAGCTTCCAATTTCGATTCAGTCACCTGTTTTCATTATAGTGCTTGTCCTTCTTTGATGGTAACTTGAGTAGGAAGCAGAGGATCATCTTAACATCAATTCAAATTGTGCAAAACTCTCAGGATCAAATTTTATTAGTGAGATGTGCCTTATAAAATACAACCTGCATTTCACCGACTTTTGTCCCTACTGCAAGCTGAGCTGTGTATAAAGCAATCATAGAAGAGTCTACAATTCATTCAGTCACCCACTACTAACAGGGAATGTGTGGAGACAAATAGCTGCCAAAGAAGCAATGGATTCAAATAGGAAAATTGGGTTTGAATAAAATCTCGTTTATGCAAGTATTTGTCAAAAAGGTTCTTGCGACAGTGTTACTTCATGCTTATGATGTATAGTCAAATGGACACCACAGAAAATTAAATAAAGCTACAATATAAAACAGAAGAAATCAACAATCTTCTAATTAGCTTTGAATGCAATGAGCTGCTTTAAGGTCAGACACATTATTATAAAGCACAGTTGCCTACAATCAAAATGTAACCTTTTATATGTATGCATGGACACTTTCAATATTCCAGAATCATCATGTAGTCATAGCAAGAAGTTCAAGTGCATTCATCAAATTCAAGATGATAATTTTTAAAAGCAGCATAAAATTGTAGATTTTCGGCTGCATAATCTTAAGACAGATAAACAAATTACAGCAGCACACAAGCAGAAACAAAACTACACTTCACTGAGCATTCATTATCACATGCTATCAAGCAGTTATGCAGCTCCGTAGCAGTGGACAACCTTTGGTGTGTTAGGGCTCAGAAAGCATAAAATAACATGATGGTGAGTTAACGGACCATGGCATGATAGATGATGTTGCACAGTGGCTGTTTACAGCTCCATGTCTGTACAATCTGTAACGCCTAGTGCATTGTGCTCAACATGCCATTTTCTAATATGAGATGATTCACACATTAGCTAGGCCTCTATCTCCAGTATCCTAAAGTGAGCTCTCTATCTGTACTATTATGTACCTGGGCAATCACGGGAAGCAATAAAATAAATGGAGAAAGTGATAAAATCTAATTATAATGCAAAAGGTATTTTATGGATCAGATGCTTTATTTTATATTCCGAATTGAGGAAGGTGCTGTGTGTAAGATCAATGGAGAGAGAGATTGCTACAGGAGCAATATTAAATTGATGACAATGAATGTGGAAACCAGTCAAAAGGCAATAAGGTTCAACTAGCTTAAAAGTACACAAACTAAAAGTGATAAGCACTGAACTACAAAAAAAAAATCAACTGCAAACTCACAATTGTTAATCTTGTAGAAATTAAATTATCAGCTTGATGTCTACATAAATTCCATGTTGTGCTCTTGTTTGCAACAGAGTGAAGGGCCAATTAGATAATCCAATATTTCAAGCACTAATATAGTTTAGAAGACAAACTTGCATAAACCCTAAAGGCCATACTAGCATACTAGCGGCACAGTGGCGCAGTGGTTAGCACCGCAGCCTCACAGCTCCAGCGACCCGGGTTCAATTCCGGGTACTGCCTGTGTGGAGTTTGCAAGTTCTCCCTGTGTCTGCGTGGGTTTTCTCCGGGTGCTCCGGTGTCCTCCCACATGCCAAAGACTTGCAGGTTGATAGGTAAATTGGCCATTATAAATTGCCCCTCGTATAGGTAGGTGGTAGGGAAATATAGGGACAGGTGGGGATGTGGTAGGAATATGGCATTCGTGTAGGATTAGTATAAATGGGTGGTTGATGGTCGGCACAGACTCGTTGGGCCGAAGGGCCTGTTTCAGTGCTGTATCACTAAACTAAACTAAACTTTACCAAAACCACGACATGGAACAAGAAAATGGATCAAGTAATTTGGAAGATGTCTCTCATTGTACTGTGTTTTGTAGTAGCCAAATGTTTAAAATTTACACAGTGCCATTTGCAGATAACAAAAGCAGTTTGGTTTCAACCTTCAAAAGAAATCACCATTCGATATGTTGTTTGAGAATCTGTTAGGTATTAAACATGTGTCCATTTAATGCTCCCAACATCCATTGAGGAAGAGTGTTGAAGCCATGGCCATGAACTACGACTACTATTGTCAGAAGTAGTGAAAGCCCTTACAAGACAGAAATAAAAATGAGAGAAAAATCAATAATTTTAATGAGGACTCAGAAGATCCAGAACTCAGCTACTGGCAATATTAAATGTAAAATTGCTGTGAAAATTCTCCTGTTTCAGGTAAAGTCAAATATATATATTTGGTTCTTGGTTGCATATGCAAAGCCAACAGTAAAGTTTTAAATTGTGTAAGGTACAGTGGTGATTATGGTAAAAACTGTTGTTAATGTCACTTGACAGTATAGACAAAAATAAAGTTAATGCACATGAGCCTGTGCTGCTGAACTAATTTACATCAGGTGGATGTTTATTTTTGGTGCATGGCAGGACAGTGATAAAGGTTTGTGACTGAAGTTGCATGGTCAAGGAAGCAAGAACGTGGTACTACAGTGAGTGAGAGACATAAAGAAAAGAGAGACAGAGACAGAAGCAGACAGACAGAGACATACACACAAAAAGACAGAAAGAGAATTGGATCTAGGGAAAATTCCCATGTCAAGGTTATTTTATTCGATGGCCACTGTTTCAGTCTGGCTTAACAATTCAAACCACAATTCTCATTACTGCCTATAGTAAGGGTAATTAAATCATTTTGGAATGAACAATTTGAATTTTTTAAATGCTCATGATACTATCAAAGAGACTTTTGGTCTTTAGATGTCCAATGACGTGATGAATATCTTTTGCTGTTCACAGTTATGTTCGTATTAGAAAATAATAGTGAACAGCAGCTCTCTGATTTTCTCTTCTTCCCCCAAAGTAGTCTGTTGAGATTCTGAACTTGCTGTGTGGGAAAATCATGGGGGCGAGCTCGTGCGCTATCAGAAGGCAAAGTTGCAGAAGGTAATTTGCTACTGCTCAAATTCAATCAGAAACTGGCGTTTTTATGAAAAATGACAGCACTCAGGCAGTTCCGAAGAAGGGTCACTGACCCGAAACGTTAACTCTGCTTCTCTTTTCACAGATGCTGCCAGACCTGCTGAGTGGAACCAGCATTTCTTGTTTTTATTTCAGATTTCCAGCATCCGCAGTATTTTGCTTTTATTTAAGTAAATCAGGCTACTTGTACGGTGTAGAAATTCACGGGATTTGTTGTCGATGCTATGTAGCGCCAAATCACCTGCCTCCCCATCACTCAGCGATGGGGCATAATACAGCCTTGGTGTTCTGGAGCCATCTTGTGAATGGATAACTAACATTAATTGCAAATTAATAAACATTAATAAACAGGCCAGAATCTTAGGGCTGGATTTTCTTCTCCTGCCGCTGGGAGTGGTGGCGGACGAAATAAATGGCAGCCTGCATGCGTCGCCATGCCACCGCAATCTTCCTTGCAGCGGCCCAGGTCCATGAGCCAGTCGGGCCGCACCCTACCCCCCACCCTCATTCACGTGGAGGGGATGGGCTCTCCGACGCCAGCAATGGCGTCAGCTGCCTGTGCGCAGGCGCTGGCGCCTTTTTTAAAGGGCAGCCAGCCCTGCCAGGTCGTTTACATTTTTAAAGGGCTACCCACCCCCAATGTACTGCCAATAAATCTATTGCCCCTTCCCCCCACGATAACAATTAAATTCAACATTTGCCCTCTCCCCTTACCCCCGCCAAAACACTTACCTTCGAAAAATTGACCACCCCCCCACCCCCCCCACCCACAAACTGATCAAAGTGCAGAGGACTCCCCTTCCCACCCTCCCCCACACTAGTAATTTGCATTATAGCCCATTCCTTCCCCCACTGCACTAAAACTCATAAGGTTCCCCCATTCCCCACCACAGTGGCGCCTGCTTTCCCTGGATGGGAAAGTGAAGGTGCGTGAGTGCCAGCCGCCACTTGGAAGATCACGACCTGAAGGTAAGATCGCTGTTGATTTTATTTAAATGTATTCGTTCCACAATTTCAATATGCTAATCTGGGTCCTCGTCGCTGCCAGGAAGATCGGGCCCAGCACTCCCGGCGTCGGGCTCCGTGGCGGGCCACTGCCGGAACAATCTTCTGGCTCCCCCCTGCCCCAGCCATGGAGCCTGACATCGGGAGCTCAGTAAAATCCCAGCCTGAGTCTCGTGGCCATTTTGTACCTGGCTCTGCATTGAGTGTAGCTTTTAAACAGTCTTAGACAGGCTGTTTGTCATGAGGAGTGTAAAGCTTTTCAATTGCACTGTCTAGTAGGATGGCCAAACATTGCCAGTTAACTGAAGGAAGTATGATGTTGTGGGCAAACCAGTCAAGGAAAGCAATAGGTGCTAGGATCATAAAAAGAAACCAAAAGCTGAATACTAATGCTGTATCCAGTCAGCACATTATTAACAATAAAAATAAGCATTTTAATATTTACTGTACATTATCAGCAACAAAATAGTCACCTGGTTTCCTGATTCATCGATACAGCCAGTTATATGATTCTCTTGAATTTGCAAGGTTGTTAGTAAAGGGTTGTTGATAGCTGTTAAAAGTTGCACTGTTCCTCTTTCATCTCAGGACAGTGTAGCATACTATTATATATACAGTTATATGTTGTTTTAAATAAGCTACTCCTGATCTCCATTCACAGTGTTACTTTATAGTTGGTTAATTTTATTTTGAAACTTTAAAAGTACAAGAGGATTAAACAATTACCATATCAGTTGTCCAGAGATCCTCCTATGTGCAGTGCACAATATGGCTACTAAGGCAGGATAAAGACCTACATAGAAATTCAATTTTAATCTGTAAGCCTTATGCATAGGGCAGTACGGCAGATGAAACTTGCAACTGTTTCTAACTAAACATCCATTCTTACATTTGCTCAATATTACAGGAACAAAATTGTGGGTTAACTACATACCTTATGAATAAGATCCCGTGCTGAATGTGACAAAAGGATACGATCACACCATGAAGGGCACCTTGTATTCATGTACTGCTTTCCCTGATTTGAGTCTTCACTGTATGGATAACTAGAGAAGAAAAATCAGTGGAAGTGACTCTTTTACTGGGGAGAGAGAATCATAAACACTCATCCATGTCTTTGTTATCTCGAGACTTAACTATTCCAACACACTCCCAGCCAGCCTCTTACATTCTACATTTGTAAACTTGATGTCATCGAGATCTCTGCTGCCCATGTCCCAGCTCACATCAAGTCCCGTTCACCCATCACCCCGTGCTCGCTGGCCTACATTAGCTCCCAGTTAAATGATGCCTTGATTTTAAAATTCTCATCCTTGTTTTCAAATCCCTCCACGTTCTCACCCCTCCCTACATCCGTAATCTCCTCCAGGCCTACAACCCTTGGGGATATTTGCACTTCTCCAATTCTGGACTCTTGAGCATCCCTGATTCTACTCACTCTCCATTCAGCTGCCAAGGCCCTAACCTCTGGAATTCCCTCCCTCAGCTTCTCTGCCTCTCTTTCTCTCATTCCTCCTTTAAGATGCTTCTTAAAACCTACGTCTTTGACCAAGCTTTTGGCCATTGGCCCTAATATCTCAATGTGAGGCTCGGTGGCAAATTTCATTCGATAACAGTCCTGTGAAGCACCTTGAGATATTTTACTACATTGAAGACAGTACCACCGACGCACAATGGCAACCATGTGTACAATCTACAAGGTGCACTGCAGCAACTCACCAAGGCTCCTTCAACAGCACCTTCCAAACCCACGGCCTCTACCACCTAGAAGGACAAGGGGAGCAGATGCATGGGATCACCACCACCTGCAAGTTCCCCTCCAAGCCACACACCATCCTGACTTGAAACTATATCGCCATTCCTTCACCGTCGCTGGTCAAAATTCTGGAACTCCCTTCCTAACAGCACTGTGGGTGAACCTACACCCCAAGGAGTGCAGCGGTTCAAGAAGGCAGCTCACTACCACTTTCTCAAAGGCAATTAGGGATGGCCAATAAATGCTGGCCTAGCCAGCGACGCCGACAGCTCCCAAACGAACAAAAAAAAAACACAAGTTGCTGTCATTGTTGCAACTTCCCATGAGCAATGCCACAGGACTTCCACTGGTTATATATTATGGGGCAATGCTGTTTTAGAATGTGAAAGGCAAGTATACGAACATACAAATATATGAATTAGGAACAGGAGTAAGCCACTCAGCCCCTCGAGCATGCTCTGCCATTCAATAAGATCATGGCTGATCTGATTGTAACCTTGACTCCACATTCCCGCCTATCCCCGATAACCTTTCACCCCCTTGCTTAGCAAGAATCTATCTACCTCCGCCTTAAAAATATTCAAAGACTCTGCTTCCACTGCCTTTTGAGGAAGAGAGTTCCAAAGATATGACCCTCTGAGAGGAAAAATTTCTCCTCATCTCTGTCTTAAATGGGCGACCCCTTAATTTTAAACAATGACCCCTAGTTCCAGATTCTCCCACAAGAGGAAACATCTTTTCCACATCCACCCTGTCAAGACCCCTCAGGATCTTATAGGTTTCAATCAAGGCGCCTCTTCCTCTTCCAATCTCCAGCGGATACAAGTCTAGCCTGTCCTACCTTTCCTCATAAGACAGCCCGTCCATTCTAGGTATTAGTCCAGTAAACATTCTCTGAACTACTTCCAATGCATTTACATCCTTCCTTAAATAAAGAGACCAATACTGTACACCATACTCCAGATGTGGTCTCACCAATACCCTGTATAGCTGAAGCATAACCTTCCTACTTTTGTATTCAATTTCTTGGAATTTCCTTAGTTTCCTTGGAATCAGCTGTGGCTTCACTCTTTGTAAAACTACACGAATGACAATGCAGGTCTGTTTAATGCCTGTCTTTGGATGTTCTATTACATTATTCGCTACATTTGACTAGCTTTGCATATTCAAATGGGAGTAAAACCTCAGCATTTCCAAAACCATAAAGGATCTCTGTGTCAATCGCTTTTTATTTACTTCAGCTAATTGAGATTAATTTTAGTGCAGTAAAGTGAAACCTATCAATGGTTTCCAAATAGAATACTATTTGCAGAACATAGCAAGGGAAGGGACAGATAGTAAAGACCTAGACTGACTTTAGGGTCTGAACAGGAAGTAAAATCCAGACCCTAAAGCCTGATATTTTAGAACAGCATCTGAATCTCCCAATTCAATTGTGTATAACAGACCTGTCGGATGGTTCCCCGAGCAGACCGCCAAAGTCATTTGGCGGAATGCCTCATCGCCAGAACTTTCAAACAAGCACCAAGATGTAGCTTGGCTGGTGGTGAGAAGGGCCCTCCCCGTCAGATCCTTCATGCACGCCCGAAGTCTCGCCCCCTCCGCGCAATGCCCCCGCGGTGGCTGTGGTGGGGAAGAGACGGTTGCCCACCTCCTCCTGGAATGTGTCTTTGCAAAGCAGGTGTGGAAAGAGATGCAGTGGTTTTTGTCGAGGTTCATCCCAAGCAGCTCGGTAACACAGGAGTCTGTGCTCTACGGGCTGTTCCCAGGGACGCACACCGAGACAAACATCAACTGCTGCTGGAGGACTATCAATTCGGCGAAAGACGCCCTTTGGTCTGCCCGAAACTTGCTGGTCTTCCAGCGCAAAGAGTTCTCCACCACCGAATGTTGCAGACTGGCACATTCCAAGGTCCAGGACTACGTGCTGAGGGACGCACTAAAGCTTGGGGCAGCCGCAGCAAAGGCTCAATGGGGAAAGACCACAGTGTAAGGTTCCCCCACCAAGCTGAACTGAGGGGTTGGATCCATGGGAAACCCCTCGAACAGTATCGGGAAAATTTTGTGTGCTGTAAATGTAAAAATGTATATGGCATGACAATGAAATGGAAGGGTTGTGGGGCAACTCATGATTGTATAGAAGGAAACTGATCACCTTTGCACTGTTTGTATTTTTTGACTTGATGCTGGTTTAAACTGTTTGGGAATGTAATTTTTTCAGATTTTTATGAATAAAGTACATTTTGGAAATAAAAAAAAAAGATTGGTAATTATTCCCTTCCATCCAGCATTCTCGCTTGACAATAACTAATAAATTACAAAGAATGAGTTCATGAATAACTGTTGTGATTAAACATTCCCCAAGGTTTTATGCAAAAGAAGGGCATATCAAGAATTGACCAGCTCAGGGGCAAACATATTCACACAATTTTCTGTGCATTAACTATAAAATCTACCTCCGTTAACAGTATTAGAAATGAATTGAAAAGTACAGTAGTATCAAGCAACATATACAATTTCTACTTTTGCAAAGACTAAAGATTTGAAAACTTAGATGCGAATGAACAATTCTAATTAACAGGGTACACCGTGAAATACCCCAACCCAGCAATATCTGGGCCAATATCTCAAATGGCTATTTTTAGAGCCATTTTAATTGGAAGCGACAATCAACTCACATACCTATCACATCAAATTACAAAACCAACTATTGTTGACATCATGGGGATGAATTTAGATTATTGAGTAAATTAGGTGGGTGATTTGCCTGGTAATGTCAGCTCGATACCAGATATATTTTTGTGTACAGGCATCATTTTAATATTCAGAGCATGCTGCAAGCACTAATTATGCTCCCTGTAGGAAGCTCGCACATTGGTAGGGCATAAAATATGGCAGGTATACCAGTATTTAAAGGTAGCAATCAACCTTTAAAGGGGAGGTACAATTTCACTGATAAGCTGATTACAGCCAGGGCCCTCAGGTTTGTGTGCTGTGGAGGCGTGTCAGCAACGGGAAGGAGATCCTCTTCACCAGTGATGGGCACTGGGTGGCCAGGCAAATTTCTCAGCAGAGATGGTTGAACATGTAAAGAACACAGCGTTGTTCCCAGGACCTGACAGCGATGCCAAAAAAGAATTAATGACCTCACCAGAGCTGTTGGGTAAAGCTTCTGTTCACATCTCTCACTATCAGCACCACCCTCCACCATCTTACTTTAGCCTTAGTACTCCCTACCTCCCCTGCTTCCAATACCTCACCTGCAAAAATAACAAGCCGCTTTATTGAAACTTCTGCTTCCGCCTGCACATCCAGGACCAGCTGCTGTCCTTACTTCCTCCTATTGCACATACCTGCTGCTTCTTCTCAACAGACACACTAAGCTAAGCTGCCTCACACATCCTCACAACACGAACTCACTTTCACTTTTCTTGTAAGATAGATTTGCGTACAACAGGAGGAAGATGAAAACAAGGAGGAGGACCAGGATTGACAAACTCTTGCCACTAACGGCATGGGTAGATGGAGGGCTTGCAACATTTCCATTGGCTGGGCTGGAAGCCACACACACCAGGGTGTTCGGGTATCTTCCCCGCCTTTGGTCTTTATACTTAACTCACTCACTCATACATGACAACCTGGTGTACAGCGCTGTCAATTATCTGCTGCTGCTTACCATTGGGACAATATTCTAACCCGTCTCCTTCTCCGTTTTCTGAGTCAATCAGATATCAGTAAAAAATGTTAAGAGAAGTCATGAGTCAAGTGTACAGGGGATAGCACTTATCATCCAGCAGCCAATCTCTGATCTGCTGTGCATAGTCAAAGAATCAGGGCATAGAAGATTGATAAACACATCATTACAACTGCCAGGATAATGGGAACAGATCTGCAAGATACGTTGCCAGTCAGCACACAGCGGTTTCACAGTGATGGAGTGGAAACCCTTGCAACTCATGAAGACACTGGGCTCATCTGAAGGACTGCACAGGCCAACATGGGTACAGACAATGATGCCCTAGACCTGGGGGAATCCTACAATCTGAGCAAACCCCATAGCCATATCTTGCTGACTTTGGTTGTCCCAGTGGTGAAAGTGTTTGCTCTGCCAAACATGGTATCAATTACCTGCTTAATGCAAGCATGAAATGTGTACTGACGAACATTGTTGATATCCTCTGTGGTAGTCTGGAAAAAGCTGGGGGCAAAGAAGCTTATCTTTGAATAATGAGAAACTGCAGTCTGCAATGCTACTTATTGGTCTTGTTGCTGGAAGTGACACCATTCTATGACAGCCTCCCTACAGCAGTGCAGCCTCCTTATATTCGGCTGCTCAGGGAAGTGCAAGTGAGTTGCTTTGAGCCTATGCACTTTTTTTTTTACTGATACAGCACTGAAACAGGCCCTTCGGCCCACCGAGTCTGTGCCGACCATCAACCACCCATTTATACTAATCCTACACTAATTCCATATTCCTACCACATCCCCACCTGTCCCTATATTTCCCTACCACCTACCTATACTAGGGGCAATTTATAATGGCCAATTTACCTACCAACCTGCAAGTCTTTTGGCTTGTGGGAGGAAACCGGAGCACCCGGAGAAAACCCACGCGGACACAGGGAGAACTTGCAAACTCCACACAGGCAGTACCGAGAATTGAACCCAGGTCACTGGAGCTGTGAGGCTGCGGTGCCAACCACTGCACTACTGTGCCGCAGTGGTTTTTTTGTTTGGAGAGGGGAGGTAAGGATTCTGATGAGCTTGCCTCCTTCTATTTGCTCTCCCTGCACCAGCAGCTCTGTATTCTCCTTCCTCCAGAGCCACCTCCTCTTCTAGCTACAGTAGTATTGCCAGGGGACCCCTGAGATAAAAAAAAATGTGTTGCTTGAAGCCCATTATGAGTTGAGAATGCTTTACGGGTGATACAAACACTCTGAAATGATCTAAGTAGCCAAAAGCTACTATCTGATAGAAGGAAAATGCCTCTACAAAACTTTGCAGTGTGTTACCTGAGAACAGCAGAGGATCCTGTTAAATATCCTGAAAATGGCAGTCTCCCGACTTGTGCCATTCATGGTTTGTAGGCTGGATGAGAAACTGATGACAGCAATATGGGTAGCAACAAAATTTTGTTGGGGATCTTAGAACCAGAATAGGACTCTCATATCCATCTATTTATTCAGCTCCTGCCTGTTTCCGGTAGGAGCAGTAACTGTTTAAATTGGTGCCAGCTCAAAAATTATATTGGGTGAGCCTTGGGTGCAAAGTTTAAAAAAAAATTGTACTACTACCACCTTGTTCGCACTACAAAATAGGTCACTGCGCAGTTCAAAATGTCTATCTGTACTATTGATACCAGGGCAGTGAGAATGGAACTTTATGTTCAATGAGGAGCTATCATTAATTGCATTATAAATGCTGAAGAGTTGTAAACAACATGCTCACATCTTAAGGGCAAAATATTGGCATTTATATTCCACCTTAGGTAAAAAAAAAACAAAGAATGACTTATCATACTGTGGGGCCAGTTGAACCATAGATATTGGCCTCAGTGCCAGCAGACTTGAGTTACACCAGCAGCTCCTTTGTTGCTCACTGCTCAATGACAATGAAGCTCTATACATATGTTCAAGAGCTCCACCCACTGGTTTCCAGATGCTACTTAAATTTTCAACATTACAAAAGAGTGCAGTCCCTCCGCTAAAATGAAAATGATTCAAAGTTATATTCAGCAAGTTTATTGAATTTCTTCGGAATCTCTTAATCTTGCCTTCACACTAAATGCCAGCTAGTCTGACTCCTGAATTATGCTTTGCATCAATGCAGACCCAATATTACTTTGATAAAATGTAAAGCAGTGCCCTCACAAATCGCAAGGTGCTTAGATTGTCAGCTGGTGTGACTTGGACATTAGCCGTGGAATTTATACTTGAACATCCTGTTTACATACATCTAAAATCTTAGCCAATAACTGAGAAAGGAAAGAAACAGAAAGGAAGTGAGGGGGGTGGGGGAGAAAGGAAGGACAGAATGAAAGAATTGCATTTATATAGCACCTTTCACAACCTCAGAGCATTCCAAAGTGCTTTACAGCCAATAAAGTACTTTTGAAATATGTTATTTCTTACATTGCAGTACTGACTGCATTTCAAAACTAAAGCACTTTAGGACGTCGTGAGGTTGTGAAAGGAGCTATAAAAATGCAGGTGTTTCTGTTCCAGTAATGAATTAAGATTTTAAAGAATGATTATTAACTAATCTTGTTATCTGTAGCTCATTCAGGAATTGCATCAACTTCAAGCATACACGTGAAGTTCAGGGGAAGCAGTGAAAATTCCTGTGGGAAACAAGTCAACCCAATGGTACCAACATTAAATTCCTGTATTTCATTTGTTTTTCTTTTCATAAACATCAAGAACATGCAAACTGAAACAATTCATGTTCATTGCACAAACCTGTCAGCAGGTTTGCTGCCTAGCTTTGCAAGACATTGACCTGTGTGAATAAAGTTACGATTCAAGAGATTGGTTAACAAATAAAACAGTTTTTGCAATTAAGTAACAAAGTTTGAGCATTTAGATGTGAAAGTACTAAAACCAATAGATTAGTAACAACGGGAGCGCTTACACTTCCTCAGGTGAACTGAGAGTGAATCGTTCTCAAATTCTGTTGCAGGATTTATTGGAAGGTTTATTGACACTGGCTCACCTAACTCAATTCTAGTCCTAGTTTTGTTGAGGTTCTGCAATCAAAGTGATTTATGGAGGTCTTAGGTAGCAGTGTTAACTTTCAAAACTAAGCTAAGTTCATGGTGGTAGCACTCTCGCCTCTGGGTCAGAAGTGGTTCAAGACCATTTGAGCACAAAATCTAGGCTAACGCTCCAGAGCAGTACTGAAGGAGTGCTACACTGCCAGAGGTGCTGTCTTTCAGATGAGGTGGTCAACCAAGGTTCTGTCTGCCCTCTCAGGTGGATGTAAAAGATTCAATCATACTATTTTGAAGTTGAGCAGGGGATTTCTTTCCAGTGTCGTGGACAATATTTATCCATTAACCAACATCACTAAAAAAGATAGATGATCTGGTCATTATCACATTGCTGTTTGTGGAACCTAATTGTGTGCAAGTTGGCTGCTCTGTTTCCTACATTACAACAGTGAACACACTTCATAAGTATTTCATTGCCAGTAATGCACTTTGGGACATACTCAAGTTGTGAAAGGTGCTATATAAATGCAAGTCTGTCTCTTCTTTCTAAACTCCAGAAGACCATGTTTGTATTGCAGTTTGGGATCTGAAATTTGAGCGTGAAAATCCAGTTCCTCGGAGTTTTGTTTCAAATGATCAATTATGATCTGTAGTTATATAACTAGGTAGAATCCCTACTTACATGCCAGCATGAGAGCTGCAGTGAATCAGAAACCACTTAGCTGCAATGCTAAAGTTTGTGTGTGAATGCACTCTAAAATGACACCTCCATGTGAACTGGGGCAATGACTTTAAACCTTTACTGATTCCAGAATAAGATTCATTAAATCCTTGTAAAGATTATTTGAAACAAATAGCCAGTTTCCTAATTTGGTTCTCAGAACACAAAAATAGAAAAAGCTAATTTCAAACTGAACATTGCACCTGAATAAATAATGCTTAGAGACTGGTACAAAGAATCTTTGAATCATAAGGTGGAATATTATATTTTAAAACTGTCAATTCATTTTTTCTGGTGTTAATGAACCTGACTTTTTTTGGAATTATCTTGATAATTCTATCTTCAAAATTACTGAAATATTTCTCGGATACAAACATGCCCCGTGCCAGCTTTTTTGCTGAATAAACTAAGAGATGTTGTGCAGCTCATTTGAAAAAAAAATCAGTACGGTAAACACAGAGCTGCAAACATGGCAGTTAAAATACAATGTGTTAAACAGCTGCTACTTGCAAATGTTACAATAACACCATGGTGACCAAGCTAACAATGGGGTCAAAGGTTTCAGAGGAAAATGGGGTCAATCAGGCAATCCATGGGCTGCAGTAGCAAAGGACAAGAAGTGCAAATATTACTTGAGTCATAGTACTGCATATCAGATCAAAATCACATGGAAGGTTTTGTTACAAAGTATTCTCAATCTCAGGCCCTTCTGTCGACATTAACTGAAAACATTCCTTTTTTAAAAAAAAGAATATCATGATCCATACCTGTAAAAGCTAAATTTAATGCTTAAAAGTTGTCACTGTGCCAGATTTTCTATTTGCGAAAGGAGCAAAATAAATACGAATTTGTAATTAACAACATTCAATGATCCTCTCTGACCAGTAACTCTACCTCCACAAATTTGCTAAGACGACAAAATAAAGGGCACGTTGCAAATGAGAAGCCCCAAACAAAACTTGATTGACCACAATGTAAACTACCCTGTGATGTCCTGCTATATGTGAACATTTTGTATATCCCAGCAGATTACATGGCAACCTAATACAATGACAAACATGAGCCAGTCACCCCAGCATGCTGATTCATTTCTCTAGATTAGTATTCCTGCGCACTTATCAGAATGCAAACTTTACTAAAGGGTGTGTACAATGGGAAAAAAACACTTTTAAACAATGTCACTTTACAACCTTCCAGAGTCAATACTGTAATTAATGAATTGCTTGATAATGCAACAATCACTTACATGCTTGGCCTGCCTCAAGAAGTCTTCATTTACAACTGTCCATTGATTGGTTATTTACTGATATTCCTGGATTAAAAGCTGGGGCCCTGTTTTATTGTCAATCGTTGGGACTGTCAAGGGGCTGCGTTTAGTGTGACTAACTCTTACTTTCAGACTAAAGTGATCAGGTGGGAGAGTGAAATTTGAAAGTAAACAAGACTCTCAGTGAATTTCCAGGCCAAGTTAGACATACTGTTATTCACCCTTTTGGCATGAATCACAGACATGATTCATCCTGACAAAGTTCTATTGTGAGAGACTGATTCTGGTGAACAGTCAAAAGTGCATTATGGGTTACATCAAAAGTGGCCAGTATGTCACTTTTCATGGGTAAACAACTGACTCTAAAGATTGTGTTCAAAATTTCAGGCAGTACATTGGAAATAAAATACAAATTAAGCTGATTTTTTAAACCTACATTTCTTTCAGGCAAATGAATAATGTCACCAATACAGTAAACAATTACAGTTAGAAATAAAGCAGAACACAGTGCATCTCCTATAATACTGCTCAGGGTGTTATATTGATTGATCTGTTTTTTTCATATTGTTAAAAACACAAAATAAAGTAATTTAATAACAGAAAAAAGTCCTGAAAAACACAACACAATCTCAATTGGGTCTCTTTTCTCTAGTAAAGAGAAGGCTGAGGATGACCTATTAGAGGTCTTTAAAATTATTAACAGGTCTGGTAGGCATGGCGAATACGTTTGCACTTGTGGGGTGGACCAAAACTAGGGGTCATAAATATAAAATAGTCACTAATAAATCCAATAGGGAATTAAGGAGAAGCTTCTTTACCCAAAGAGCGGTTAGAATGTACCACAAGGAGTGGCTGAGGTAAATAGCATAGGTGTATTTTAGGGGAAGCTAGATAACCACATGAGAGAAAAAGGAGTAGAAGGTTGTGCTGATAGAGTGAGATGAAGAGGGGTGGGAGGAGGCTCATTTGGAGCATACCACTGGTATGGCGTATTTGGGCTGAATAGCTTGTTACGGTGCAGCATTTTCTATGTAACTCTATATAATTCCATCCACACATTTGTAAATGGGAATAAACTGGTTCATGATGCAACCAGTATTTAGGAAATGCAAGGTTTTATCAATATTTAGCAGCATATTAATTAAATGTAACAAAAGGAAAAAAAATCACAAACAGTCAGGTTTTGGCACCAAGTGGGGAAGATACTGATTTGAATAACAAGACCAAACCAGGCGCAAAGTTGCGACTAAGAGATCACAAAAGTAGATAGGAGATTTGGTGGACCCTGGTGATGAGGTCAGGTGACCAGAGTTGGCGAGACATGAAATATTTTAGAACATTAGAATATTTCTCTGATTGGCTCATGGTGAAATTGACAGGGAACTATCATGGTGGCTGCATTTTCTTCTGGAATGTGATAGATGTGATAGGCAGCTGCAATAATGAATCAGCAAAGGTTTAATAATGCCTGATGATTGAGAATATATTCAAGTGGGATTACCAGAAGAAATGAAAATAAAACTAAAAAAAAAAGAAAATTACAAATATTCTAAAAACATACTTTACTTTTGTGTATGAAATATGACTCAATTTTTCTCAGTTTTGTGCCCACATTGTCAGTGCATTTCACATCTTTGATTATAGATTCATAGGGGACAAAAATTGGATAAGGCCTGAAAACGGATGTGGGGATTACGATGCACGATTTACCTGCACCCGCTCATTGCGATGCAGGCAGCCCGCAAACTTTGTGCTGCCTGCTAACTTAAATGTAAGTAGAATGCAGCCCAGCAGTAAACACACTGTTGAGTGTCTGTGTGCCTCAACAGGGAGCCCAAGTTCATGGCAGGCTAGCACCACTTAAAGCTTGCCTACACTATTTAAAGGGGAAATGCATTCTGGCTGCAGCAAGTGCCGTAAGTGACTGGAAAAGACTGAACTACAAGAAGAGTGAAAATGGTGCAACAGGGCAGAGAGTGAGCTGCAATGTTCTCTGATGCAGCACTGGAGGCCTTGGTGCAGGAGGTGAACAGAGCAGGGAGGTCCTCTATCCACAGGGGGCAGGAGACCCTCCACATAGAGAAGGCAGGGGACTAGATAGCTACCGCAGGCAGTTGGGTCTCGAGGACCTGGATGCAGTGCAGGAAGTTTCATGACCACACATGAGTGGTCAAGGTCAGTGAATGCATCTTCAAGTGCCATATCCTTACAAATGAACCACTAGCCTCATACACTGACCCATTCACCACCCCACTTCACTGAACTACCACCATTCTCTGTTCCCCATGACTCATACCTAACACTTAACCTCTCACACATGTAGCGCTGCTGCAAGTCTCACATCCACATCTCACAGCTTGCACACACTGCCAGTTATTCAACCATGATAGTCACATTGCACCACACCCACTGACACCCTTCCTTCTATCTTGCAGGACTAGATGGCATACAATCATAGGAAGCAGTGCCTCCTTACCTCCATGGAGGAAAAGGGCATCACTGGAGCAACCATGATTGAGTCTGTGCATAGCGCAGAGCAGAAAGAATTTTTATAAGCTGCAGATGGTCTCAGCATACACCTTTCATCCCCTCTCCTTCCCTTATTGCAACCCTCTCATTATGCCTTTCTCCTTTCAGATACCAGGAACTGCCACCTAGCTAGACAGTGGTGCAAGAGTGAGATGTCCGAGAGGAGCAGGACACTGATGATGATGAAACACCTTCACTCAATCTCACGCTTGCAACAACCAGCTCAGATACCGCCACTGCTCATTCTTTCAAGGCGTAGAGGCAGGATCAGCACATGATGGACGGTACTTTATGCTCTTCCCTGTGGTAACTTTGGAGGCGGAGAGGGCATTAAATCAGGCAGGATCGTGGCGGGTGGGGAACCGACCACTTTCCCACCTACACCCTGATTAAGTCCGTGGGAGGGGTGGGGGGAAGGCCCGTGGACAGACTTCCCACTCTGCCATCAATCGAGCCCCTAAAGGGACAATTAATGTCTAATTCAGGGCCTTTTCCCTCCTCCGCTGGTATTAACCCAGCAGTGGGTGGTCTGTTGCCACACAGGGAGCATGACTTGTAAACCCATGTGGGGTTGCTAGTGGTCTCCCAGGGAAGTTCCGCATTCAAAGGCACTCAGTGCCTGATGGAGGCTCCCGGCATTGGGAAGGATGGGGTCCATTATGAGCCACTCCCATGCCCTTGCTGCCGACCCCCCCTGCGAAAACCCTCCCGTCACCATTTCCATCTAGACTGTCGCTCCATGATCCTGGGCCTCCCAGTGATGCTGTTGAGCAAAAGAGTTGCTCTGATTGACCAGCAGCTCATGATGGGCAGCACTCCCTGTCCTTGGGGTCCTGACCCCAGGAAAGGCCTGCTGGTAGCCTCTCAAGTGCCTGGCGCGTGATATGGCAAGCCTTCCCCAAAGGAGACAATTCAGGTCTCGTTGGCTCTCCAGCCGACAGCTGAGACCCTGTCACCTCCATAAAATTCCCCCCATTGAGTCACTAGGCATGAGAGTCCTGCAGGACATGGGGAAAGGGTCATGCAGGTGCCAGCTCCCCAAAGGGTGAGGTCGCACAGGAGTTCTGCTGTAGAGGACTCAGATGAGGATTTTGATGGGGTGGCATATAGAAAAAAGCTGATGGGCATGCAAAATGGGCCTGAAAACCTGCTGTCACTGTAAAGGAGCATGGAGGAGTCTGGCAGCAACTTGGCACGGGGCTTTGCGCTGAGCTTGCAGCACATCCTCTCTAGCACGAAACTGGTGGCTAACTCCATGCAAACACTTGCAGACCCAACCATGATGCTGTGTCTGATGGCTGATGTCTCAGGTTCTATTGCAGCACAAGCAGAAGCCACCCAATGTCAAGTGCTTCAGTGGAAGCACAGACTGAGGTGATGCAACAGCAGCTTGCTGCCTTGAAGGTTCAGACTGCTGCCATCATGGTTGCAATACCAGTGCTCAAAGGGGCTTGCAGGTTCTCACAGCAGTCCAGCAATCTGTCCTCCAACTGATTACTAGGAATGCTGAGGCTCCACCCCAGGGGAGTAGCAGTGATTCCATGGAATACAAACCTGCTATCCTCTATCTGAAAGACAGCATTCGGCCTCCCACCACTGCCAGTCCATCAGTGCCCTTGCTATTGCCAGTCAGTCAGCCAGCCAGCCCGGACAGCTGCCATCCATGCTGAGATGTTCCAGTCCAAAGCCAGGCCTTCTAGGGCCAGAGCTGTTTGAGGGCATCCTGCAAGACCATCTGCAATCTCTCCTGCTGAAAGTCAGGAGCCTTTCACCAGCCATGCTGAAGCCACTTCCATAGCACTGAATAGGCGCTCCAGGACAGGCAAAGGCACCCGCAAGGCAGGCAGTAATGGAATGCACATGAATGATTAGTTGAGCATTGTATGGAATATTGGATTGTTTGGTTGATGAAGTTGGTTTGGAATGGTTAGCTTCTGGTGGCTGTTATTTCAGCATTGTGGTCAAAAGGATGCTGTGATGGTCAGTGACAGAGGGATGGTAATTGTGGCACTGTTGTAGAATGGGGATTTGCAGTCGAATGAGGTGATGATGGACAGCCCGCTGGGTAGGGGATGTCTTTTTGCCTCCCCTTTTCCTCCTGTTCCTCGTCCTCAGCTGCTTGCTGTATCCCTGTTGGCAAGGGCTGTGCCCTCATGATGACAAGTTTGTGCAGGATACAGCAGACCATAATGAATTGTGACACATGCTCTGGTGATTACTGCAGGGCACCTCCAGAATGGTCCAGGCAGCAGAACCATTGCTTGAGCACCCTAGTGGCTTGCTCAATAATATTCTGTGTGGCAGCATGCTCTCGTTGTATGTATGTTGGCCATGTGTGTGAGGGTTTGCACCGGAGTCATGAACCAGGTGGTCAGCAGATAGCCCTTGTCACCCAGCAGCCACCCTCTGGCTTGATATGGTGGCTCAAATGTTGAAGGAACAGTGGACTGGAGTAGAATAAAGGCATTATGACTGTTGCCAGGATACTGGACATTCACCAGCATGATGTGCTGAGCATGGTCGCACACCAACTGCATATTCAGGGAGTGGAACCCTTTGTGATTGTGATATGTCTCTGCAATTAGCTTCAGTGCCACATGTGTGCAGTCAATGGCACCCTGCACCATGGGGAAGCCCACTATTCCAGCAAAGCCATGTGCATGCTCTACCTGCTTCTCTCTGATTGGAGACAACACAATGTACTCCCCTCTTCTGACAAAGAATGTCAGTCACCCCCCTCATACAGCAGTGGAAGGTGAACTGGGAGGTGTCCAGACGATGCCTGCTCCAGCCTGGAAGGATCCCGACATGAAGAAATTCATAGCCAGTCACCTTTACAACCACTGCCATCCTTGCCCTGCTCTGAGACTGCAGGTCTGCCTGCAGATTTCTGTGAGCACCTCCTTCGTAAAATGAAAAAAATACATACACTGCTCCTGGCTTAGGCTGACGTAAGTGCCCTGAAGACCCTGGGTGGATAAGGCCTCCTGCTGAGAGCCTTTTTCCCCTTCCTCCTCCGTCTGTGAGCAGCCTGTCCTCCTCTGTGCTGCCACTGCTCAATCTACTTGTCATGCTGCAGGTCAAGGGGGTTGATAACTACAACACCCATGACTGGGAGCAAGTGGTCTGAGCAGAACTTGTCAAGTCAGAACCAAAAGTCTTCTTCATGTGCAGCACCTCATTATCATGTTCACCAACTTCAAACTTTAAAATAGCACGAGATAACTCACATCACTTCTACAAACTCAGATAGAGCCAGTAGAAATCAGTTGGCAAATAAACTGAAAGTGGTTGAATATCCTTGAAAATAATTAATTAATTAATACCTCCAAAAACAGCCCCATCCTCAATGATGGGGGAGCCCAGCACATCAGTGCAAAAGACCAGGCTGAAGTATTTGCAACCATCTTCAGCTAGAAGTGCCGAGTGGATGATCCATCTCGGCCTCCTCCTGAAGTCCCCAGCATCACAGATGCCAGTCTTCAGCCAATCCGATTCACTCAATGTGATATCAAGAAACGGCTGAAGGCACTGGATACTGCAAAGGTTATGGGCCCTGACAATATTCTGGCAATAGTGCTGAAGACTTGTGCTCCAGAACTAGCCACGCCCCTAGCCAAGCTGTTCCAGTACAGCTACAACACGGGCACCGACCCGGCAATGTGGAAAATTACCCAGGTATATCCTGCACACAAAAAGCAGGACAAATCCAACCAAGCCAATTACCGCCCTATCAGTCTACTCTCGATCATCAGCAAAGTGTTGGAAGGGGTTGTTGACAATGCTATCAAGCGGCACTTGCTCAGCAATAATCTGCTCAGTGGTGCTCAGTTTGGGTTCCGCCAGGGTCACTCAGCACCTGACCTCATTACAGCCTTTGTCCAAACATGAACAAAAGAGTTGAACAACAGAGGTGAGGTGAGAGTGACCGCCCTTGACATCAAGGCAACATTTGACCTAGTATGGCATCAAGGAGCCCTAGCAAAACTGGAGTCAATGGGAATCAGGGGGAAAACTCTCCGCTGGTTGGATTCATACCTTGCACAAAGGAAGATGGTTGTGGTTGCTTGAGGTCAATCATCTCAGTCCCAGGACATCACTGCAGGAGTTCCTTTGGGTAGTGTCTGGGCCCAGCCATTTTCAGCTGCTTCATCAATGACCTTCCTTCAATCTCAAGGTCAGAAGTGGGGTTGTTCGCTGATGTTTGCACAATGTTCAGCTCCATTCGTGACTTCTCAGATACTTAAGCAACCTATGTCCAGATGCAGCAAGACTTGGACAATGTTCAGGCTTGGGCTGATAAATGGCAAGTACATTCGCACCACACGAGTGCCAGGCAATGACCATCTCAAACAAAAAAAATTCTAACCATCTCCCCTTGATATTCAATGGCATTACCATCGCTGAATCCCCCACTATCAACAACCTGGGTGTCATAATTGACCAGAAACTGAAATGGACCAGTCACATAAATACTGTGGCTACAAGAATAGGCCAGAGGCTAGGAATTCTGCAGCAAGTAACTTACCTCCTGTCTCCCCAAGGCACAAGTCAGGATTGTGATGGAATACTCTTCATTTGCCTGGATGGGTGCAGCTCCAAAAACACTCAAGAAGCTCGACACCATCCAGGACAAAGCAGCCCACTTGATTTATAAAAATTCACTCCCTCCACCACCGATGCACAGTGGCAGCAGTGTGTACCATCTACAAAATGCACTGCAGCAATGCACCGAGGCTCATTCGACAGCACCTTCCAAACCCACCAGCTAGAAGGACAAGGGCAGCAGATGCATGGGAACACCACCAACTGCAAGTTCCCCTTCAAGCCACACACCATCCTGACTTGGAACTATATTCCCGTTCCTTTACTGTCGCTGGGTCAAAATCCTGGAACTCCCTTCCTAACAGCACTGTTGGCACCGACACCCCATGGACTGCAGCAGTTCAAGAAGGCAGCTCACCACCACCTTCTCAAGGGCCATTAGGATGGGCAATAAATGCTGGCCTAGTCAGCAATGCCCACATCCCATGAATGAATAATAAAAAGCATTGGTGGGGGGTCCTTCCTGCTGCTGAACGCATGTTCAGTTGTGCTTGTTTAAGAGAGGGTGTCAGCTGGAGTGGTGAGGTTGAAAATGGCAGTGTGGCAACAAATCAGCATTACACTCTGACTGATGTCATGATCTGTCTACTCTCCATACATTTGGCACAAGCTCCTAATGCTCACACTAACTTTCCCACCAAAATGGCCCTCGGAGCGGACTCAGCTGGAAGAGTAGGCAATGACCAAAATGGTACCGTAATACCGAAACTATGGCACTACGGAGCTGAATTTTGCACCTTAGAATCTTATTCTAAAGAAGGAGGCCATTCATCCTGTCATGCCTGTGCCAGCTCTTCGAAAGAGCTATCCAAATAGCCCCAATCTCCTACCATTTCCTCATAGCCCCGCAAATATTTCCGATTAAAATATTTATCCAATTTCCTTTTGAAAGTTAATATTGAATCTGCTTCTACCATCCTTGCATTCCAGATCATAACAACTCACTGCAGAAATTTTTTTCTTCATGTTGCTTCTGATTCTTTTACCAATTACATTTAAATCTGCGTCCTCCAGTTACCCACCCTATTGCCACTGGAAAAAGTTGCTCCTTATTTACTCTACCAAAACCCTTCAAGATTTTGAACACCTTCATCAAACATCCACTTAACCTTCCCTGCTCGAAGGAGAAAAACCCCAGTTTCTTAGTCTCTCCATATAACTGAAGTCTTTCACCTCTGGTACCATTCTCGTAAATTTTCTATGCATTCTCTCAAGGGCCTTGACATCCTTCCTAAAGTGCGTTGTCCAGATTTGGTCTCAATACTCCAACTGGAGCCTAACCTCTGCTTTATAAAGGTTATCTCCATTTTTGTACTCTGTTTCAATTTACAAAGCAAAGATTCCATATGCCTTTTTAACAGCCTTTGTAACTTGTGCGACCACTTTCAAAGACTATTGTATATACATCCACAGGTCTCTCTATTCCTGCACCCCTTTTAAAATTGCACCATTTAGTTTGTCTTGCATTTCCTGATTCATCCTACCAAAATGAATCACTTCACACTTCTCTGCATTGAACGTCACCTGCCATGTGTCTCCTCATTTCACATTCTATGTCCTCTTGAAGTCTGTTACTGTCTCCCTCACTGTTTACTACATTTATGAGTTTCGTATCATCTGCAAACGCTGAAATTATGTCCTGTGCACCCAAGTCCAGGTCAATAATATACTATATAACAAAAAGAACAGTATTGCACCACAACATTCAGATAAGAGATGTAACAACTGTCTTGTTATTACTGAAGGGACAAAAAGAAAGAACTTGCATTGATATAGTGACTTTCATGCCCTTATAATGTCCCAAAGCACTGCGCAACCAACAAATTACCTGTCGTTCTGTAGGCAAATGCAGTAGCAAGTTCCCACAAACAGCATTGTGACAAATGATCAAGTAATCTGGTTTTGGTGTTGCTGGTTGAGGGATCAATGTTGGCCAGGACACTACAGGACTCCAGTGACCTCTTTGGGTAGTGAGTTGGAGTCTTTTCCTTCCACTGTAAAAGGAAAATGGGGCCTTGGTTTAAGGTCTGATCTGAAAGACTGCACCTTTGGCAATGCAACACACCTTCAATACTGCACTAATGTGTTAGTGGTCCCGGAGTAGGGCTTGAACCCATCCTTTCTGACCCAGAAGAGATAACGCTACCAATGAACTAAGGCTAACACCTGAAGGGTCATTGAGAAATTATCTGCATTTCATTATTGGAAAAATCTAACTCTTGTCTATACTGTATATACAACCAATAATTAGGTACAGTGATTCACTGTTCAAATGGTCCCATTCCAAAACACACATAAAAATGACTGAACCATGGTACGTTACTAGCATCACTTTAATCACTTGAAAAACATCTTAAAATAATCTTCACAATTTATGACTATTGATGTGATGCCTCAAAATTGGTGAAATGAATCTTCCAATGTGTTAGAATCCATAAATTTAAGCTACTTATGTAACAGCTTTGCTGGTTCAGAACACTCACATGGCACTGAGATATGTGGTAATTAATGTCTCTATTGCTCACGCAATACTCATTTTATTAGACTTTATCTTTAAGGAATTTGTAAGATGTTAAATAATTCCTAATATCAGAAGAAGAATCTGATTATTACAATTCCTGCTAACATTATAAGAGATAACCATTCAAAGAGAAAACAATTTTCACATTGAAATACATAAATGAAAACAAAACAATACACATACTCTGCTATGTACAAACCATGCATTCATGCAAACTGATTCAAATAGAGATATAACAGATTTCAAATATTTCACTGTGAATTCTTCCACAATTTGCATTTTTTTTAACATTTAGTTTTTAGTTTTAGTTATACAGCACTGAAACAGGCCCTTCGGCCCACCGAGTCTGTGCCGACCATCAACCACCCATTTATACTAATCCGACACTAATTCCATATTCCTACCACATCCCCACCTGTCCCTATATTTCCCTACCACCTACCTATACTAGGGGCAATTGCTAATGGCCAATTTACCTATCAACCTGCAAGTCTTTTGGCATGTGGGAGGAAACCGGAGCACCCGGAGAAAACCCGCGCAGACACAGGGAGAACTTGCAAACTCCACACAGGCAGTACCCAGAATTGAACCCGGGTCGCTGGAGCTGTGAGGCTGCGGTGCTAACCACTGCGCCACTGTGCCGCATTATTAACACATTGAGCCTTTGAAGATTTAAAAAAAAAGAAACTGTCTTATGTCAAGATGGTCTCTCCAAGTTCAGGCCATTTCTCATAAGTCACATGAGATTGTAGCAATCGTGTGATTATTGAGCACAATCAGGTCTGGACTAGGACAGGGACAATCAATCCAATTGATTCATTGTGCCCAATTCTTCTGAACAAAATACACTTAATTTCTTTATCTATGCTTTTTACAACTCCGACAACATTTTTAAGCTAATTTTTATGATTTCATTTTTTAAATGGTATGTCTGGTACCATTCTTCTGGTACAGAAAAAAATGCGACAAGCTTTGTTTTTTTTATTATTACAAGAATCATGTATAATTAGTTTAACCTTGATTCAGTTTGTTCCCAACCATCAGAGCAAGCAAACATTACCATTCTTCTCTTTCAAAAGTTTCATCCCAAGTTACTTTTTTGACCCATCCTCACAGACCTGCAGGGTTTCTAGGATGTCTGCTAACTTGCCAAGCCGGGTTTCAAGCTAGTCTCAGTTTACTATTAAACATCAAACGGTGAAGAGACAACTGTATATCATTACTTGCTCCCAGTGCTGCTGTCTAGACTTGGCAAACACCCTGATGCGGGAAAGGAGCCATTCATTTAATCACTATGGCTGCAACTATGGCTGTGCACGTTAGCAGTTTCAAACATAATCAATGCCTAATGGCTTCATAAATAATACAACTGAGACTCTTAACAAATTATCGTTTAATTTTATGAACTACATAAGACTAATTCTTCATTAACTAATGTTTAATGTCAGTTCTGGCTCCTTCTCCTCTACTAAGATGACATGCAACTATCATACAAATTAGACAAGCTTTACTGAATAATGGTCTAAAATTAAGATAAGGAAAGCCATTATTAGAAGTTCTTTTTAAAAGCAAAATAATTAAACTGGAATCTTAATATTGTTTTGTAAGTCAAATATCATGGCAGACGTGTTATTATTGAAAGAAGTAACAACTTGTCGAGCATATCACAGACCCTGACTGTTTAGCCACCTGGATACATCATATACACCAGGGAATTTTTACAGTTGTTCTTTACATTTAATATTTTGCTCATCTTTACTTTATGATACAAACACACTAGATATTTAATAACAACTCAACAATAAGCTGTGTTCTGATTTTATTACATCACTAAAATTTCTCTCAACAATAAAAGGCCCTCGGCCAGGTAAGTATTCGCAAGTAAGTTTGTACATGTTCTTTTTGAATAAGAATTTGCAATAAGAAGTTTGAAGTGTTCAGTCAGAATGTAGCACTCCATCATTTCCTTGTCACGCCTCTCTGGCTCCAGAATGACCACTAACATGGGAAAGCCAAATTCAGCACAAATATGTGCAGTGTTCAGACTTGTCACAACTGACCTGATGGATAACTTCTTGAGGACAAGGAATATGAAGTTACAGCTTGTATCACATTCTTTAAATCGAAACACAAGGCACGAGAATGCAACTTTCACTGGTTCAACTAGACGACTCTAATGTGCAAGGGTCCAATAATTATATTTTGGAAAAATTAGTAACTAAAGAGATGGGGTCTTTGGTTAGGTCACCAAACCACTTACATTTGTATAGTGCTTTCCAGCTAACAAAATGTCTCGAGAAGTTTTGCAGAGCATGTCTGAAGGAACAGTCAAAGTGGTATGTTTTGAGGTTTCTGTAGGTAGGAGGATAAGTAGGAAGACAAAGAGATTTAGAGAGAGGATTTCAGAGGACAGGGTTAAAGGCAGTGCCACCAATGGTGGAGTGGAAAGGTGGCAATCTGTGCAATAGTCAGAGTCAGAAGAGCAGAGAGTTCACACTTGGGCTGAAAGACTGCAGAGGTAGGATGGGGAAAAAACCACCAAAGGGTTTGAAAACACGAATGAGGATTTCAAAGGCAATTCAGTAGATGAGAGGAATTGGTGGAGGTTGGTGAAGACAGGAGCAACTATTGAACTGAGTTTTGTTTAATGTAGGATACAGGGCACAGGGCTCTAGATGGAATTGTGTTTTTTATTTTTTCATGGGATGCGGGTGTCACTGGCTCGGCCAGTATTTATTTCCCATCCCCAATTGTCCTTGAGAATGTGGTGAGGTGCCGACATGAAGCGCTGCAATCCATGTAGGTACACCCATGGTACTGTTAGGAAGGGAGTTCCAGGATTTTGGCCCAGCGACAGTGAAGGAATGGCAATATAGTTCCAAGTTAGGATGGTGTGTGGCTTGGAGGGGAACTTGCAGGTTGTGAAGGGAGTGAATGTTGAAGGTGGTGAATGGTGTGCCAACCAAGCGGGCTGCTTTGTCCTGGATGGTGTCAAGCTTCTTGAGTGCTGTTGCAGCGGCATTCATCCAGGCAAGTGGAGAGTATTCCATCACACACCTGACTTGTGCCGTGTAAATGATGGTCAGGCTTTGGGGAGTCAGGAGGTGAGCTACTTTCTGCAGAATTCCCAGCCTATGACCTGCTCTTGTAACCTCAGTATTTGTGTGGCTTTTCCATTTCAGTTCCTGTTCAATGGTGACCCCTAGGATGTTGATAGTGGGAGATTCAGTGATGGTAATGGTTGTGAATGTCAAGGGGAGACGGTTGGATTCTCTCTTGTTGGAGATAGTCGTTGCCTGGCACTTGTATGGTGCAAATGTTACTTGCCACTTATCAGCCTAAGCCTGGCTATTGCCCAGGTCTTGCTGCATTTCTACACGGACTGCTTCAGTATCTGAGGAGTCATGAATGGTGCTGGACATTGTGCAATCATCAACGAACATCCACTTCTGACCTCATGATGGAGGGAAGGTTATTGATGAAACAGCTGAAGATGGTTGGGCCTAGTTGTGTAGCATTGAACTGTAGATGAAGTGAGAAGGATGTTGGAGAAACTGAACTTCGAGTTAATGAAGGTGTGGATGAGGGTTTCAACAGCAGAAGAGGTGAGGTAGGGGTATATGTTGTTGATGGTTCAGAGGTGGAGATAAATAGCCATACTGATGAATGTGATGTTTGAAGCTCAGCTCAGGGTCACCAGGACGCAGTTGCCTGACAGAAATCAATCCTTTACATGGAGGCTGGAATTTTCCGGGCCTTTTGGGCTGGGAGATGACAAGGCTGGCAAAATGGCATGAAAAGAATCTAATACCAACATACGAATTAGGAGCAGGAGTTGGCCACTTGACCCCTTGAGCCTGCTCCGCCTTTCAATAATTTCATGGCTGAAATGATTACTGCACATTTCCTCCTACCCCCAATAACCTTCCACCTCCTTGCTTATCAAGAATCTAATATGAACATATGAAAGGCAAAAGCAGGTGGGGCGTTGCCTGACGTCTTCCTGTTGCTGTGCCATTTTGCCGGCGGCGGGGAAGTTGGTGGCTTGGCCGCCCGCTGGAAGGCCAATTGAGCCACTTAAGTGGCCAATTAATGGCCCCTTCCTGCCTCCTCGAGCATTTTGCCCTTATCTAGGCAGGGCTCCCCCAGTGGTTTCCAGATGGGGCCCCTCCTTTATGGGCACTCCATCTCCACGGAGGGGCCCCTCCTGCTGCAATGGCCACCCTTGAGTCAACAGCGCTTCCAGCACTCAGTGACCAACCCTTCCCCCCATCACCCAATTGCCAGGGCGTTCCTGCTTGGCCCCTGTATCCGCAACCCCACTTCCCTCTCTTTGAGGACACCTGGCCATTGAGGCGCCCTCTCTCTGGAGCTGCAGGCTCGGCAACGGCCACTTAATTGGCTGCCTCCCCGGGTCCCACCGTCAGCTGAAGCAGGGTTACCATTCTCTTTCGGCTCTGATGGAAGGATCTCTGCTGCCTCCACAAAATTCAGCCCCGTGTCTCAACCTCCAGTACTAGATTATGGAAACATTTATGAATGCTCAAACAAATGCAGATACCAGCCATTGCAATGAGTTACTTAACACAAAGTTTAATAAAAATGACACAGACTTGTAAAAACATAATTTTTGTGTTGCATCAATTCCAAAACTGCAGTCTTGCTGGAGAATGAAGTGGCAGTTCTAAAGCTGCTCTATAGGTGATATGGGATGACCTCATGGAAAACTGCAGCTGATGGTGAAACCACCTTTATAAACTTGAAGATCCTAAGTGGTCTGATGATTGCCATTTAACACTTTAAAACTGCTAGAGACAAGAATGATTAGTTAAATTTGAATGTAATTGAACAGCCAATGACCTGAAGAAAGTTCTGTATGTGTATTTACGCATACACCTGAGCTGTGCTTTACTCCAGAATAAATAGAGCAGAGCAGAGCAGTGTAGCTTAGTGTTACCATTGATTTTAAACTGTTACTGGAGTGAAGCAAGGACTTGTTAAACAGATCAGCTGTGGCTGGAAAAGACATTTGCATATTAACAGACGGTGATTGGAAGGACACAGGACCATTCCCTGACACATTCAACCCACAATGGACCTTGATCATCAGGTATTGTGTGTAAGAGGAGCATTCCAGAGACTGCTAAGGTGATACAATCCAAGACGTGGTCATACCAGTTAGTTACTTGACTAACCTGCTTGGCAACCTGGGGTTTTCTGAATTATACAAGCAGTTTGAACTGAGAGTGTCTGTTTGCTCCTGGACTGAGAAGATCTCTCCTGTCTGCTCCCATCTCTTTCTCACAGAACTCCAAATCTACTGAAGACACATGAACCCCAAGAGAGAAAAGTCTCCTACAGCGAACAAGGCTTAGGAGGAATACTGGGCTCCAACGAAAAGCAAGATCTAGCTACAATCAAGGACTCTACAGTGAGCTCGAAGATCCGTAACAAAAACTCTCTTCAGACATTGCCTCAAACTTTTCCACTTCATTTCTTCTGCTTTGTTATGTCTCTATTTGCATGTGTGTATCGCGTATGCATGCTAGCGTGGGCGCATCATGTATCCGTAGGCGTCAAACGAATTAGAGTTTAAGTTTAATAAATTTCAATCTTTCTTCTTTAAACCTAAGAAAACCTGTTGTTGCTGGTTTCTTTGCCTTATAATTGGAAAGTGCTGAACAAGGATTCACCAAGGGGGAGCTAAAAACATGGTGTGTTTAAAATTAAACCCTGTAAAGGCTGAGAGGGACCCCTCGACACCTTTCTCACCTGGTTGTAACACAGCCTTAAATGTATTCAATGATGGAGCATCCACAACCCTCTGTGGCAGAGAATTCCAAAGATTCACAACCCTTTGAGTGAAGTAATTTCTTCTCATCTCAGTCCTAAATGATCGGCCCCTTATCCTGGGACTGTGCCCCTATGTTTGAGATTCCTCGACCAGCAGAAACAATCTCTCAGTGTCTACTCTATCCAGCCCCTTTAGAATCTTATATGTTTCAATGAGATTGCCTCTCATTCTTCTAAACTCCAGAGAACATACGCCCAATTTACTCAGCTTCTCATCATAGGACAACCCCCTCATCCCAGGGACCAATTTAGTGAACGTTCATTGCACTGCCTCCAATGCAAGTATATCCTTTCTTAAATGTGGAGACCAAAACTGAACACAGTACTCCAGATGTGGTCTCACGTAAACTCTACACAATTGCAGTAATACTTCTTTATGCCTGTACTCCAATCTCAATCCAAGACGGTTAATATGTGTACACACCCAATGTTAACTGCACTCAAAACCACAAGATGAAGCTTTTAGCTCCAGCAGGAGCCTGCAAAGAATCAGATGCATAAAAGTTCAGAGCCACAGTCACCTTGACAGCCACAGGCAATGTGCTCCTTGTCCTGCTCTGAGTTTGGAGTTGTGGCTGCAGCAGTTGGAATATTTCAGTTAAGACACAAAAACACAAGAAATAGGAGCAGGAGTAGACCCTATGACCCATTGAGCCAGCTCCGCCATTCAAATCGATCATGGCTGATCTTAGGATTCAAGCTCACTTTCCACCCCCCCACCCCCCCCGCCACTCGCCATATCACTTGATTCCCTGAGAGACCAAAAACCTGTCTATCCCAGCCTTAAATATATTCAATGACCTCTTTAGTGAAGTACAGGCATCTCAAGCATTGGCCATTGCTGAAGTATAGGTATGAGAATTGCTCCCTAAATGCCCTCTGCGGATATGGTCTCTGGCTGAGAGCCCTCACCTTCTTCCTCATCCTCATCTAGCAGCTTGTCCTGTTCTGCGTGGCCTCTGCTTATTCTCCCAGTCATATTCAATGTCAAGAGGAAGCCCTGCTAGACCACCCATGTCAGGAAGCAACTGGTTTGTGCACAAGCCTTTAAGTCACCAAAAAATTACTTCAGCACCAGCCAGACCCTGTAGACTATTAAAACTTTTAGCAATTATGGAAAAACAACCAAAACACATGGAATTGCAGCAACAACCAGAAGAAATAATCCTGCAACTAACCTGTAAGTAGTTCATTATCTCTTTAAATATCACTGGTGGGGACCCTTCAAAATATTTAATGTTATATTCAGCTGTGCAAGGTTGAGAGGGAGCATAAGCTGCAGTGTGGAGCTCTGTTGCACACTGATTAAAGCCATTATCTGCCTGCTCTGCATGCTGTTGGCAGTCACTAGGTGCAAGTGAGTTAACCCCATTACAAATATGCCCAAAAAATGGGCACTGCAGAGCCCAATTTTGCCCCAATTATAAAACAGAGTGCAAATTTTAAAAGAAAGTACTGTCTCATATTCTTTTAAGTCAGGTGTGTAGGGCAGGCTCACATACCCGAGGTGGAAGTAAGCAAGCTATTCAGCCTGGACAACAAGCATCGGATTAGAGAAAACTTTTTTAAAATTCAGATGTCTTAAGCAAGGTTAGAGCTTAGAGAAATCTTTTCCCCCACTGCATAGCTGAACTGTGAAACAAAATGAAAGTCATTGATTTTGGGTCAGTGGTAGCTTTAAAAAGGTTTGGAATTGCTATCTGTTCAGAAGGAGAATTGAGGGATATTGAGATACATAACACTCCTTGATATATTTTCAGGGAGGGTGAGGAAGGAAATCAGTGCATCAGTGCTCCTGATGTAGGGGATCAATAGCTGGTGTTGGAGGTAGCACAATAATGAGAGATGGATTCAAGAGATTGGGCTTGATGGATGGAATGGCCTTTTCTCATGCTGGATTTTCTCATATTCTTATCTTTTTAAGGCAGTTTTCAATTTTGAATTTAGTTTTATTGCTAAAATTGCATCTCAAAGGAATTAGTGACAAAGTCACTCGATGATGCAATCATATCATCACGTCAGCACTCCTGGTGAAAATATAACAAATTGTCATACAAGGAAAGATCCCAACCAACTGGTTTGGATAATGGCAAAGTACAATACCAAAGCTTGACAGGCTTATAAAAATTATATATGAATTGTCGTTTGGTAGTACAGAACCTGATTATTGCTGAAAATAGTGATGTTTTATCGAAGCGTTTTGCGTTGCACTCATCAGGACAATTCGCAAGAATAACAATGTAAGGGAAACAACAATTTATACTGTATGGGAAGAGAGTGCTGATAGGTTGGCAAGTGGACTCTGATTGGTAGAGGCATTGCCATGGAGAATGCACTGGTTTATGGTGACTGGCAGTTAACTGCCAAGCTTTGTTTGAAATTTAAACCAGGCAGTTTGACTCTGATTGGTCAAGGCATTGCCCTGAAGAATGAACCACGATTGGCTGTCACTTATTTTGTTGAACTGAAACAGGCGCAATGTACGTACATGTTCTTTCTGTCTGCAAAGAACAGAGCCCTGTGTATTAATATATTTAGCTTTCAGTATGTGCAAATGCGCCACACTGTGAGCCTAAATGACAATCTTAATTTGGTTGTCAGCGTAATTCTTAGCACACAGGGGATTATTTAGCAAATGTTGTGTAATCGCGGAATCACATCTAATGTTGGCCACTGTGTTTTGAGTTTGGCAAGCACGGACTGGTTGGGTACAGCCTGTATCTTGCCCGTTGTGATTGGACGTACAACCTATATACCTAGCATCACACTGGCATTAAAATTCATACATCGCATTACTTATTTGTATGATCGGCAGAAAGTCTTTTTGGCTTGATGGCAGCATCCTGTTTGTGGCGAACACCACACATCTTGCTACTGCATAGTAGCAGTGTGAATCTGCTAGCTTCACCTGCTGCTCAAATTTTTGGGATACATTACTCTTCCAGGGTAATCTGAGGTAGACTGGGCACTTTTCAGGGCCGAACATGACAGCCTTAGGCCTGTTCATAAGTTTGTGCGATATACAGCGAGAAATGATCCGATCAGGGTAACCATTGTCACACAGGATGCCTTTGATTTGCCCTATTTCAGCATCAAGCTTGTATGGTGAACAAATGGCTCAGGCCTTATTTACAAGGTTGCCGATAAGGCCAATCTTATAGCACATGGAACTGTAAGAATCCCAACGTGTGTACTGACCAGTGAAGGTAGGTGTGCAGTAGACCGTGGTAGAGAACCCCTTAACAGATTTCTCAACTAGTACGTCGAGGAAAGGGAGCTCATTTGACTGCTCCATTTCAAAGGTGAATTTGAGCACAGGATGGAGCACATTAAGACATTTAAGGAAATTATTGTATGCAGCTGTGGATTCAAGTATAGCAAATGTATCATCTACATATTGGAAATATGCAGGAGGTAGGGTGTTAAGTGTCATTCCCTCAAAAACACGTTTCTCATGGAACCCAACAAAGATGTTTGTGAGTGCTGGGCCTACAGAGGATCCCATGGCAATACCATCTATTTGGGCATACATGGTGTCGTTAAAACTGAACTCAACTGCGCGAGTTGCCGAGTTTATAAATTCAATGAATAACAATGTCGTGTCCATGTGCTCATTTGACATTGCTAGCCTATTCACGAATGTATCACTTAACGAAGCAAATGAGTAATGTGATATATGGATTTCAATGCCAGTATGATGCTAGGTATATAGGCCATATGTCCCAAAGGCTGGTGGATCATATCAAACAACTTGTCCCTTCCGCTGCCCGCAACGGGAAAGTACAGGCCGTACCCAACCAGCCTACGCTTGCAAAACTCAAAACACAGTGTCCAACACTAGCTGTGATTTCACAATTGGACAACATTTGCTAAACAATCCTCATGGTGCTAAGAATTACGCTGACAACCAATTTAAGATCGTCAGTTGGGTTCGCAGTGTGGCGCATTTGCGCATACTGGAAGCTACATTATTAATACACAGGGCTCTGTTCTTTGCAGACAGAAAGAACATGTACACATATTGTACCTGTTGCAGTTCAACAAAATAAGTGACAACCGTTTGCTGGTTTATTCCTCAGGGCAATGCCTTGACGAATCAGAGTCAAGCTGCCTGGTTTAAATTTCAAAAAGATGCTTGGCAGTTAACCGCCAGTCACTATAAACTGGTGCATTCTCCCTGGCAACACCTCTACCAATCAGAGTTCATTTGCCAACCTATCAGCACTCTCTTCCCATACAGCATAAATATGTTGTTTCCCTTACATTGGTATTCTTGCAAATTGTCCTGATGAGTGCAAGATGAAAAGCTTCGACAAAATGCCTCTATTTTTAGCAATACTCAAATTATATATGAACTGGATTGTGGCAATTCATAATATATTCAAAATGGTACTTTTTCTTTTTAAATTGGTTTTACTGCTGAAGTGCAATGATCTGTTGGTCTGATGTACAAATTCTTCAGAGGTGTGTCAAGATGAAAGTTGGACAATGGCTTTCAACTACTTTATGATGTACAATGTATAATGCAACCTGAAGATACTGGATCATGTGACAGAACCTGTATCATCACCAGGTTAGTTTCAACTTCAGATGGCAGAAAAGTATAATTATCTGAAATATATCACAATGCAGTGCAAATCTTAACAGTAAAGGCTACTGAAATACATTCGAGGAAGTATTTGTGAGATCCCATTATACGAGGGTAAACACTGAGTTTTAATAATGCACAGGATTTTAAATGACATAAGCAGTCAAAGGTCATGTCACAACCTGAATGTAAACTAAAGCACTTTTTCCCCATTTTCTTAAAAAGGTAGTGGCCTGTTAATCATCCCTGATCCAACAAAACTTTTGCAAAGGATGCTGATAAGCACAGTCCCACCTTTCACATCACCGTGTTGAACTGTGTTAAAAGAAAACTAAACACTTTAAATATTAAGAAGGCTTTTTTTGGAGAAAAGTATAGTATACTATAGTGTAGTATATAGTATATAATGTTTGGCACTGTTTTCCGTTAAATGTTTGCAACAAATAGTGAAAGTATAAATTTCGTACCTGGGTGGAAACGATATCTCTTGTTCACTCAACTTGTCTTTAAATACAGACAGCTCTCTGTCAAATTCTAAAAGCTGGAAAGAAATTAATTAACAAAAAGGTTATTCTACAGCATCTTATAATTATGACATTTCATTGCTCTACTGACTAACATTGTTTGAATGTTCTGATTCTCACCAAATTTCTTCCCTACCTTTTTCTCCAGAAGCTCTTGGCTGTAAGTGTTAGGAACATAAGAACTAGGATCAGAAGTAGGAGTAGGCCATTCGACCCTTCGGGCCTGCTCCCTCATTCAACTAGATCATGGCTAATCTTCTACCTCAACACCATTTTCCCGCACTATCCCCTATCCTATTTGTTGGCATGCTTTTTGAATATAGAAGATATCACAGCAAAGCCCCATCCTGTCTCCTTCTGATATCCTTGTACCAGGTGTAGCAATCAGAAAGAACCCTGGCTAATATCCCCATGCCAACCAACAAATACAGAGGGCAACTGTAGTATTCTTACTACATTGTTGACTGAAACCATCTAACAGCTCAGACGAGGATCAAACCTGGCACTCTTCTGCAACTCACTCAACAAATTGCTGAGCCAGTGGAGGAATCTATTAGTCAACATTTTACTGGCAATTCTATGCAATTTATCTCATATATATATATTTTTTAAGCCAGGTCTTCACCAGCATGAATGCTAACAGGAGCACTGATTCAAAATGTGGACAAAAAAAGCCAAATCAGGTCACTGACCAATATTACCCCCAAACTTCCCCATGTATATGCAATTCTCACTAGCAGCCAGTGCACAGCTACAGGCAAAATCTCCTGCAGCTTTAAACTGTAAATTAAAATTGGCATTTGCATCAGACATGTAATTCAATTTAGAATCTCGCAGTAGTGTCTAGGGGGAGGGTAGTTCTCACCATAAACCTTAGGGGAGTTGAAGGGTAACATTCAGCTTGGCTTGAGATAACCTGAACTGAATACGATCTCAAAAGTCTGAAACTATAAACAGGGCTAATGACATTCATTTCATGCTCATAATATGGCTCTTGTGCATTATTCTCCCATTTAAAATTAACAAACGTATTTTCTTAACTTTTACTGAAACCTAAGGTTATATCACAGAGCTATTAGTTGGTTTTGAACAAACAGCCATTCAAATTGTTACAAACAGCATTATCTTTGCATCAATATTTGTTCTTAACCTGGATTATAAGTGAATAAGTGACTGAATGCTCATAATAATCTGTTCTGCTACTGACCATCACTCTTTGTAAGTGCTATTTCCTATTCTGACAAGTATGTCATCAAAATAACACCTTTTATGACTACAGCGTGTTTACGCTGCTGCCCATTAATCATCTCTCATCTCACAGCTGTGCTGATACCATTGTATGGGTGGCAGAGGTTCTGATCTAAATTAGATTATGTCCCTCTATCCCATGCCACCTCATAAATCATTCCTGAAATGCAAAATTAGCAGCTATTTGTACACATTAATTATCTGTACGAAAGCAGTCACCTGAACCACCTGCAAGGATGACCAGTTCTCCCACCTTTCCATTTAGGGGCAGGAACCAAAGGCCTATTTGTAACACAACTACATTGTTCAAACATTTTCACTGCTTTATCAAATATGGACCTATGCACTTCATCCAAAGCACTTCATTGAACAATAATCTTTAAAAAAAATTTAACTTTGGAAATATGGCCAAGTACATTTTCATTTCAAACATACTTAAATTCAGATGGTCTATGGCCTCGATTTAAACCCCAGCGAGATTGATGCCTGGGAAGAGTTAAACTCAGGTTGAGTTCACTTACCAGCCTAAAGCCACACCCTTCCCACCCAGCAACATCAATAACTTCACCAACTTCGATGCCACTCAACGTTCCCACTGCAGACAAATGAGGGCCTAATTTCAATTTAAAAGCTGCAGCACAATGACATAGCGGTGCTGTGACATGATTTTCATGATGAGCTGGGGGAGGCCCGCTCGGTATCAAACCCACCAGAGAAGGCTGCAAGAGGCACTAACTAGCCAGAAAAGGCCAAGGCAAGTTTTTAAAAAAACTTTGCCATGGAATCCTTGTGGGCCAGGAGGAAAAAGAACGCTGTCCCCAGGTTCCGCAGGGAGTCATTGGGCCTCACCCAAGCCCAGTCTTGTCTATCCTTCTCTGTACTGCCATCAGCTGCCAAAGCTAACTGCCAGTGCTAGCTTTACTAGTCTTAAGGATACCGACCCGATTGTCCGCTCCCGCCCACTAGCACTGCTAGTTTCAGGAGGTAGACTGTCCGTCAGTATTTGGAGAAAGTCCAGGACTTAAACTGGTCTGGACCTCATGCCGATATCCTTATGGGAGTTTCCCTCCTGCCCACATCCCACCTGACCTGAAGGAAACCCCAGTTAAGATCGAAGCCTGTACATTTGATTTACTAAATAAGAAAATGAGTGGAATCACATTTTAATGCACTGATGTACAAGTGGAGTCCTTAACAAAAATGACATGTGACCAGATTTAAATGTTGTCCGATATCCAATATTGGATGAGCAGAAATATCCTCCAATTAAATATCTGGAAGATCAAACCCATTGTCTTCGGTGCCCGCCACAAACTCTGTTCCCTCTCCACTGATTGCATTCCCCTCCCTGGCTTGTAACCTTGGCTGAGCTTCCAACCCCATACCCTCTTCCTCACCAAGACAGTCTACGTGCACTCTGTAATAATGCTTGTCTTCACCTCTGCCTCAGCCCTTCTGCTGCTGTAATCCTCATCCATGTCTTTGTTACCTCAAGACTCGACTACTCCAAAGCTCTCTTGGCTGGCCTCCCATCTTCCACCCTCCTTAAATTTGAGCTCATCCATACCTCTGCTACCTTATCCTAACTTGCACCAAGTCTCGTTGTTCCATTACCCATGTGCTCACTGACCTACATTGGTTCCTGGCCCAGCAACACCTCAAATTTAAAATTCTCATCCTTGTGTTCAAATCCCTCCATAGCCTCGCCCATCCCTATCTCTGTAACCACCTCCAGCCCTATAATCTTCCAAGTACTTTGAGTTCCTCCAATTATGACCATTTCAACATTGGCTTCAGCTGTCTTGGCCACAAGCACTGGAATTCGCTCCATAAGCCTTTCTGCCTCTCTCAACTTTTTGGTCACCTATCCTAATAGCTTATGTGGCTCAGTATCAAATTTTGTTTGATAACACCCCTGTGAAGCAGCTTGCGATATTTTACTACATTAAAGATATTACATAAATGCAAGTTGTTGTTGTTTTTTTGAATTAACAGTGACTGACCTCAAATCTCCTTTAATCTGTGATCGTAACTGAAGTAGGAATGAAGTAATATATCGGGATTTTTTCAGGTTACGAATATAGACTCATATAAACCTTTACCATCATGTTTTGTTCAGATCACTGATGGCAGTATTAGAAAACCTCTCGGGTCTAACCACTTCCCTCATTTATCAAACTTTTTATTTATAAAAAAAACTATAAACGAGACACTAAAGTCAGCAAGATTCCTCTTGAATGAGGAGGAGGCAATCTTATGTAGTGGAGATTGAGGCTAAAACTATCACAGGCTTACTATCAGTAGCATTTTAAATATCAGTATCCAACCACTGACTAGGTCCAAAAGCAGGCCAATGTTTCATTCTAAATTTGAAGAACAATTGCGCATTGGCAAAGAGTCACAGTATTAATGCAAATTGTAGCAATGTTCACTGCTGTTGGTCGACGGGATTTCACAAACTTTCCCACTGTTCTTGAATTGCTAATTCCTCTTTGCCACACTCTAGATAACCACAGTCAGCAGAACAGCAGCTATTATGCTTCAGCACCCAAAGCCCAAACTTGCAGTGAGTCAGATCAAGAGGTGATGCTACTTACATTTGTCAAACTCATCAGCAACATTCACTAGAGGCTCTGCAGGTGCAAACACTAAATGATGTTTGGAAAAAGGGAAAATGTGACTAGCATTTTGGAAATGGTCGGAAACAAGTGCCTGCTGATAAGTTTTTTGTTATCAATTGAAAACATCTTGACTTCTCGGTTGTGTTTGCTTCAAATCGAAGTGCTCCAGTACTAATAACATGCAGATTGTCAGTGCTCCTTTAAACCTTTATTGATGATAATAGATTATTTAATTTCTGTGAATAAATACAGATCATCTCAGCCATTTCATATTGCTTCTCCTTTAATTCAGATTTTCGGAGCTGGGCCTCAGCATTTATGCTCTTAATTCCTGTGTCTATAGACTGGTGAGAGATCTGAGCTGCTTTTCCATTATATTACAGCCACTGAGTTCCCCAGGTCTTGTGCAGTTGACTGCGAGGCTAATACAAATTTCCAGAAATCATTAAGACAAAGAGGTCTAAATTCGATACTCCCCATAAAATGGCGCCCGGATCGCAATGCGAGATTAACCCACACCCGTTGATTCCAATGCTAGCAGCACGCCAACTTTGTGCGGCCTGCTTTTTAACCTGATTGCAGTATGCAGCCAATGCTAACCAAGCCACTGGGTGGCTGTATACCTCAGCAGGGGGCCAAACTCATGAGAGCTAGTACAAGCTAAAGTTAGCCTGCAGTACTTAAAGCCAGCTTAAAGGGGAGGTGCATTCTGGCTGGAAGTCATTCTGCTGTGGAAAAAGACATAATAAAGGCACAACATGGGAGAGAATGGGCTCCAAGATTTTCCGACGCTGAAGTGGAGGCTTTGGTCAAAGAGGTGGAGAGGAGGAATATACTCCATCCACAGGGGCCATAAAGCCTTCAAGTGAAAATCTCAGAAGGCAGTGGGACCAGATAGCCGTGCAGGTCATTGGCAGGAGTCAAGCATCGAGGACCTGGATGCAGTGCCGCAAAATGTTCAATGACCTCACCTGAGTGGTTAAGGTCAGTGAGTGCATCTTCAAATGCCGACTATTCTACCAACCTGCACCACCAGCCTCAGTCACTGCTCAATGCACCACACCCCCAATACTCACCAACCAACCATCTCTATTATAACTCACACATCATATTCATAGCTTCATGTCACCCTCACATACTAAGCAACACTGCAAGCCTCACACACACATCTTACATCTTGCACACACTGCCAGCTATTCAAGCAGAACAGCCACATCAGCCAAACAGAGTGCACCACACTTCCCTCTCTCTTGCAGGACAAGACGGTGCACAACTGGAGACAACAGCTGCTAACAGGCTGTGTTGGAACTCTCTTGCCATTTCTTCACTGTCGCTGAGTCAAAACCCTTCCTAACCGCACTATGGGTGTACCTACACCACAACGACTGCAGGGGTTCAAGAAGATAGCTCACCACCACCTTCTCAAGGGCAATTAATGATGGGCAATAAATGCTGGCCTATCCAGCAATGCCCACATGCCATAAACAAATAAAAAATCATTTCATTACAAGTTTGGTCTGGAGTGTATATTTTGTGTTGTCTTTTATTATTGCATTGTGGCCAAGTGGACATTGTGATGGTCAATGACAGAAGGAAGGTAAGGTGTGAGGCTGTTGTTGAATGACAATTGGGGTTCTATTCACTGGTATCTCACTCAGATGAGCCGATCAGTCAGCTCAGCCAGAAAGGGGGTATCTTGATTGCCTTCTCCCTTACTCTTCCTGCTCTTGAGCTGCTCTCTGTACAGCTGGTGGAAAGGGCTGTGCCCTCATGATGGAGAGCGTGTGCAGCATGCAGCAAACCACCGTAAAACTTGATGCTTGCTCTGCTGAATACTGCAAGGCTCCTTCAGCATGGTCCAGGCGACAGAAACATTGTTTTAGCACACCAATTGTCTGCTCGATCACATTTTGTGTGGCAGCACGGCTTTCATTGTATGTATGCTGCCTACACGTATGTGTGTTGGGAACTGGAGTCATGAGCCATATGTCAGAGGATAGTCCTTGCCACCCAGTAGCCACCCTTTGTTTTGCCATGATGACTCAAATTCAGTCAGCACAAAGGCCTGCCACAGACCGAGGGCATCATGACTGTTGTCCAGGTTACCTGGCATTGACCTGGATGATTCTCTCCATATAGTCATAGAGTCATAGAGAGACACAGCACTGAAATAGGCCCTTCGGCCCACCGAGACTGTGCCGACCAACAACCACCCACTTAAATTAATCCTACAATAATCCCATATTCCCTACCACATCCCCACCTTCCCTCAATTCTCCTACCACCTACCTACACTAGGGGCAATTTACCATGGCCAATTTACCTATCAACCTGCAAGTCTTTGGCTGTGGGAGGAAACCGGAGCACCCAACGGAAACCCACGCGGTCACAGGGAGAACTTGCAAACTCCGGTCACACACCAGCTGGATACTGAGGAAGCAGAATTGGTTTTGGTTGTGGTACATCTTAGAGTTGGCATGCGGTGCCCACAAAGCAATCTGTGTGCAGTCAATGGCAGCCTGCACTATGGGGAAGCCTGCAATGCTCGCGAAGCTGCATGTTTGCTCCACCTGCTTCTCTCTGGCAAGAGAGAATGAAATGTAGTTAGCTCTCTTTGAAAAGAGAGATGTGACTCCCCTTACACAACAGGGGACAGCAAACTGCTAGATCTTGCAACGTGGCCACCGTCCCAGAACAGCCACTGGCAATGTAATTGTCACCCTGCTCAAGTTGCAGTTGTGACTGCAGCAAGTGGCAGATTTCAGCGAGGACATCCTTACTATGTGCAGACGTTTCATACACTGTTCTTCGCTGAGGTTCAGGTCGGAGATTTGCTGCTTGAACACCCTAGGTGGATAACGCCTCCTGCTGAGAGCCCTTCTCCCTCCCCCCTCTTCCAGCAGCTTGCCCTGCTCTACATGCCCTCTCTTCATTCTTCCTGTCATGCTGTATGCCAAGGAGAATGCCAACTACTGAACTCATGTCTGGGAGCAACTGATTGGTGCAGAAACCTTGAAGTCAGGACCAACCTCATCCTTCAACACCTGCCACAACACTCCCTGGGCTGGATTTTGTGGAGGATGCGGGTCTCCCAGTGCCAGGCCAAAGCGGCGGGGGGAACCCTGCCTCTGCCTTTTCGTGCCCCCACCACACACCACCCCCCACCCCCAAGAGCGATCTTCCGGTGTTTTAAAGGTTAAGTGCCCCGTGCCGGGGTCCATATTCCTTTAAAGACAAAGATCCTGCCTCCAAGAGCTGCTGGCCAATCACAGGGACCTCAGGTAAGAGAGGCAGGGTCACCGGTGCCAGTCCGGAAGGCCCCGGCGAGGGGGGTTGGGGTGTGATTGTAAAGCCCAGGGAGAGGGGTTCCTGGGAGATGCACTGTTTCCCAGCCATGGCCCTCGATGGGCCTTAGATTGCACACAGAGAAGGGACCCCCACCCCATAGCCGCAGCGAGGGCACCTCAATTTACAAGGCGCCTTCTCCGCATGGGGGAGGCACCACCCCCCCCACCCCCCAATCACTGGTTAGATCCTGGGAATAGGCTCTTAAGTGGACATTAATAGGCCACTTAAGGGCCTCAATTAGATGGGCAGGAAGGCGGTCGTTGGCCTATCCCGCCCCCGGCAAGATTGTTTGGCAAAGGGCCCTCCGCCCCCTGCCATAGAAACATAGAAAACAGGAGCAGGAGTAGGCCATTTGGGCCTTCGAGCCTGCTCCACCATTCATTATGATCACGGCTGATCATCCAACTCAGTAACCTGTTCCCGTTTTCGCCCCATACCCTTTGATCCCTTTTCACCCAAGAGCTATATCTAACTCCTTCTTGAAAACATACAATGCTTTGGCCTCAACTGCTTTCTGTGGTAACGAATTCCACAGGCTCACCACTCTCTGGGTGAAGAAATACTAGAGTCATAGAGTCGTACAGCATAGAAACTGACCCTTCGGCCCACCACGTCCATGCCGACCATAATGCCTATCTATACTAATCCCACCTGCCTGCATTAGTTCCATATACCTCTATGCCTTGCTCATTCAAGTACCTGTCCAGATGCCTCTTAAATGTCGCTACTGTTCCTGCCTCCACCACCTCCTCTGGCAGCTCATTCCAGATACCCACTATTCTTTGTGTGAAAAATTTACCCCTTAGATCCCCTTTAAACCTCCTCCCTCTCACCTTAAATCTATGTCCTCCAGTTTTAGTCCCCCCTAGCATGGGAACAGACTCTGGCTATCTACCCTATCTATGCCTCTCATAATTTTATATACCTCTATCATGTCCCCTCTCAGCCTCCTTCACTCCAGGGAAACAGACCCAGCCTATCCAATCTCTCTTTATAATTCAAGCCCTCCAAACCAGGCAACATCCTTGTGAATCTTTTCTGCACCGTCTCTAGCTGAATCACATCTTTCCTGTAGTGCGGCGACCAGAACTGCACACAGTACTCCAAATGCGGCCTAACCAACGTTATGTACAACTGTAACATGACGTTCCCAACTCTTGTACTCAATGCCTAGGCCGATGAAGGCAAGCATGCCATATGCCTTCTTCACAACCTTGTCTACCTGTGTTGCCACTTTCAGGGAACTATGTACTTGCACCCCAAGGTCTCTCTGCTCAAGAACACTCTCCAGGGCTCTGCCATTCACTGTATATGTCCTGCCCTGGTTTAACTTCCCAAAATCCATCACTTCACACTTGTCTGCGTTAAATTCCATTTGCCACTCCCTTGCCCACTTTCCCAGTTGATCTATATCATGTTGTAACCTTAGACAACCTTCTTCACTGTCCACTATACCACCAATTTTGGTGTCATCTGCAAACTTACTAATCATGCCCCTCACATTCACATCCAAGTCATTAATATATATGACAAACAACAGAGGGCCCAGCACTGATCCCTGCGGCACACCACTGGTCACCGGCCTCCAATCTGAAAAACAACCCTCCACTACCACCCTCTGCCTCCTATCACCAAGCCAATTTTGTATCCAATTTGCTAGCTCACCGTGGATCCCATGTGTTTGAACCTTCTGGACCAGCCCACCACGTGGGACCTTGTAAAAGTCCTTGCTAAAGTCCATGTAGACAACATCCATCGCCCTGCCCTCATCAATCCACTTGGTCACTTCCTCAAAAAACTCAAATACATGAGATATGATTTCCCATGCACAAAGCCATGCTAACTATCCCTAATCAGACCATGCCTTTCCAGATGCATATAAATCCTGTCTCTCAGAATTTCTTCCAATAACTTTCCCACCACTGATGTAAGGCTCACTCGCCTGTCCTTCCCTGGCTTATCCCTGCTGCCCTTAAATAATTAGCTATCTTCCAGTCTTCCGGTACCTCACCCGTGGCTAATGATGAGACATAAATCGCTGCCAGGGCCCCAGCAATCTCCTCCGTTGTTTCCCATAGCATCCTAGGATACACCTGGTAAGGCCCTGGGGATTTATCCACCTTAATGTGCTTCAAAATCTCCAACACCTCCTCCTTTGTAATGTTGATATGCTCCAGGATATTGGTGTTCCCTCCCTTGAACTCACTAGCTTCCATGACCTTCTCCACGGTAAATACGGACGAGAAATATTCATTTAAGACCTCGCCCATTTCCCGTGGCTCCACACATAGATTGCCACACTGATCCTTAAGGGGACCTACTCTCTCCCTAGCTACCTTTTTACCCTTAATATAATTATAGAATCTTTTAGGATTCTCTTTTATCTTATCCACCAGGGAAATCTCATGGCCCCTTGTCGCCCTCCTAATTTCCTTCTTAAGTGTAGTCCTACATCCCCTATACTCCTCGAGGGACTCGCTCGATCCTAGCTGCCTATACCTGACATAATGCCTCCTTTTTTGTCCTGATCAGACCCTCAATATCCCTCGTCAACCAAGGTTCCCTAAACTTGCCAGCCTTGTCCTTCCATCTAACAGGAACATGTGGCCCTGAACTCTTCCTATCTCACTTTTAAAAGCCTCCCACTTGCCAGACGTCCCTTTACCTGTAAACAGCCTCTCCCATTCAACTTTTGAAAGTTCCTGTCTGATGTCATCGAAATTAGCCTTCCCCCAATTTAGGACTTCAACCTGAGGACCAGCCCTATCCTTTTCCATAACTATCTTGAAGCTAATAGAGTTATGGTCACTGGTCCCACTGACACATCAACCACCTGCCCATCCTCATTTCCTAAGAGGAGGTCGAGTGTAGCCCCTTCTCTAGTAGGGCCATCCACATACTGCTTCAGAAAACTATCCTGGACACACTTAACAAATTCTTCCCCATCTGATCCCTTCGCACTAAAGCAGTCCCAGTCAATATTAGGGAAGTTAAAATCACCTATTACAACCCAATAATTCCTACACCTATCTGTGATTTCCCTGCATATATGCTCCTCCACTTCCCTCTGACTATTGGGGGGCCTATAGTATAATCCCATCAAAGTGATCACCCCTTTCTTATTTCGAAGTTCTACCCATATGGCCTTGTGGGACATTCCCTCTGGGATATCCTCTCTAAGTACTGCCGTGATGCTCTCCCTAATTAATAGTGCAACTCCCCCTCCTCCCTTACCTCCACCTCTGTCATGCCGGAAGGATCGGTACCCCGGAATATTGAGCGGCCAGTCCTGCCCATCCCTCAACCACGTTTCCGTAATAGCTATAATATCACAATCCCATGTACCGATCCATGCTCTGAGTTCATCTGCCTTACCTGTAAAGCTTCTTGCATTAAAGTAAATGCAGTTTAGCCTACCAGACCTTCCACGCTCCCTGTCCTGCACCTGCCCGGCCTGCCTACTGGACTTGCTTGTTTTAACCTCTACATTTGCCTCAATTATCTCATCTGAGAGACTACTACTTTAGGTCCCACCCCCCTGCAAGACTAGTTTAAACCCTCCCGAGTAGTGCTGGCAAACCTCCCCGCAAGGATATTGGTCCCCCTCCAGTTTAGATGCAACCAGTCCTTCTTGTACAGGTCACTTCTGCAACAGAAGAGATCCCAATGATCCAAGTAGCTGAAGCCCTCCCAGCTACACCAGCTCTTCAGCCACACATTCATTTGCCTAATCCTCCTATTCCTACCCTCACTAGCACGTGGCACAGGGAGTAATCCTGAGATTACAACTCTGGAGATCCTGCATTTTAACCTTCTGCCTAACTTCCTGTATTCACTTTGCAGGACCTCATCTCTCTTCCTGCCTATGTCGTTAGTACCAATATGGACCACGACCTCTGGCTGCTCACCTTGCCCTTTCAGAATGTCCTGCAGCTGCTCCGAGACATCCTTGACCCTAGCACCAGGGAGGCAACATTCCATCCTGGAGTCTCGTTTGTGGCCACAGAAATGCCTATCTGCACCCTTTACGATAGAATTCCCTATCACTATAGCTCTTCCAACCCTTTTCCTCCCCTGCTGTGCAGCAGAGCCCTCCGTGGTGCCACGAACTTGGCTGTTGCTGCTTTCCCCTGGGAGGTCATCCCCCCCACAGTATCCAAAGCGGTATATCTGTTTGAGAGGGGGATGGCCACAGGGGACTCCTGCACTACCTGCCTGCGCCTACTCCTCCGTCTGGTGGTCACCCATCTCTTTCTGCCTGTGCAGCCATTACCTGCAGTGTGACCACCTCACTAAACGTGCTATCCACGACTTCCTCAGCATCGCGGATGCTCCACAGTGAATCCACCCGCAGCTCCAGCTCCGTAATGCGGGTAGCCAGTAGCTGCAGATGGATACACTTCCTGCACACATGGTCGACAGGGACACTGGAAGCGTCCCTGATTTCCCACATAACGCAGGAGGTGCATATCACGGGGCTGAGCTCTCCTGCCATGACTTACCTTTAGGTTAATTAGTTACTCTCTTAATTAAAAAATACTAATTATACTAGGGGCCTTGTTCTACCCACTTCAATCTAAAGTCCTTAAAAAAAAAAACTCTTTAGTAGTACTCACCTTATCATCAGAGATTTTTTTTCCAATAAAAAAAAACTTTCCCCTTTTTTTTTAAGATATTCTACTCACTGCTACTCATCAACCAATCACCTTGCAGCTCTCCTCTGAGGTCACTGTTTGCCTTTTTTTCCAAAACTCCGGCGCGCTGGAAGAGCTCCTCTCCGCTCCCAGAAGGTAAGAGACTGGGCCTCGATCCTTGGGGTCGATTCATAGGCTCCGCTCCTGGCGTTCTCCCCACAGGTCCACTCCGGTCCTCTCCGCTCCGCTACCGGAAGGTAAGAGACTGGGCCTTGGCCCTCGGGGTCGATTTATAGGCTCCGCTCCCGGCGTTCTCCCAACAGGTCCGCTCTGGTCCTCTCCGCTCCGCTCTCGGAAGGTAAGTTCTCCTCATCTCAGTTCTGAAAGGTTTATCCCATATCCTTAGACTATGACCCCTGGTTCTGGACTCCCCCACCATCGGGAACATCCTTCCTGCATCTGCCGATTCTATGGGCACACCCGCCTCTGACCTCGCCTCAGGCGGTGCATAAAATCCAGCCCCTGTAACTTTGAAGAACTCTAGAAAGCACCAAACCTTGGTACAATCGTAGCAACAGCCAGTAAAAATCAATCAGCAACTAACCTGTAAGTAGCTGATGATCCTTTTAAATAGTGCTGATGGGCTGTGGTGGGGGGGGGGTTGCGGGGGGTGTCCTTCCTGTTGCTCAACGTGCATTCAGCCGTGCGGGATTAAGGGAGGCTGCTAACTGGAACATAGAACTCCAAAATGACATCAATATCGTCAGATCAGTGTTAGACATTGACTGAAATCATGGTCTGCCCATTCTGCATGCTTCCGGCGGATGCTTGTTGCGTGCACGCTAGCGCCCTCATCAATATGGCGTCAACCGCAACTTGCATGCATGCCGTGGATGTCATTCTGGACCTGTAAGGTCACAAATGACACCCTAAAAATGGGCACTATGCATCCAAATTTTGCCTGCAGCTCTTTCTGTTTACCTATCTCAGTGAGTCCCAGCAATTTTACATTTGACTCTACAAAACATACACTTCAGGAATCCACCCACACTAGAGTGGATTTTGTGCAATATAAAAGCTCCTTCGCAGGCCCAGTTCAACCTGGGTTTACAAGGCTACCTGGTCCCTGAAGCGTAATAGCTGCCCTTCCACTGATTGTGGTTATCTGTGGTATAACAAAGATGGATCACATTAGAAAAGATTGTAAAACCCTGTTAACCAACCGCATTAAACATGGATTTAATAAGTTCCTGGAACCAGAATTTTAACATAAAAAATGCCTAAATTTGGTTATATGGTCTTTTGCTTCCAACATTTCAAATCTACATAGTTAAACAATATTCTGGAGTAACATGTAATCCCTCATAAAAAGTATAATACTAGGCTTGGATTCTAAGGATCATGTTATAATGCAACTGGAATATAACAAAATTAAAGGGCGAACGTTTAACAATTTTTCACTTTTCTAATGCCCAATAAACAGACTTTACAGAGTTGGCACAACAACTGCAATGCACAGCACTTGAAGGGTTAATCCATTTTAGAATACAGTTTCACGGATTGCCATTCTTAGATCGTGGTGACAAAAATATCACAATGCTATAATCAAATGTTTAAAAATGAAATATTAAATTCAATTAATTGCAAAGCACCTCTAAAAGCAAAACATTTTCAAGAGTTTTTTTGTATTGTGCACTTAATAAAGAACGTATCAAAAGTATTGCAAAGATAAGATTGTGCTTTAGTGGACTGTGTGTGGGAGAGACTAAGAGGACAGTGACAAAGCAGTTTACTGACAAGAAAGTTTGTCAGTGATTGTTCAATTTAAATAGATTCCAGTGTTACTGGAGAGACATCACACAGATAAAGCCCAAAAATCAATGACTCTTCAGCATGCAGCAAGTCAGAGACTAAATAAGCAGGCACCAAGAACAACTCTATCCAGCAGCAGTCCTGTGAAATTCCCAATTCTACATCTGTATGGCAAAGGAAAATTTAATCTTCCCAAATACTCATCAGTGCATTCCATCCTCTGACCTGACAGCTACACTTATAATTAATTATACAATTTAGATGGGAATATCGACTAAACAAACCTATAAATCATAGAAAAAGTCAATAGGCATGGACACATTCAATCATGTCCAAACCAATGATTACTGCTCTCAAAATACAATAATTATTTTCAAGAGCTGACTTGAATTAAATTTCTGTCAACCTGGTACAAGACTAGTGGTTGATGAAGGATGCAATAGATTTTTTGGGGGGAATTTGGTATAGGAACATTCATCCTGAAGAAGGGCAGTTTGTTTTTAGTGATCACACCGCTCTGTGTATAACCAGACCATGAAGATTAGATTATCTCAAATGGCTCATTAAATCATTTATCTTTCCCATGAAGTTGATCCAGAGAAGCTGCTCACCTTCTTGCATTGCAATGAAATCGAACATAATGAATTCGGCTGCAACACAGTGAATGTGAAAAAATGAAGTGGTACATTCACAGTCGGGAAAGCAGCAGAAAGTGGAATGTACTGCTTCAGTGCCAGCCTTCTGAAAATGTCCTTCTTAAAGGGAGAAGCAGCATCTTAAACACCAAGGTCTGATCTCACTCCTATAATTTTACACTAGTCACAGAATGAAGCTCAACAAAAATACACTCCCATTGCCACTGATGCAACAATGGGAGGGCAGGGGATGAGAGGTGTTTACAATGGGCTATTTCTGCCTCTACTACCCGCACAGTGGCGCAGTGGTTAGCACCGCAGCCTCACAGCTCCAGGGACCCGGGTTCGATTCTGGGTACTGCCTGTGCGGAGTTTGCAAGTTCTCCCTGTGTCTGCGTGGGTTTCCTCCGGGTGCTCCGGTTTCCTCCCACATGCCAAAGACTTGCAGGTTGATAGGTTAATTGGCCATTATAAATTGCCCCTAGTATAGGTAGGTGGTAGGGAAAAATATAGGGACAGGTGGGGATGTGGTAGGAACATGGGATCAGTGTAGGATTAGTATAAATGGGTGGCTGATGGTCGGCACAGACTCGGTGGGCCGAAGGGCCTGTTTCAGTGCTGTATCTCTAAACTAAACTAAACCCTCACAACTCCAAATCCAAAATACTCCCTGCTATTGCATCCCAATTCTTGGGCTATGGATGCGCTTCCGCACACTATTGAAAATGCCATTAAGAACTTAAATAAGAATGCATGAGACCAGTCAGCCCTTGTACCTCATTCTATCATCTGCACCCTGACCTGACCCTGTGCTACAGCGAAGTGCTGGGCTAAAAACATTTTTCCAGCGGCAATCTTTATCAGGGAAACTCAGTTATGGTTTATGTAACAGTTTGTCACATTACCTTTTAAATGTTTCTTATGCTGGCTGAAACCTATTCATATTAACATTACTAGTCATATTAAACACAAGCAGGCAAACTTCAATAGCCCCCGAAAACAGACATGGAGATTGCAATGTGCGATTAATCTGTGCCCATTCCTTTCAATGCAGGCAGCATGTAAACGCCATGCTGCCTGCTCATTTACATTGTAGTGTGCAGCCAGCACTATGTACGCTGTCGTGCGGCTTCATGCCTGAGTGGGCAGCCCAAAATTGTGAAAGGCTAACACGAATTCAAGCTGCAAAAGCAAAATACTGAGGATGCTGGCAATCTGAAATAAAAACAGAAAATGCTGGAAATGCTCAGCAGGTCAGGCAGCATCTGTGGAGAGCGAAACAGAGTTAACGTTTCAGTTCGATGACCTTTCATTAGAACAAGATCAACTAGCTGGCATGACTTAAAGCTAGCCTGCATCTCTTAAAGGGGAGGTGCATTCTGGCTAGAGCAGGTGTTGGAAATTATTGAAAAAATTAATTTGACCTGGGAAAGACACAAGAATGGCTCAACGTGTCAGAGAGAAAGCTCCAACGTTCTTTAGCACAGCACTGGAGGCCTTGGTACAGGCATTGGACAGGTGGATGGAGGTCCTTTATCCACAGGGGACCAGCAGGTCCTCCAGACAGACACTGCAAAGGCAGTGAGAGCAGATCACTGTCGCAGTCAATGCTAACAGTGTAGCCACAACGACCTGGATGCAGTGCTGCAAGAACTTCAATGACCTCACATGAGCAGTCCAGGTCAGTGAATGTATCTTCAAATGCCACATCCTTATAATTACACTACTAACCTCACACACTCCTCAATTTACCACCCACCTACACTTACTTACCAACAATCTCCATCAACTCATAATTCACAATCATAACTTCACCCTCACACACTTAGCACTTCTGCAAGTCTCACACCCATATCTCACAGCTTGCACACACTGCCAGCTATTCAACTATGACAGGCACATCAAGCAAATATATTGCACCACACTCACTGACACATTTCCCTCTCTCTTGCAAGACAAGATGACGCAAAATCGCAGGCAGCAGCACCTAACCGGCAGGGGGCAGACATGACGACATGCCATCACCCCCATGGAGTAGACTACTCTCCATCACTGGAGCATCCTTGATGAAGGCCATGGACAGGGACAAGGCTGAAAGCATCGAAGCTGATGGTATCCTCCTTCCCACATCCACTTCTCCCTCATCCCACACTCTCTTCTGCTTAACAAGGTGCAGATGGTGTCAGCATGCACCTCTTGCTTTCCCTCATCTCCCCTCACCACAACCTTGCCCTTTCAGACATCCAAGAACTGTCATTTAGAAAGGCAATGGTGCAGGAGCAAGTGTAAATAGGAAGAAGAGACTGATAAAGAAGGAATACCATCACTCGCTCTCACACCCGCAGCCACCAGCTTAGATTCTGACACTGCCCATACTTTAGAGGGTAGCTAGAGGCAGAATCTGCACATGGTGAGACATGTGTGCAGTCAATGGCGGGGAAGCCTGCAATCTTGGTGATGCACGTGCTCGCTCCGCCTGCTTCTTTCTGGAAAGAGAAAATGCAACGTAATTCCCTCGCTTTGCATACCGAGCATGAGTGGCTTGCAGCCAGGGCAAAGGGATATGGTAGCGCAGGTGCCAGTTCACTGTAAGGTGAGGTCACACATGAATTTTGCTGCAGAGGATTCAGATAAGGACGTCGATGGGGTGAATACAGAGAAAGGATAATGGGTATACACACAAAAATGCTTGGTGCATTGGCAGGCCTGCCAAAAAGCTTGCGGTCACTTTCAAGGAGCATGGAAGAATCCAGCACCAACTTTGTACATGACTTTGGGCAGAGCTTGAAGCCCATTCTTTCCTGCTGGGAACTGGTGGCCAACTCCATCAGCATGCTTGTGGAACCAATCTTGATGTTGCATCTAATGATTGATGTCTCAGCCTCTCTTGCACCACCAGCGGAAACCATCCAATGTCTGAGTGCTGCCATGCAAGCTCACATTGCAGCCATCACGACTGTGGATACCAGTGTTCAAAGGGGCTTGCAGAGTCTCACAGCAGTCTAGCAATCTGTCCTTCAATATACTGCTAGGATTGCTGAGACAAGGGGGAGTGGCAGTGGTGACGTGGAGCACAAACCTGTTGTCCTTTGTTAGGATGACAGCATTCGTTTTGCCACCACAGCCACTCTGCCAGTGCCCTTGCTGTTGCCCGTTAGCCAGCAGCCCAAACTGCAGCTGCCGAAGTCCAGGTGGTACAGTCCGAAGCTGGGCCTTCTCGGGCCAGAGCTGCGCAACAGTCTCCTGCAAGGCTGTCTGCAGTCTCCTCCACTAGAAATCAGCAGTCATCCACCAGCCATGCTGCAGTCACTGGGGTAGCACTGCATTAGAGCAACAGGATAGGCATAGACACATGGAAAACAAGCACTAAGGAAGTGCACATAGGTGATTAGTTGACTTTGGTAAGAAATAGTGGATGATTTGATTGATAAAGTTGGTTTGGAATGTTTGTTTTACGGTGGCTTCCATTTCAGCATTGTATCCAAGTGGATACTATAAGAGAGGAAAGGTAAGTTGTGGGACTGTTGGTGATGCCAGAGAGCCCAGCCGAAAAGGGGATGCGTTGGTGGCCTCCTCCCTCCCTCCTTGCCCTCTTCCTCCTTCTCCTCAGCTGCTCACCCTATACCTGGTGGCAAGGGCTGGGCCCTCATGATGGTGAGGCTGTACAGGATACAGCAGACCAATACGAATGGTGATACAGGTTTTGGCGAGTATTGCAGGTGTCCTCCAGAGTGAAAGCATTGCTTAAGCACCCCAGTGGTCTCGTTGACATTTCGGGAGACAGTATGGCTCTTGTTATATCCATGCTGCCCACATTTGCATGAGTTGTGCACCGGAGTCATGGGCCAGGTAGTCAGCGGATAGCCCTTGTCAGCCGGTACCTACCCTTTGTTTAACATGGTTGCTCAAATGCTGATTGTACAGTGGACTGGTGCAGAATAAAGGCATCATGATTGCTGTCTGGATACTGAGCATTGACGTGCATGATGTGCTGAGTTTGGGAGTGGAACCCTTTGTGGTTGCAGTACATTTCTGAATTTACATGCAGCGCCCCCAAAGCCATATGTGTGCAGTCAATGGCGGGGAAGCCTGCAATCTTGGCGATGCACGCGCTCGCTCCTCCTGCTTCTTTCCGGAAAGAGAAAATGCAACGTAATTCCCTCCCTTTGCATATCGAGCAGCAGTGACCTTTCTCAACCAACAGTGAACGGTGAACTATGAGATGTTGGTGGAGTCACATACTGCAGCCTAGTAGGAGCCTGACGAGAAGTTGTTCACGGTCATGGTCACACTCGTCGCCACTGACAGTGCCATCCTCACCTTGCTCTGCAGTTGTAGTTCTGCCTGCAAAGGTAGCAAATTTTGGTGTGCACCCACTGAGGGTATTCCTTTCTGAGGTTGAAGTAGGAGAATTGCTCCCTGAAGACCATGGGTGGAAATGGCCTCCTGCTGAATGTCCTTCTCTTCCCTCTTCGAGCAGCTTGTCCTCCTCTTTGTCACCTCTACTCATTCTCCCTATCATGCTACAGGCCAAGGTGGATAGAAACTGGAGCACGTGGTCTGAGTAAAGGACCCTTCAAGTCAGAGTCACTGCCTTCATTGTGTGCAACATCTCTCCCTGAATACTTCAACAACTTCAACCAGCAGTACAAACATCCAAACACCTCTACAAACTCAGCAACAAACAGCAGAAATCAATCTGCAACTAACCTGAAAGTAGTTGATGTTCCCTTTAAATAGCACTGCTGGGGGCAGGGCGGGGATGGGCTCCTTCCTGCTGCTGAACATGTGTTCAGCTATGTGAGGTTGAGAGAGTTGAAAATAGCACCACTCGAGTCAAATCAGCATTACAAGTGACTGACATCACGATCTGTTTACTCTGCTTACTTCCAGTGCACGCTCCCAGCACCCATGTTAAAGACCTACCCAAAATGCCGTTCAGCGCGGCCTGCACCAGAAGCGTGAGCACACAGCACAACATTTTGGACCTGAAACAGCACCCGTAGCACTGACAATATGTGCATTATGCAACCAAATTTTGTGGCAAAAATGATCATCATGTATTAGAAATGTGACAAAACTTTTGTGTGGTAATCCTTCTTAAAATTACCTTTAGAATCATTAATTTAGAACCCTGCAATATACAGTAGGTCATGACAAATAATTTGAAAAAGATGCTTCACCAAACTTGCATCAAACAATAAAATTAGTCATAGTCTAATTTGTTTTTCAATTTAACTGTAGATGGAATAATGCATGTTTGAATCCTTTCTGAAGCATCATATCATGGATCATTCAATAAGGTAAATCAGTTTAGAAATCAGTTATCTAACCTCCATTCAATTTCCTACTTCACCCAAACAGAAGTGCATCCAACATCATTCTGTGTGGTCTGGCAGATGAAGAAGCCTGAGAAGGTACAACTGCAGTTGCAGAACACATCTTTCCTGAATTTTGATTAGAGCTCAGAAATTACCTAGAGTAGTGTAATTGTGTGAACGCATAATGCACTCATATCAAATTCCTCCCTGTGCTACTTTTGTTCATTCGTTCCTTGGTGTCATCTTCTACCCAGAAGGTTGACTGTCATGGATCTCCACGTCTGTCTGTCTTGTGCTGTCCTTACACATTCTGCATAGGTCAACTGCATCCAGTCCATTATATTTGTCATCCATTTTCTTCTTTGCTTCCCTCTCCTATGTTTTCCATCAATCTTTCCTTTCAATAATTGTCCCTGTCTACCTCCTGCTCTAATGATGTGACTGAAGTATTGTATCTTTCTCTCTTTGATGTTAGGCACTAATTTCCTCTTTTCTCCAACCACTTCCAGCACTTCCTCATTAGTCTTTCTAAGATATGCGAAACATCCTCCGATATGTCCACATCTTGAATGCATTCAGCTTATCAATAGTCTATTTGTTGTCCACGTTTCTGAGGTTTATAACATAGATGACAAAATGCAGCACCTCAGCAGTCTTTTCCTCAGATTCAAGGTCAGTTTCTTTGATGGTAACAAGCCCTACATTCTGACAAAGCTGGTCTTGGCTATCTCAATTCTCCTTTGGATCTCATAATCACATCTCCCATCACCTATGATAAGCTGCACAAGGTATATAAACCTTTTCACTTGTTGCAGGACTTGCCCATTTACTTCAATTTTCACTTCCGGGGTTAGGTCCCTGCTTATCACCATTGTCTTGGTTTTCACATTAATTCTTAATCCATATTCCACACTCCTTACATTTACTTTGTTTACATTTTCCTGTAGGGCCTCTCCTGCCTCTGCAATCAGCGTAGTGTCATCTGCATATCTCAAGTTGTTAATGTTCAACCCACCAATATTGCAACCTGGTAGATGTTCTATGTCTCTGAAGATAGTTTCAGTGTACAGGTTGAACAGTTCTGGGGACATAACACATCCCTGATGCACATCACTTTTGATTGGGAAACTATCTGACAAGCTGCTATCAAGTCTCATCACTGCTGATTGTTTCCAATACAGATTCTGAATTATCCTTTTATCATTACGGTCAATTTCTAGTTTGTTTAAGCACACCATTATTTTCTGATGGTAGACTATCAAATGCCTTCTCATAGTCTATAAAGCATATATACACAGGTTTTTGTACTTCCAGATACCTTTCTCAAGTTAAAGATGCCCTCTCTTGTTGCTTTCTTTGGTCTGAATCCTGACTATCATCTGGCTCTGCTTCTATAGATTGGTCATTTTTTTCCAAAATGATTATTAAAATTATTTTCATCACATGGCTCATGAGGCCTATTGGCCTGTGCTCTGAACACTCTAAAGCTTTTGGTTTCTTTGGGAGCTTAATGAACATGGACTGCACAAGATCCACAGGTATGAATCCTGTTCTGTAAATGTTGTTGCGGAGGTCTGTCAGTTTCCTGATGCTAACATCATTCAGGGCTTTCAGGCATTCTGCTGGTATCTCATCGATTTCAGGTGCTTTCTTTGCTTTCATCTTTTTGATCACTGCACTGACTTCTGCCTCTATTATCTCTGGTCTTTCTCTTCCCTCTGGTGGCACCAATTCACATCTGTCTTCATCATCATATAGCTCACTAATATACTCCACCCATCATTTCTCTACCCTTTCTTTTTCAAAGAGAAGTTCACCTTCCTTGCTTCTTAGACAGCCACGATTTGTGGCTATTTTCTTCTTGTCTGTCAGTATTTCAACTTTCTCATGCAATGCTCTCATATTATGCCTTTTCTCCAGTTCTTCTATTTTGTTGCAATGGTCTTCATACCACCTTTCCTCGGCCGTGCTATATGCTTTTCTTATCTGTCTTTCTATTTTGTCATATTTTTCTTTATTGTTCTTATTCTGTCTCCTTTTCTCCATCATATCTTGCATTTCATCAGTCATCCACTCTTGACATTTCCTCCTCTCTTTCTTAGGGACTGTCTCAGTTACTGCGTATTTCATGCTCTGTTTCAACTTTAATTAGGCTGCTGAGAATTGTTATTCCTGTATAGGACGTGCTCTGACAGCACTGAATTTTGACAGAAGGTATATATGGTGTGATACGCACAGTAATTGTTTCTGAAATTGTGCTGTAGCTCTAAATAAATTGGTAAAGCCATTTATTTTTCGACAACCAGGAGTTTTTTTTTAATGATATATAGGCTCTAAATGCAAAGATATAAAAATATCTTTTCAACTTTTCAAATAATTTTTACAACTTCACCCTCAGGATGGTGACATAATGGAGCAGGCCGCCCGTCCTTTGTAGAACCCGCTGATCTTCATCTCTCTGAAATCTGCCAGGTTAGCATCCAAGCATGAAGTTGAAAGTGACAGTCCATGAGTCATAGCACAGAAGGAGGCCATTCAGCCTGTCATGCCTGTGCCAGCTCTTTGAAAGAGCTGTCCAATTTCGTAATAGGGTTTATTCAATAACAATTCAATAATAAATGAATAAAATAATTTCATCAATGCATCTCTACTTTCTTCTGCATCCATATTATTTAGCTTAGCATGCATGATTCTTAAATCTGCTCAGCATGACTTTCACGAGCATATTATTGTTGACTGAATGAAAGACCCTGTGTTATTTTCCAAACACAATCATCTAACCTAAACACACAAATCAAGCAATTCTAGCATTTTAAAATTACTGTGATTAAAAATTCCACTACAAAAGAATTCAATGACAAGCAGAGGTGCAAATTCATATTAAAAATATGGCAGGGATTTCAGGGCCAATTCTAGCATTTGAAATGTGGGCTGATTTTTCACATTGAGGGTGGGGAACGCAAGCTGGGACAATTTCCAGGTCACAAACCGAGCCCCAGGGGGGAAATGGAAATGGTGGACAATATTCATGGGGGCGACCCCTGAATTGATATGGAGAAGCGTTTGCCGTCCAATTAGCAGCCAGTGGGTGGGGGGGAGGAAATGGCGGGATTTCTAAAGAGCAGGCCTGATTTAAAAAGACAATCATTACTGTGGTTGCTATTTAAATCAACACATCATTCCTTTCAAGATGTCCCAGGCAAGCCAGAGGCCTGGAGCCCAGAGCAGGTTCACCGATGCAGACCTAGAGGCAATGTTGCAGGCCATAGTGGAGGGGAGGGAGGTCCTCTACCCAGAGGGTGGGAGGAGGAGGCCACCTGCACAAATGAAGCAGCAGACGGACCCACTGAGGCGAGAGTATCTACGCTTATGGACAGTGTGCTTGTAAGGTGTGATGGTACCCCTTCTGCTGCTCTTGGGCCGCTCCTTGGGAGGGAAAGAGTCTCTGTGAATGGACCTGTTTACCTGTGGAAGGCACAAGCAAAGATCATAAGAGCTAGCCTTAGAGAGCAGAGGCCTCAGCAGTGCTGAGGCTTTCCAATGCAAATCAGTGCTCGCATGCTGTCGGACGTGGTAGAATGCAATACACCCCCAGTGATCCTGGATCCTGTGTCAGAAATGGTTCAATGACCTCATACGCTCTGGCAAGGTGAGTGACATCCCTAATCCTCAGGACAGGCCTTTGGTTGTTCACCCTCCAACTGACAGATTAGCCGAGGAGCCTCAGGCTGCATGCTGGAACATGGAAGCAGTGCATGCCTAGGTCACTTAATGACCCCGAGCCATAGTGCTGGTAAGAAAATGTCACCACTGGGACATGCAACTACTAATGAATAGGAGTAGGTAGCATTGGCCATATAGGACAGCAGTACCTTATCTTGCTCTCTTTTGACCATGAAGGAGAAATGGGCACACAATGTGATGGAGAAGGTCCAAATGGAATGAAGTGTTCCCTACTTTCATGTAATAACACCCATGGAGGATCGAGCAATGGAAATAGTCTGGATTGCTGACCTGGAGGAAATCAGCCCTGGCGAAATGGGCAGTCATGGTGCAGATGGTGATTACAGAGGGACAGTGCACTCCTGAGGAGGTGCATTGCCTTCAATCGTGTCTGACAGTATGCCAAACACTGAACTGTATTGGTCTCCAGGGCTAGCTCTTATGATCTTTTCTTGTGTCTCCCACAGGTAGAGAGGTCCAGCCATGAAGACTCTCTCCCTCCCAAGGAGTTGCCCAAGAGCAGCAGAAGGGGCACCATCACACCTTACAAACACACTGTCCCCGAGTGTAGGTACTCTCACCTCGGTGGGTCCTCACACTCGATTAGAGAGCGTGGCACTGGGTGAGAAGCATGGCACTAATGGGCAGGAGGAGGTGCTGGAGGTAGAGGCAGCTGTGGTCAGCTTCCCTTGGAGGAGAGAGGACAGACACAGCCCTGCTCAGTTGGGCACAGATGCAGGGCCTCAGGATTCACTGGAAAGGAATCGCTACCTAGAACAGCAGCGGGAGATGTGCTCCCACATGTCAGAGTTCCCCGAGGCAGTGCGGGGTCTTGGGCTGAGGATGGAGGAGTCCATCCAGCTCATGTGCATCACAATGGCTTAGGGACATGAGCGCACGAGCTCCTCCATAGAGAGAGTGGCCAACCTCACGGACAGCCAGATATGGAGTCACGCGGAGTGGATGCAGGAGCAGCGCACTGGCATGCACAGGATGCATGCCACAATGTGGAGCAGTCAGTGGCACTGATGGCACAGAGATGCTTGGAGTGGATGCCAGTTGCATCCCAGCTGGTGTCCCACTCTAAGCATCTGGTATGCCCACCAAGGGCTGAGGATGTCACTGAGGAGGATGAGGGTGCCACCCCTCATGGGACACCATCATCTTCCTTGGCCTCCTCGGTTCCTCTGACATTGGGAGCCTCTGTGCAGCAGGGCCAATTGATGGAGGCTGCCTCTGCAAAGATGCCCCAATGAACACCTCCATGACAAGGATGACTGCCACATACATCACAGTCGCCGGCAGAGACAAGTGAGCAGGCTGCCTCCCCCTCCTCTGTGTAGGAGTGACTGAGCATGGAGGCCACCATATAGTGTGGAGAATGGAGTGGTTCACTGGGGTGGCTTCTTACTGTCTCTGAGCATAATGTCCATTTCTTTGCACTGTATAAATAATTTCACTTTAAGCCATATGTCTGAGACTCTTTTTATTGCCGACATGTCAAGAAAAGTGGTATAAGGTGGCGAACAAAATCAAGGTTTCCCCACGGTGAGGGCAAAGCCTCTGGTCAGATGTGGGTCCTTCACTGGCAGTAAGTGATTAGATGTTTCAGACCGTGTCTTGCCTGGATGTATCAACAGAAGTTCCTCAACTGATATCATGTCCTTCATCTTGGGTCAGAGGGGCTCAACTGAAACCTCCCTGAGCGAAATAAACCCCAATATTCTTGGCACCCTGACAATATCTTCTCACCCCATGCTGTGCCCGGCCTTCTCCTTGTGGAGCCGGAGCACCTAAGTGTTCTGCTTCCTTGTCAACCTCCACTTCCTTCTCCTCTCCAACTCCTTCTCCCCCTCTTCCTTCGATGAGCTATGTGGTTATATATCATCCTCCTCAATGTCCATACCTCCCTGGAGGGCCATGTTATAGAGGGTGCATCAGACCATCACAATGACTGAGATCCTTGCAGGAGGGTATTGGAGGGCACCACCCGAACAGTCCAGGCACCAGAATCGCAGCTTCAGAAGCCGATGGCCTGCTCAATGGTGATCCTAGACAGCAGGTGGCATTGGTTGTATCGCCTCTGGGACTCCGGTAGAGGGGTGAGTAGCCATCTCTTCAATGGATTTCCCTTGTCCCCTAGGATCCAACCATGCACTTTGGGAGTTGAAGTGAAGATCTGTGGCAAACTGGACTGCCAGGGGATGAAGGAGTCATGGCAGCTGTCAGGAAAGTGAGTGCACACATGAAGGAAGCTCTTGTTGTGGTCGCAGACCAGTTGAATATTGAGGGAGTGGAAGCCGTTTAAGTAGATAAGTTTCACTGGCTGGTCACTGCGTGCCTTGATGGGTGCAAATGATGTTGCCCTGCACCTGGGGGAATACAACGATGGCGGCAAAACCCAATGCCGTCTGTCCCTGCCAGGCCTCATTTGTCATGAAATGAATATACTGTCCAGCTCTGGTAAAGTGGGCATCAGTGGCCTATAAGATGCAGTGGTTTGCAGCTATTTGTGAAATTCCACTAAGGTCTACAGCTGATCCTTGGAAGGAGACAGAAATGAAGTTGTTCAAGGTCACAGTGACTTTGACAGCTACTGGAAGGGCATGGCAACCAGTTCTGTGAGATCTTCAGTGAGGAGGGCACTGATATCTGTGACTATCTGCCTGGAGAGTCACAATCTCCTGCGGCACTGGGTCTAGTTTATCTCCAGGTAACTCTGTCTTCGCTGGTAGATCCTATGCTGAGGGTATGGCTTCCATGTCCTTCCTGCCCCTCATGCCTCTTCCTTGCCTTCCTGATGTCTGGGGCTTTGTGCTTCTTGTGGAAGGTGCTGCCCTTCATCGGTATTGGGCTAAAAACCTGAGAGCTGTGCCCCCCATTGCCAGCTGCTGCCTTCCTTGTGGTCAGCTGGTTGTTCAATTGTCCTTGGCAGCCTTGCCTGCTGTTCTTTTGACCCCACGATGCCAGGAGGATGATGATCCACGGCAATGCTCGAGCACTGACTACGCACTGTGCCAAGGGCACCTGTCTACCAATATCCAATGTGCCCTCTGCACCACTGAAACTTTTATGGCTTCAGGGTAATTCCCTGATGGGCCAAGACTGGCTCCCCACTCTGAACCCATCTCTCTTCAACTAGTCTGCCCCAGACAGCATGTGTAACCCATGTGCCCCTGCAAAACTCTTTACACCAGCCACCCCTCCGCATCTCACTCCCCCATTAATGAGCTCTTAATGAGCTCTGCAAATATCTTAATTGGCCTTAATGGGGGATGTTGACAGGATCACAATCCTACCCTACCCCACCCTGGTGAACATATTTGGTGCTGGGAATGTTGTTGGGAAACCGGCATGCTGGCCAGTGCCGGCATTTGTGGGCCTCTGATCCTGACCTGGGTGGGGCCCAAAAATTCAGCTTGTGAAGTAGAGAGGGTCATAAGCCACATGGAACATTCAAACATGCATACGAACATACAAATTAGGAGCAGAAGTAAACCATTCGGCCCCTCTAGCCTTCTCCGCCATTCAATAAGATCATGGCTGATCTGTGTGTCTCGAATTCCACATTCCCATTTATCCCTGAAGGGAATTAGAGGTGGGATTGTGGGAACAGATCCTCATCATTATCCTCCCTCGAGCACCTGTGATAACAATCATTCGTATTTAACCATAAAGTGACCATTTTAAACCTCGAAAAATTTTAAATATTCTTCAAGAATGACACAATTAGCTCCAAGTTTGCTCACGGTCTGTGGCAAATACGGAAAGAAATCTGGGTAATGAGCATATTGGGGGTTGGACCCCCTAAGAGTCGGCCCCAAAGTTAAATTCCCTTTCAGGGTTGGTGGCAGGTGGTGGTTTCAAATCAGGCAGGGATGCCACATCCTCCACCTCAAACAAACTGCAAGCTGTTAAGACACTGGTGTTCTGCCGATTGGAGCTGTGTAGGTGGGGCCCACAACAACACCTTGCATTGATCTAGCACCTTTAACACAATAAAAAAAACACTCTCCCAGGAATTTTTCAGGGTTCTGTCACGACTTTCAGCATTCCAGAAGGAGACCAATTTCAAACTTAGTCAGCTCTTCTACGCCAGTCTTTGTGGCCTCTTAACTGGTGCTCAAGGTGCGCTGAAGCTGGCATAACTGCCCAGCTGTGGGATATGGTATGCTAATTGCCTGACTGCCTATGATAGAATGCCACCAAGAGTTGCTCGTCAACCTGTTTCCCACGTACTGCTTTGCTATGCCAAACTTTCTCGCAATCTTGCAGCTTTTTCAATGCATCTCATGCATGCCCATATTTCAGCGGAGAGAACATTCTACCTGCAACTTATAATTAAAAGCCTTGCCCACTCTCAGCCTTTCCTACAGGTTTATACATCAAACAAGTGTAACACAACATGGTCACTTACTGACACCAAGGATCGCCTTCAGGTTAGTCACATGGAAGGCAGCAATGAACCCTGTACTTTGGAAAATGCACCAGTGCAGTTATATTTGGTAGTGCTATTCAATGAGAAAGGAGATTGAAGTACTGCTCACGCCGACTGACATATGACAAAAATCTGCCTCCCATCGCAATTGGGCACTGAAGCACAAAGAGCAAACTTGAGGTAAATCTCACAGAATTGCACTAGGTGTTCACTGAAATAGTTTTACAGCAAAGTTAGGACTTCAGTGAGGCCAAGATAGGAAATGCACTGTCACATGATAAAATGTATTGGACTGCAGAATTGTATTCCAGTAGGAAATAGATGCAGGACCAGCTGCCCCAATTCTGTGATTCCCCTGCTACCCTGATGATGTTGCTTTGCGACACAGTGCCTCAGAAACCGTCTCGCCATGTCGCAGGAAATGGAAAGTCAAACTCCAAAACATCATCACAAGCAAGGATTGAATGGTTCGCCTCAGTTATTATAACCCCAAGCTTTATTCATAGTCATAAACTAAACAATAAAGTTATTTAGTAGTTACATGGAAGATCAACATGACAATATTTGAGCAGTAGACTGGTTCCCATTCTTCATAAGGAACAGAAGTTTTGTTATTCTGGGTATAATCAAACCCACATGGTCAAATATATATGTTGTGAAAAACATCACATCAGCATTGTAAGTCTCATCACAGCTATTAATTTAACACACTGTAATATAGGAATGGTATCAGACTTATAACCAGCTGATGGTTTAAAGTGCAGTGACACACTTTTTTACTTATCAGTATTCAAGAGCAAATGTGCAGATGGTTGCATTTTTAACAGTTGCCTTGAGTCACTAAGCAAAATTGACGCATAATCTTCCAAATTCACTAACAATATCTCAGGACCTATTAAGGAAGCCCTTAAGGTATCAGTTTCCCTCACTTTTCTCTGCATTAGGGATATTCTTCCTCTCCTGAAGTCACATTCTCATGCCAGGTACATTTCCAATGCTTTCAGCAGCCCTTTAGTACCCCATCCAAGCTTCCATTCTTCATGTATAAGATGAAAGGCTTGTTCAGGTCCATGGGGGATGGCACTGCTGAACCTAATCTCTATTCTTGTCTAATATTTATATTAGTGGAAACAAAAGCAAAATACTATGGATGCTGGAAATCTAAGGTAAAAACAGAAAATGATGGAAATATTTCCAGCATTAATTATGTAAATATGGACTTCCTGCAAGAGTCACAATCTGAATCCTGGCCAAATGTTTGCCTCCATGATCCAGAGAGACTGAGATGCTCTGCAGAGATTAGGGATTAAATGGAAGTCATCCAGGTATTTATGGTTCAGTGTAACACAGGCCGATGCATTGAGCCACTGAACTAGCAGAGGAGACTCTTTGAGGAATTTTGAACCAGTTCATATGAAATACCTAAAATGAAAAGAATACTTAACATGGTTTAAATTGTTTTATTTCAGAAAATAAATCCTAAACATATAAAAACATTACCCATCACAGGAACAACAGAATTCCTTAAACTTGATTTATTTCACACGTGAAAGATATCTCAGGCAGGTCTTTTTCACACATGGTGTAAATCGGGTGTTCTGCCATTCCCCCCAATGTATCTGCGATTTAATCACTGCAGAGAAATTTCTGCTGATTGAAAGAGCAGACACTCATGCACTTTAACCCCATTTATACAACAGTGCAATTTGTATTTGTTCTCAATTTGGAAATGTTTCACATTCTAACCTCCACCAAAAATGGTGCAGACTTATTTACTCAGATCTTTGTTCAGATAAAAACTCCCACCTCCTGATGCGAGGTTAAAGCCGGTTGGGATTCACTTTGATTAGATTCAGACTGATGTAAACAATCACCTTCAAATCCCTGCTACTTGCTGCCCCTGAGGAAACTTTCAGTGCATGAGTTAGGGGCTGATGTTTGATGTCATCTGGCATGTGAATTGCTTCAGGGCAGAGGTGAGTGTAAATGCTGAACTATCACATTCAGTTTGGATCAACTCTGATTTGCTATGAATACTATTGCCAAGTGTAAAACAGCCTTTAGGCCACTTAACCATTCTCTTTGCCACAGAAACATTCATAGCAATGCCCCAAAGGTACTATTTTGGTAGACTAGCTCCTTATCAATATAATACACAGCCTTTATGGCTTCCAAACAGAAATCATACAAAAGCACTGTATATAAAAAAAAATGTTATGGCTTCCAAAAGCAGTGGGAACAACTTTGATTTTTGTCACTTTGGAAACACTTATAACATCAAACAATCCAGGAAACTGGGAGAGAAAGTGTTCTTTTTACTAGAGAAACCCTAAACTACAGAGTTATTTCTTCATTTGGCCCATTAGATGAATGGATGCCTGCAGCAAAAATTGTTGCTTGTGGGATCCACTATATAAAATCAATAATTAACATGTGGTTAAATAATACATACAATTCAGAGATTTTAAAAGATCTTCTGCCCTTTCAATTTCCTCCTTTTCTGAAAGTATTAGCTTCTGCTGTGGTATGGTGTTAGTAGCCAACCAAACGTAGAAACCAACGGTCAGTATTTTACATTGACAATCAAAAAGCAACATATACAATGTCCACTTCCTCTTCACACTCTTCCTAGTGTTACTGGAAGTGATTCATTCCACTGTTTACTGTAGGTGAGAATTCTCGTGAAGACAGGAATTCTGACCAACAGTACACAGTGATCCTGACCACTTCCATTAATAGTAGAAACGGCAATGAAGGCAGAGGGGTCCAGTCCAATCCAGTCCATTAGTGGCAGGTCTCAGGTAGGACTAGGACTGAGGGAAGGTGGAGGAGGGGGAAGGAGAATAAATGACAATGAAGGGAAGGGGAAGTAGTGGGGAGCAAATACTGCTTTTTGGAAGAGAACATTACAACAGTGCGGTCAATTATCTAACAGAATGCTTCTTGTGGCCAGGCACCGGCTCTAAAAGTCTCCAAAGTAACAGAGAGCACTTTGGTTTTTCAACCAGTGGAGAAAGAAAACATTGACACTTAAATGGCACAGTGGTAATTGATCCCAGAGGAATTGAATACCTCAGCAAACGTTGCCCTCTGGTCACTGCAGGGATTTAAAAAAAAATGAATGCACAATTTTCTATCTGAATATTGGTAACTCCTCTCAGAGTGTCAGTGCACTGTTCCAAGCTCCATCTCTTCAGGGAGGCCTGATGACTGTGTTGTGCTGCTACCGATGAGGGAGCCTGGCCCAAATATTCTAATTGAAGACAGGATTTGGAGCACAGGGTGTGGAATTTCACAGTGGTGGGTGGAAGTCCTGAACTTCAGTCACCCTGAACAGGTTCACAGGAGGAAAGAAGAGTGGTGCCAACAAAGGGCAACAACTTTAGAACAACATCATGAAAGGGAAGATTATTCAAAGATAGAACTGTTTCTTCTGAATATATTGTTTTACTGAGGTCAAGGTTCAGTGGACTCATTGGGGGAAATTTTGAGTTTGGGTGAAAGCATTAAACAGGGAATATCTATTTAGCTGCCTGTTATACATCTCTCCCATCTTTCATTTCCATTAAAGTCAGTGTGGTAAATATTGTACTCAATATACAAGCTGCAATAAGTAATTTCATTGTGTAGCATTGTGCTGAATTATCTGAAGTTCTGTATTAACAGTCATAACATTAATAAATCGTCATGGTAGTGATAGCTGGGATAGTCAGACAGATTTAGTGTGGAAAAATACAATGAGCCAATCAAATTTCAGCAACTAACTCTAGCCTTGTTTTCTGCTTACAGGTAGAGAAACTTGATGGGCATTTCTAGAACTAACAATACATGCTGTAAGAGGCAAATCAAATACGCACCTCAACCCCATTGTTTTGCCGAAATACTTCTTGGTTAAAGTAATCAAAAAGCTTCTTTTCTAGTTGAAGCACCACCTTTAGTAGAGATAAAAAAAAACATTGAAATTCAATTTCCACATCACACAGATGAAGGCACACAACAAATTTTTCCACTGCATATAAGGCATACCTTCCGATCGTTCTTTGATTCACGGAAAATTAACTTGTTTATTTGATTGGTGTCTGCCGCTCGGATAGTTTGCATTGTTGCTGATGCACAGAGTGTCTAAAATCATTAAAACAAGAGTTGGTAAAGGAGATGCAACAAATAAATATTCAGCTTGTTTGGGTTACTTGGTACACTTTCAATATTTGGCATGGAGTGACCAAAAGTAATATAATAAAACATTAATTAAACATTGACCTCACTGGCTTTTATCTTTACTCAGCGGTCAACAGATTTTTTTTTTAATAAAGTAAACAAGGCTACGGGCCAAGTGCAGGAATATGGGATTAGAATAGTTGGGTGCTGGATGGCCGGCACAGACACAATGGGCCGAAGGGCCTGTTTCTGTGCTGTATAACTCTATGACTCTATAGAAGCAGCAGTTCCATTTGGAATTCTCAAGTTTAAGATCAGTGGCAAAAAATACATTTATTCATTCAGCTGGAAACATTTCAATTAAAATCATCTAACAAAGTCAAAAAGGGTTAAGGATGTTTTTACATCAGTTTGGTGAGCCAGAATACAAATTATTTAATATGCTTTGCGTCTGTGTATTGTGCGAGAAGACAAGTAGCTGTACTGTATACAATGGGGAAGAAATTCATCTGGGCTCATTTTCAGGCCCAAAATCACAAATAGAACAAATAGAAACACAATTAGAACATGCCCCAACTGGGAGGTGTGAGACCCACAAATGTGTCACTAAATTACCTCAGTAAGCTGCTGGCCTGTACTGCCTCCATAGGCAGCTTACCCAGGACAATTTGTTGTGCCACTTGCCTTGCCAGAAGAGGCAAGAAGTTAAGTCCTGGGAGGAGGGCTGGAGCAGTATCTGGGGAATTGGCAGAGAACTACCACTCCTTGTGGCTTTACAGGAACAATTTCAAAATTACTTACCTTTTGTTGGCAACAGCTTATCCTGCAGCAATTTCTACCAGTGTGCCTAAAACAGGAGTTAGGCCCCCTTCATATGTAAATGAGGGGGTCTGATACCTGTTTTAGGTAACTGCCAGGAATGCCTGAAAAATTGCACAACCCAAAATTTGGTCGACCTCTTTTAGGCATCCTTTGGACACAAACATTCAATCCAAAATTTGCCCTCGTTGCACCCAGACCAACGAGGTCCAATTTCTACCCCGTTATCTGGCACTTCCAGTGCAGGTTTGACACGTGAAAAAAAGAGAACCGTATGATTTTAACTTCCCGAATGCTCTTCTGTCCTTTCTCTATGAGATTGCCAAATTAACCAATCACTTTTATTTTTGTTTAGACGAGGGTCTCTTCTGTTATAATGAATTAAAAGGCAAGGACACATTGAATGCAGATCTAAAAGCCCAGATAGTCACAGAGCAGTAATCCCAGCAGGTACGTTACGATTATGGTTGGCACTGAACGCCACTGCCGACCTTGCTAAAGTTAGTGGGTCAGGGGGAGGTGCTTCCATGTGAAGGCCTTTGATGGTGTGGGGGTACATCTATGACATCTTCCCAAACAGGACCATAGAAATGCTGGAGAATGCGGAGTCCCAGGTCCCTCCAGGAAATTCTGTGCCCATATCCGGGGGCCAAATAAAAAAAAAACATCAACTTCTCCCTCCTCCAACCTTTGGAGTTCAGGCCACGATCTGCCTTGGACCTCAAGGAGGGCCAAGTTCCACCCATCAGGATGCCATTATGCCTCATCTCACTGAGTGTACTGGCCTCCAAATTGACCCCTTTGAGGCTGAAGTAGTAAAACCTCCCAGCCTAGGGCAACTCCACCTTTGATCCTGCCTCTGCACTAGTGGTCTTGTATGTTGTGGATGGAAGCTCGACCTCTCAACAAGGGCACTGGACACTCCACCCTAAGAGTGTCTGGGTCATGCTACAAACTTGCCAGAGTTATTGTGGAAACCTTCTGGAATGGTCAAACAATTTCAGGGCCACAAACTGTTGCAAGGTCCATGATCTGCACACATGTGGAATTAAATGTTTAAAGGTACTGATTGTTTGGAACCACATAGGTTAATACTGCAAATAGATTAGCTCACTTTGTGACAGGCTGCATGCTGAAATCCTATAAAAGAACTGTATACCAATAGCTAAAATTCCATCTGTAACGACACTGTCTTTAGATGTTGATCATGGCATGGATTTAGCGATGGCAATGCCATTAAATGTCAAGTAGAGATTGTTATATTCTCTCTTGTTGGAGATGATCATTGCTTGGCACTTGTGCAGCATAATGTTACTTGCCACTTATTAGCTCAAAACTGAATGTTGTCCGGGTCTTGTTGCATGTGAGCACGGGCTGCTTCAGTATCTGAGGAGATTCGCATGGTGCTGAACACTGTGCAACACTACAGATGGAATTAGAAATACTCTGGCCAATCATCTCAGTCCCAGGACATCACTGCAGGAGTTCCTCAGGGTAGTGCCCTAGGCCCAACCATCTTCATCTGCTTTGTCAATGACCTTCCTTCCATCATAAGGTCAGAAGTGGGGGTGTTCACTGATGATTGCACAGTGTTCAGCACCATTCGAATCTCCTCAGATACTGAAGCAGTCCGTGCTCACATGCAACATGAGTAATGAGATATATGAATTTCAATGCCAGTGTGATGCTAGGTATATAGGCCATACATCCCTGTCATACTAGGCCCTCACCTGCCAAGAAAGATGCACATCAATTTTGTCATTAACATTGATTTTTAACTGTTGTTGGAGCAAGGAAATGTCTTGTTAAACAGATCAGCCGTGGCTGGAAAAAAACATTAACATACTAACAGACATCGAAGGTGAGGAAGCGCATTCCAGGGCCTGCTAAGGAGGATACAATCCACAAGGGCCAGGACTGGTTAGACCAGCTGGTCACATGACTACCTGGCTATTCCAGGGTTTTCTTTTGAACTGGCTACAGAGGTTTGAAGGCAGAAAGTCTGTTTGCTCCTGAACTGAGAAGATCTCTCTCCTGTCTGCTCCCATCTCTTTCTCACAAGCCTTTGAATTAATTGAAGACACATGAACCCCAAGAGAGAAAAGTCTCCTACAACGAACAAGGTTTAAGAAGGATACTAGGCCCCAATGAAAAGCAAGATCTACCTACAATCAAGGACTCTACAGTGAGATCGAAGAAACATAATAACAACTCTTCAGATATTGCCTCAAACCTTTCCACTCTATTTTTTTTCTGCCCTCTCTTTTTCTATTTGCATGCGTATATCACGTATGCATGCTGGTGTGGGCGCGTCATGTATCTGTAGGGGTCAACCGAATTAGAGTTTAAGTTGAATAAATTTCAACTTTTCTTCCTTAAACCTAAGAAAGCCAGTTTGTGCTGGTTTATTTGCCTTATAATTGGAAAGCGGTGAACAAGGATTCACCTAGGCGGAGCTAAAAACACTGTGTGTTTAAAATTAAACCCTGTTATGGTAAGACCAGTTGAAGGCTGAGAGGGACCCCTGGACACCTTTCTCACCTGGTCGTAACAGTCCCAAAGATTGGTGGCCCGTATCAAACAACATGTCCCTTCTGCTGCCCGCAACAGGCAAGGTACTGGCTGCACCCAACCAGCCTGTGCTTGCAAAACTCAAAACACAGTGTCAAACATTAGATTCTACGATTGGACAACATTTGCTAAATAATCCTCAGTGTGCTAAGAATTACGTTGACAACCAATTTAAAATTGTCAGTTGGGCTCGCAGTGTGGAGCATTCGCACGTACTGGAAGCTACCTATATTAATACAGAGGGCCCTGTTCTTTGCAGACAGAAATAACATGTACACACATTGCACCTGTTTTAGCTAAACAAAATAAGTGACAGCCATTTGCTGGTTCATTCCTCAAGGCAATGCCTTGACCAATCAGAGTCAAGCTGCCTGGTTTAAATTTCAAACAAAGCTTGGCAGTTAACAGTCAGTCACCATAACTGGTGCATTCTCCATGGCAATGCCTCGACCAATCAGAGTCCACTTGCCAACCCAATCAGCACTCTCTTCTCATACAGTATAAACATTGCTTTCCCTTACATTGGTATTCTAGCAAATTGTCCTGATGAGTGCAAGAGAAAAACCTTCAACAAAATATCTCTATTTTCAGCAAACTGAAGATGTGGCCATATTGATAATCCATTCAAATAAATAATGGCATGTTCATACATCCCTTGTGATTTCAGTTACTTCTTTCTGTCCTTGGTTTTGTATGCACAATGCTCAGCATTTTAATCACAAAAATAAAACTTCGTTAAATGAATATTTTTCGTCAGTAGTTACAGTAGAGAAAGAAAATGTTGTCGAGGAAAATACTGAGATTCAGACCACGAGGTTCACAAGGAGGAGGTGTTATCAATTTTGGAAAGTGTGAAAATAGATAAGTCCCCTGGGCCAGATGGGATTTATCCTAGGATTCTCTGGGAAGCCAGGGAGGAGATTGCAGAGCCTTTGTCCTTGATCTTTATGTCGTCATTGTCGACAGGAATAGTGCCGGAGGACTGGAGGATAGCAAATGTTGTCCCCTTGTTCAAGAAGGGGAGTAGAGACAGCCCTGGTAATTATAGACCTGTGAGCCTTACTTCGATTGTGGGTAAAATGTTGGAAAAGGTTATAAGAGACAGGATTTATAATCATCTTGAAAAGAATAAGTTCATTAGCGATAGTCAGCACGGTTTTGTGAAGGGTAGGTCGTGCCTCACAAACCTTATTGAGTTTTTCGAGAAGGTGACCAAACAGGTGGATGAGGGTAAAGCAGTGGATGTGGCGTATATGGATTTCAGTAAGGCGTTTGATAAGGTTCCCCACGGTAGGCTATTGCAGAAAATACGGAAGTATGGGGTTGAAGGTGATTTAGAGCTTTGGATCAGAAATTGGCTAGCTGAAAGAAGACAGAGGGAGGTGGTTGATGGCAAATGTTCATCCTGGAGTTTAGTTACTAGTGGTGTACCGCAAGGATCTGTTTTGGGGCCACTGCTGTTTGTCATTTTTATAAATGACCTGGAAGAGGGTGTAGAAGGGTGGGTTAGTAAATTTGAGGATGACACGAAGGTCGGTGGAGTTGTGGATAGTGCCGAAGGATGTCGTAGGGTACAGAGGGACATAGATAGGCTGCAGAGCTGGGCTGAGAGATGGCAAATGGAGTTTAATGCGGAAAAGTGTGAGGTGATTCACTTTGGAAGGAGTAACAGGAATGCAGAGTACTGGGCTAATGGGAAGATTCTTGGTAGTGTAGATGAGCAGAGAGATCTTGGTGTCCAGGTACATAAATCCCTGAAAGTTGCTACCCAGGTTAATAGGGCTGTTAAGAAGGCATATGGTGTGTTAGCTTTTATTAGTAGGGGGATCGAGTTTCGGAGCCACGAGGTCATGCTGCAGCTGTACAAAACTCTGGTGAGGCCGCACCTGGAGTATTGCGTGCAGTTCTGGTCACCGCATTATGGGAAGGATGTGGAAGCTTTGGAAAGGGTGCAGAGGAGACTTACTAGGATGTTGCCTGGTATGGAGGGAAGGTCTTACAAGGAAAGGCTGAGGGACTTGAGGTTGTTTTCGTTGGAGAGAAGGAGGAGGAGAGGTGACTTAATAGAGACATATAAGATAATCAGAGGGTTAGATAGGGTGGATAGTGAGAACCTTTTTCCTCGGATGGTGATGGCAAACACGAGGGGACATAGCTTTAAGTTGAGGGGTGATAGATATAGGACAGATGTTAGAGGTAGTTTCTTTACTCAGAGAGTAGTAGGGGCGTGGAATGCCCTGCCTGCAACAGTAGTAGACTCACCAACTTTAAGGTGGTCATTGGATAGACATATGGATGAAAATGGAATAGTGTAGGTCAGATGGTTTCACAGGTCGGCGCAACATCGAGGGCCGAAGGGCCTGTACTGCGCTGTAATGTTCTAATTTTAATTCTAATTCAATTTTTCTCAGAACAACAACGGGTCAGGTGTGCATAAATGCCACATCATACAATAAAACACTGGATTCCTCTATAACATTTAGATCCAAAAATATATCATTGATAAGTCTAGTACATAAGGGGTGGTTTCATAGGAAACTTCATTCATGATGAGGCAATAGGAATCAGATATACCAAAGGCTATGGTAAGCCATACAGCACTGTAATAATATAGTACAGTAAATACTAATGGCTACCAATACTGGCTCAATTATGACCAAGCAACAGGGATGAACAATTTCCTGTCACCTAAATTGCTGCTCGACAACTTGTTCATTGCACTGTCAAGTTGATAAACCACTAAAATATGAACAAAAATCAAATACAGCCAGTGTGTGCTGAAGCCATTAAAATACATCAATATCTAATCAATGCTGTACAATGTTTTTCAAAAACCTAGTATGTAAAAATGATCTCGGCCACACATCACTGAACACTTAAACCAAATCATTCCTCTCTGCCCCTTTTTTCCCCTTTTGGTCAGGCAACAGTTTACCATCTGTGTTTGAATGACATAATCCACAGAAGAGCTGGTTCCCATACTGAACACAACTGGCTCAGAGTTTTAAATTCAAAGCACAGATTAGTTAATCACATCAAACCAAAGAGCCCTTTAGACTCGTATGTCACAAATCAGCCTGGTCGCCTTTAAATGCTGCACCACATCAGAACAAGTACCAGAACAAACCAAAGCAGAAACCTCTAGCTTTCTAAAGCCCTAACAAATCGGTCCATCTTTCAGTCATTTAAACTTTCCAATCAAGGGTCAATATGGTCCAAGCATCCAAATGCTAATGCACTTAAGTGCGCTTAAGCTGCTTTCCTAAGTGAATGGGTAAAAAGGACTGCAAAGGACAAGGCAGAGTTACTGTCACTGTCAAAAGTCATTGTACCAACCTCCATGCGGGCACAATTCAACAAAGTCATTATTTTAAAGCATCTCCTGAGAACCTGGACCGCCTCAGTATCAAACCGATTTAATGCTTCTCTGATCAATGAAAATCTGCTATCAAAATAAATAATCAATTCCTCTCATGCCTTCTGAACTAACTAAATTCAAAAATGATCTCAGGGTAGCTTCATTTCCATTTAGAGCCTGTTCTCTATCCCCCAATCTGCGTTAGCTGCCTTTCAAATACTTATTACACATCAGAAATTAAACCTACAAAATATTTTAGTGTTAGTTACTGCTTAATCATAACTGGGGTTCCTCTCTGCATCATTGGTTTTATCAAGTGTTTTTATGGTATTGGTACTAAAACAGATTGTGATTGGTAATTGCACAGGATGTTTATATACTCATTTCATTCAGGAGTGATTTTCTGAAGGGGCTAATAAAATAAATCTATCCCATATCTAACAGTACGAACATGGACATTTTGGAAAATATACAAATGCAAAGCATAGGATGTCACCTTGTGTTTTTCCCTATATGTAAAAATTACATTGAGTTATTGTTATATTGTTAGAATATTTCCAAATCCAAGAGACAGATATATGTAGATCATTTAAATTTTTAAAACTGCATAATTTAGTTTAGAAATCTAAAGTATATTAATAATGCTCTGAAAAGAGACTCACAAAATTTGTTGATAAAACAATGCTTCCGAATATAAAAATAAATAACCGTTCTTTGTGTTTGATGATTTAATAGTTGTTACAGGACAGGTGAAGGAAGAATCCCTCCAGCAAAAATAACTGTTCCCATCATTAAAGTGTGTAATGAATCACCAGCCTTTATGAAATCAATCAGGGCTCCAGATTAACCAGAAAAATGAACAGTGTGTGGAGCAGTGTGTGAGTGACTTCATTTATTTCTAGAATAATATGTTTAATCAAGGAATCAAGAACATTCAAGGAGGCATTGAAATGCAGAGAGGTTGAAGAATGGCCACTTGAAAACTTAAAAACCCACATCAGATCAAAGGCAAATGGCTGGCTGCTCAGAAAGATAGATCACAGACTGCAGCACCTCTCTGCAATCTCACTGCAACCCAGCCTGGATGTCATTAACAAATTGTTTCTAACTAAATAAAAATTTAAGATATTAATTATCAGATTTCCACTGGTCCACGTTATAAAGGCAGAGTAATTTGAATGAATGAATGATGTACAGTTGAGATATTAATACTGTGCTGTTCTTTTTCAGTCCAACATCTGGAACACATCTTCAAAACGACTCTGTTCCTGTTGAAGGGCTATTCCCTTTCAATATTTTAAAAAGTGCTATTAAATTCATTTGTCAATTCTGTATGACTGAGGAGCACAAATCTTCAATGTACTTCTTGTGTTAAGCTCTGACAGCAGTATTCTTTTTCTCCACAGGAAGACATTTGTGTATTCTTCTGCTCAATGTGATTTCCACTTTTTAACTCATCTGCCATCCAATTCCCTGCTCAGAAGGACAAATTGCTCACTGTGATTCCTTTCAGCATGAGCACAGCAAGCAGAAAATTGTGACTGAGCAGAAACACAAGAAACAGCAGCATAAAAATTCATCACTTTGGCCTGTTGACCTCTCACCACTCGGTTGACACACCCTGTCTCGGTGAGTAGCATCAAGGGAGAAATGTGCGGCCTGGGTGAGTAGAATTACTAACAAAAAAACTTAGAAACAGGAAAAGCCCACCAGATGCTTCATTGTCTTGTATTCTTTTCTAAAGAACTGGTCCAGAAAAAGGGTCTACCACATGGCATATTGGATGGAATGAGTACAGTCATTGTTTCATAGCAGTACTGTCACTTACTGACTGCAGTACAAAGAGGTGTAATGCAAGATTAAATCCAGACTTTTAGCTAGCAGATTAAAACCAATCATGACAGATGTCCATGAGACTGTTTAACATACAAAATGCATGACACGTCCATGAAGTGAAGGATAAAGCTCTCCATTTCTTCAGGACAGCAGTTCTTCCAATTTTGCCTCAAAAAAGAAATTCTAATGATGCCTAGCACACTTGATTTAGTTTTCAGCAATGCCTGAATTTGGATGTTCATTAGATTTAGCCATGCACTATAATGTTAGTCAAACGGCGGAGCTTTGTTTTGGGGGTGACATTGCTTCCAATAATTCAGACCTTTATTTTACAAAAGCTAGCTATTGTGGGATTTTGGGAAGAAGAATAAAGAACACCGAAAGATATCTTTTAAAAGCTTTGCTGAAAGGTGCAGTAACATCAGCTCAATTTCATAAACACAAAATTATCATATCAATAGTTTACTTGTAACAGACTGAATTTGGCTCATAACTGCAGAAAAAAAAGAGATTTGAAAAGAAAATGGAATGGTGAACAACACAAGTTCATTCAAGCGCTAGGGCACTTTTATTTTGTTACAAAATTTTGATCCAATACTCCAAAAGAATGTCAGTTCTGTCAGTTATTTTTAAGTGAGAATGCTGATCGTTTAAGTTTGGCTGTGTGCACTCAGAAATGAATTTAGAAGTGATATTGTTCAATCTAAATTCGAGCTGCTCTAAGCAACCATCCAGTGGGTGGGCTTCTGATACATTTTACCAATTTTTCATGCCCATCCCTCTAAATGTGACCCTGCTCCTCGGCTTTTATGCCTCTGACAACTTGGCTGAGGAAAACATGCGGCCTCTCTGATAGCATGAAATTGGGAACAATGGTGTGGGATAAGAAGAGGGCTACAAGGATGGATACAGCCAGAGCCCGCCTGATTTCATCTGGAAACAGATGTTAGTTAAACCAACGTGCAGACAACCCGAAAGAAGCACATTTTGAGATTCTGGAAGAAATACGATTCCAGTAATTATTTTTAAAAGGTAAAACAAACAAAAAAATCTTGTCAGAGTTAAATTTGAGAAGGATAAGCAAATCAAATTGGGGTAGTGTATTTCCATAGAACTGTGGTTATTGTCAGAAGAATCAATTAGCATAACATAGGAGTTTTGAATAACCATTATTTTTTTAAAAGGATCAATTAGCACAGCACTAAGCTGCACTTGACCAGAAATAGATTGACATTATACTATAATTAATACCTGTTTACTAGTCAAAATTTGAACTGTTTGAGGTCTTGATTAATTTTTACCTCTTTTACCTCTGGGCAAAAATGATAATGGCTGGACATAATAACTTTGTGATTATATGGCCCAGTATTTGTTTTGCTGCTGTTTTCAGAAAAGATATTTTCTGTCCTCTTAAAACAAAGGAAAAAGAAAATTCCAAAATATCAATCAAATAACCAGTAAGTGAGCAACAGAGAGGTAACAGGCTGCCAGAGTACTCTCATTACTCTGCATAACATATCTGCAACACTTGTCTCTTGCTGTTTTGAAGGATTTCATCACATGATCTACTCACGATAATAGGAATGCAGAGAGTTAGTAATGTAGTGCTAAAGTGCCAGGCCATGTGGTCACATCTCAGTTCAGGGACTAATAGGGTTTATAAAAAAAAACAAGAATTGACTTTTCATAATTGGTACTTGTAACCCATCAGAAAGGAAAGTGATCTTTGCAGTGTGCTATCCTAACCAGCAGTGTCATTTACAATACCATGTTTTATGCTTAAGATGTCTTTCCTGCCTTTCTTATCATGATGAACATTCAAAATAGAGCTGGCTCAGTGACTCCTTTTACAAAGTCTTAATTAATTTTGAGAATATGACAGGCTGATTAAGATAAAGCTCCAGAGAAATGAGTCTCATCTCCAAAAAGCCTGGCAACAAGGCACAGCTGGTGACTCTGCAAGAGTCACAGCCAGTCCCTGGCAAGAAAAGCTCCAAGCTTCCAAACCCCCATCAATCATCATCAGTGTCAACTCTGTGATGAATGGCAGGTGTGGCAGCATCTAGCGCCAGGCTCCCCGATCAGTGACGAGTGCTACTGGTACCACTGTCTCTCCATGTCAAACCAGGCCAGCTGAAACCCACAGCTGCCAGTTGCTGCTATTCAGACACATGCTCACACTGACAGCAGCAGCTACTTTTAAACATGTTATTATTAATTACATTAATGATGCTACGGCCTATTAAAAATGCAAGATAACTGCATTCATTCTGCGTATGTTTTAATTATGCTCAGTGCATTGGCAAATTAGATCAAAGTCCTGGCTTTTCTGTTCCATTCAGTTACCCTGTTTGTATTAATTTACATCTCAAATAGGCGGTGCTGTTAATTCCAGCTGGGAATAACCTCTCTTTTATTCTTTAACAGTGTCATCTTTCCACATAATGAAGCTTTGTAGGACCCTGGAGCTGATACAGTTTAATCTCCTCTGTTTGTGCAAATTAAAGCCTGGTTTATGACCACATGCATCCAGATTCTCTGGGGGCTGGAAGCTCCCATCGCCAGTTGTGAAACAATACAGTCAGCTGCATTGATAACACAGCCCCTGCCCTCCCGTTGAATGATGGAAGGGAAAACAATTGCATCATTTAATTTACTATTTCAGTGATTATATGCCTCATTGGCTTCTCGTTGTTTTGATGATGGATTTAATTAACCTCCAATGAATCTTTCCAGTAGCAAGGGTAGTGGCAGGGAGGAATTGGAAGTGTCAAAAATTCCAATGAAAAGAAAGGAAATAAGTGATATGCTGCTGGAAATGCTATTGGATGTTAGTCTCCTGAACTGATCATGTATTAATCATAACATCAAAAAGGTAACAGCCTATTTAACACTTTTATGGAACTTGAACTCAGTCCAAACTTTGTTTGCTTTGCTTAAAAACATGCTAATTTTAGCCTCTAGCTATGATTTCTTCTGTAGCACATTGTTAAAACATTTTATCATGAAGGAGAAAAGATAATGGGCAAAGAAAACAATTGAAGATATATAATTAATGCAACTTGAATAGGATCCAATAAATGAGATTTGGTAACATGTAATTTATTTAACTTTCTGAAAACAGTAAATATCAATGACTGTGGAAATTCCTTTTAAGCTCTTAATAATGGTTGTATTAGCTTAAAGAAAGAACTTGCATTTATATAGCACTTTCCACAACCTTAGGAGGCCCCAAGACCAATAAAGTAGTTTTGAAGTGCAGTCACTCTTGTAATGAAGGAAACACAGCAACCGTTTTGCGCATAGCAAGGTCTCACAAACACCAACAAGATAAATGACCAATTAAGTGGTTTCAATGAAATTGGTTGAAGGACAACTACTGGCCAAGAAAGACCCCGGGGGGAAATTGCTCTTTTTGGAAATGTGGTATGGGATCTTTTACACGCACCTAAGAAAGCAGACAGAGCCTCGGTTTAAAGTTGCATCTAAAAGATGGATGTCTTATCCAAAAGAATCTGAAATTCAACAGGTACCTTTCCCTCTGATGGACAAGGACGATGTACATAAGACATCTATTCTTTAACTGAAAATAATAAATGAAATACATTCACAGCTCTCAAGCCAGACAGAAGGTAGTGTGCTGACGCAGAAATTAGGTCACTGCACAAATGTGTTAAACTATTGGCTGAGGACTGTGTGAAGTGCTTTTGTCTCATGTTGCATTGCCACTTAAAAAAAAAACTAGAAAGTTTGCACAGTAGGAAACAGCAATTTTTTTTTCCATTTAAAAAGAACTGTTCTTGAAAAGATGTTTTCTACATACTGACTTAATGGAATATGACTGTGATTGGCTTGTTCAATCACAAGGTTTAGTCAAGCCTTTATTAGCTTGCTTTTTCGGCGGGAATGCAGACCACCACTGGAGAGCATAGTGACACCATTAGTATCCACGTGGCTGTGCCTTTTGTACACTTTCAAAGGAGATCAGTGAATAAAGGTCAATTGAAGTCAATTCTTTATGTCTGATCCAATTAATTATTTTGCTAATGTGAGGGTGGCTGCAGTGTTCAGTTACTGAACTCCCCCACAGAGTAAATCTGCACCTGTAAACACATAGCTTTTTGGTACAACCCAAAGGCAAATCAGAATGTTAACAGGAGAATGTAAGTAATGTATTCTTGATGACTGGAGCTATCTAACATTTGAAATCATAACAGGCTGTGCAGTGCAATGTACACTAACACAAGTACCAATTAACTCTCAGCATGCTGTTTATGGAGGATAACCATAACAATACCAGTTGAATGAAAGATGTTAAGATTATTGTTCATATTAAACATCCAAATAACAGTTCACCAGCACTCTAAAATTGTTTCCCCTTTTCCTTATTTTTTTCATTCAAATACTTGGTGGCCAGTGAGGGGATGGTGGTGGTGGTGGGCAGGTGCAGGTGGAAGCTGTTAATTTCATGTTCCTTACTGACAGGAAACTGAGCTATAATTGCCCGACTGCGAGAATGGAACTCCCAGTCACCATGGAATTCATACAATACCATGATACCTAAAAGACAGTCTTAACATCAATGTCCCTTTCCCCTCCCACCAGATATCATCTTTCACTTTCAATCTTATGTATGTACTTTTACACATATGAAATTTCCAAATTTATCAGAGTAGTGAATGGTGTGTGAAAACCCTAGTAGCATCAAGGATATAGGTATTTTACACTGCAAATACTCCCCTCTACAAACAAAGCTTCCACTTTAATATTCAATATATGCAGATACTGCATATGTTCAATTATAGGTGAGGAAAAATTAACAAGTTACTTTCGACAGAGCAGCTTTTACTGATTTTGTAAGAGGTAAAATAAACAGCACACAGACTGGATATATCAGTTAATTAGTTTATATAAACAGAGACTGGCAACCAAACAGTAGGAATGCCAGGTTACATTGTTACTTCTAATATTAATTGATAGCCGGATAATTTAATGAATCCAATTTGATCTTCACCTAAAATAGCAAGAAATTCCTTTTAGCAACAGACAAGCAACACAGATCTGTCGTCATCACTTTATCAATTCAAATCTAGAGATGTCTACTATTATACAGCGATCACTGTCAATGTATACAACGTCACTTAACACAGTTTGATAAGATTAAGGGGCCCTGAAGAAGACTTTGTTCCAAGTGTGGCTTTCTTCCTGTTTGTTGTTATAGCACTCAAATCCTGTTTAGGGAAAGTTATAAAGCACTGCAATGGCCTCAGGAATTCTTAGCGTTTTTTTTATTCTGGTGTAACTTGGCTGTTCAATAAAGCTTTCTTTAATATATTTTAGTTACTTTCCTAACTTTTTGGGGTCATGGTTTACAGAATTGAGAAGGTTAGCAGCATGTTGCTTGTGATACACACATGATAGAAGCAAATGTCCTGTTTGCTCTTAACAGAAATTTGCTCTTCATAGGATAATATCATTTATTTGAAATTTTAAAAGAAAAAAGTTTTATTTCTTTTACAAATTCATTTAAGGAAGATTAATATAAATGCAGATAACCTTTTGATACGTCCTATCATGACATAAGAGCTTCCTCTAGATCTGTCTGCCATCTTGAATAAGTCTTTAATGTAGGATGAAACTTAAAATTCATGAGGTTGCACAAAGGCTCAATATTATATTTCTTATGGCATACTGGTAATATTTATCTTCAATACCCATAAAAAGGACACAAATTTGAATCTCCTATGAAATTCATCACCGGTTGCTCTACAGAAAAAGGGCTGATTTTTGCTTGTTCAATTTTTTGCAATGTACCTGAATACATAGGTATTATTGTAGTAGCTAAAGAAAGAGAAACAGTTCAAATTGTGGCATAAAATAATATTCAATAAATTTCATGTGATATGACTTTGAATAAAAGTTTTCTAATCCATTATGCATTATTTGCTGGAGGTAAAATATTCTGAAAATGGCTTAATTTTCATCCATGTTAATTTCTACCCTTCCAAAAGGGATTAACAGACATTTGGACATAGACAGTTATAAAGCTAATTTATCAAGGATTTATAATTGAAGAAGCTCATGCGCAATTATGAACTTTTGGGGGCTCCTTGAAAGCAACAGTATTCATCTTCCAGTAAGGTTAACAAATGGAAATCATTATAATCTAAGGAAGAGGCATGAATACAGTTTACAGATTTAATCTGTTAGCCAAAAGTAGAGTATGTCACATGTTGTGAAGGAAAGAGCAGATAAATATTGCTATCTTATGAATATGATATTTGACTCAATCAGGTGCATGTGTGGTGCTTTGAGGTGTGACAGATATGCTTTTATAATCTTCTTATAGATTTTCTTAACTCTAACAAGACTACCATCCCATATGTAATTTTCTTAACTTTGTTTGGATCGGATTCAAACTATATATTACTTTACCCTTCTGTCACTTCATGAAATGCGAATATAAAATTTGTTGATCTGGATCATAAATGACAGAGGATTCATTTAAATAAAGCAAATGGCACCTGTACTGGACCATCGGAGCTGCCAGTTATGGAGACTGCTCAATTCATAGCACCTACTGAGAAGCTATTAGTCTTTAACCAGTCACCCTGACAACTCAAAATAATTTTCCCTCATGCATCTTTCCCTATGATATTTCCAGTAGTCTCTATAAAGCTACAAACTCAGGTCTTACAGGATGACCCTGAACATTTCAGGTATCGTCTCTCCAGTATTTTAACTAACGAAGCTCAATTTGGTGCAGTATAGCCCTAACAAAGGCAATAAATAATTGCCATTAATATAAATGATCCATTCTCTTGATACTGCACATTTAATAAGTACCCTTCAACTCACCTCCTACAGCTCAAAGGTTCATCTTCTTTTCCTTGAAGAGAGAAAGTTGTGCATAACTATCAGCAGAGAACCCACACTGACAGCCAACCTGTAACACCTCAGCTGTTACAAAGAGCAGGCCCTCCAAATATTTGGCATGAAGATCATTGATAGAGTGGGTGAGGAAGAGCTTGGTGGCTTTGTGACAGGTCAACAGGACAAAGGCTCACTTCAAATTTGACTTCTTGCTAACAGCCAAACAGGCAGCCACGTCTACCCTTCTGCTGGGTCACCACTGTGGTCCTGGTACTGTGTGCAAAGTCACACTGCATTCTAGCACATGCCCCCTTTCTTTTTGTGTAGGGGTCTGCAAAATGAAGAAGCTGGCACTACAGAGGAGCAGGAAGCAGCCCCATCCCATCAAACCTGTAAAGCACTGCAGATCCTGCAAGTGTCAGCCCAGATACAGTTACTTGAGGGAAATTAGAATGGGGAATCAGGAGGGAGCACTGAGCACCAGTGAAGTAGAGTAAGTAGAGATGTTAGCAGATGAGCAGAAAAAGGAGGACAAAGGGTTAGGGTCAGACAGGCAGCTACTGCAGTTCCCAAGGATTCTTAACCTACACAGGCTACGCACCAAGCTGCATTCATTAATCAACAGAAGCTCTTCCTGCAAACCCTAGCGACTCTTCAGATTTCCCTGTATGCTATGGAAGAGAAAAGAACAAATCCCTTGCTAACACTTTCCTTTCCTCCCTCTGCTTATATATTTGGAATATTCGCCTTTGCCCCCTAAAATTGCTACTTTCTCCAGAAATCTCTGTATGCATGCACAATAGTTCTGGGAACTTGTAGATAATCAGTGAGGACCAACTCAAGGGCATCCTGTGGTACAACCCCCAAGGTTAGAAGATCCAAGTGCTCATGCACTTTTGCTTGCCTACATTGTGTCAGCTGATGTTGAAACCTTGGACACCAATTTATAGTATACTCTTACTTCTAGTCTTCAGACTCTAACGGATCAGTATAAGAATATCTTGATAGCAGGCTTTGCACTCAGTAGGGGCCAAAGGTTTGTCCCCGCTCAGATTCCTCAATGTCTGCAAGGAGCAGATAGAAACTGGGTCATGGCAGGAGAAATGAATGAGGATCTCATCTTTCATATTGTCATCGGGATGCCAAATAATAATCCCATGACTTGTATGAATTGTAAAGGATTATAGTCAATCAATGTAGGCAGAGGTGATAGTGGAGGAAGACTTAGTGCTTCTTACTAGGTGGCTGGGTTCTTAAAAGTGCAGGGCAGCATTGATCACCCGGTAGAAGCGCTGGATCCTTTCCATTATTTTTTCCTTCTTTCTACTGTGAAGGTGGCAAAGTGTTGCCCTTGGTAAACAAGGCTGCAGTGTTCTGCTTGACGTTATCAGTGTATGAATGTCTGACTAATTTGGCAAATGTCAACAGTAGTAACTTGAAATGAGCCAGTATCATAAAGATTAAATGGGATGGTAATTTTAACCAGAACGGACAGGACTTGATGTCCTCTGAAGGTCAACATGCAGTAGCTGGCACAACTCAATGACTACCTCCCTGCTGAATGGTAATCAGCAAAGTACTGTCTAATGTGCCCTAGAAGATATAGCTGCGTTGTATGACATGATTCCAGTGCCACATGAGGGATGGTGCCAGGCATCTATCATACCAGCCGACGAAGGGTCACTGACCCGAAACGGTAACTCTGCTTCTCTTTTCACAGATGCTGCCAGACCTGCTGAGTGGTTCCAGCATTTCTTGTTTTTATATCATACCAGCATACCTGCTTCTTCACTCTGCAGGAATTGCCCTTCCTTTTCCAATTCTAGCACATTCATTGGCAGGCTCATTGGGATGCCCATGGTCAACTCTGCCAGCAGCTGCAGTGGAGGGAACTGGTGGCAGTAGAAATGCTGCTATGTAAGAAATGCACCAAAGGACTGCTGAGTCACAAGAAAGCAGCAACAAACAGCAGGGAAAAAGATGCAATGCCTAAAGCCACAGTTTGTCAAGTCAAAAAGAACAGTTCGAATGTTCAGTACTTTATATTGAAACAAGTTTGCCTGCACAGCTTTTAGTGTCTTTCAGATGCCACAAAATGTAATGTAAATACAGTACAAAAGTGGGTAAACAAATATAGAAAATTCCTCATATCCTTTCCAAATATTATTCCATTTCACATAAATTATTCCTGTCAAAACTTTGATGCTTTTACAATAGTTGATAGTTCAAAATCTAATTCCCACATGATGGCATCTATCACAGAGATGCTTGAAGTTTAGTGCAGGGATAAAAATCAATTTTTTTGGGGCAATCCCTCAAATTAAACTCTGAATCAAATCTCTGCAGCGCCAGTATGCATTAAGCACCTGGACTGAACGAAGAAGCATTCACAGGATCCAGAGTTGAATGTTACTACATTTGAAAACTTTACCCAATGGACAATTTTCAGCATTTTTAGTGGTTGCAAATAGAATCACAGAATCATTACAGTGCAGAAGGAGGCCATTCGGCCCATCGTGTCTGCACTGGCTCTCCAAAAGAGCAATTCCCTCAGTTCCATTCCCCTGCCTTCTCCCCATAACCCTGCACATTCTTCCTTTTCATATAACTGTCGAATTCCCTTTTGAATGCTTCAATTGAACCTGCCTCCAACGCATTCCAGACTTTAAGCACTCACTGCATGAAAAAGGTTTTCCTCATGTCACTTTTGCTTCTCTTACCAAATACTTTAAATCTGTGCCCTCTCGTTCTCAATCCTTTCATGAGTGGAAACAATTTCTCTCCATGTACTCTGTCCAGATCCCTCATGATTTTGAATACCTCTATCAAATCACATCTCAGCCTTCTCTTCTCCAAGGAAAACAGTCCTAACTTCTCCAATCTCTCTTCATAACTGAAATTCCTCATCCCTGGAACCATTCTCATGAATCTTTCCTGTACTCTCTCCAATGCCCTCATGTCTTTCCTAAAGTGTGGCGCCCAAAACTGAATGCAATACTCCAGCTGAGGCCAAACTAGTGCCTTATACAAGTTCAACATACCTTTGTTGCTCTTGTACTCCATGCCCCTACTAATAAAGCCCAGGACACTGTATGCTTTATTGACTGCTCTCTCAACCTGTCTTGTCACCTTCAATAACTAATGCACAAATACACCCAGGTCCCTCTGCTCTTGCACCCCCTTTAGAATTGTATCCTTTATTCTATATTGTCTCTCCATGTTCTTCCTACCAAAATGAATCTCTTCACATTTCTCTGTATTGAACTTCATCTGCCACCTGTCTGCCCATTCCACCAACTTGTCTATGTCTTTTTGAAGTTCTACACTAACCTCCTCACAGTTCACAATGCTTCCAAGTTTCGTATCATCTGCAAACTTTGAAATTGTGCCTTGTACACCAAGGTCTAGGTCATTAATACATATCAGGAAAAGCAAGGGTCCCAACACTGATCCTTGGGGAACTCCACTACAAACCTTCCTCCAGCCCAAAAAACATCCATTAACCACTACCCTTTGTTTCCTGTCACTCAGTCAATTTCATTTCCATGTTGCTACCGTCCCTTTTATTCCATGAGCTACATGTTTGTTCACAAATCTGTTGTATGGCTCTGTATCAAATGCCTTTTAAAAGTCCATGTACGCCACATCAACAGCATTGCCCTCATCAACCCCTCTGTTACCTCCTCAAAAAACTCCACCAAATTAGTTAAACATGATTTTCCTTAAGAAATCCATGCTGGCTTTCCTTAATTAACTCACATTTGTCCACATGACTATTGATTTTGTCCTGAATTATTTTTTCCAGAAATTTTCTCACCACCGATGTTAAACTGACTGGCCTGTAATTGCTGGGCATATCTTTACACCATTTTTTGATCAAGGCTGTAATGTTTGCAATTCTCCAGTCCTCTGGCACCACCCCCGAGTCTAAGGAAGACTGAAAAATTATGGCCAGTGCCTCTGCGATTTCCTTCCCTCAGTATCCTTGGATGCATCTCATCTGGTCCTGGTGCTGTATCCACTTTACGTACATAGCATGTGAGAGATTAAAGTAATGGCACTGCTTCTTGCCAATGCTGCAAAGCAGACAAATAAAACCACAGAAAATATTTTATACAGTTAGCGATTAAACAGGAACCAAGTGTGCCAATAGAGTTTGCACATATGACCCCACCAAATCTTTTGCAATATGTCAATCACTGGCAGCTCTTGTTTGTGAGATAGGTTAGCCATTGTTGCTGAACAAATTTAAACGTGTGTAGCAGCAGATGAAAGGAGAGGCATTTTTGAGCGATATGAGCTTGATCACCCTGACAATTGAGCGGAGGCATCCACTAGCCTTCTTCATTTGCTGATGCATCAGCAGATGTACTGCTAGAAGAGTTGCAGTACAGCGCCCATTAGAGTGAGCCAAATGGACAGCATGGGAACAGCTGTCACTCCATGTCAATGCTGTTTTTACCTTGTTACGCATGATAAAGAAATTTAGAGATCTTCGTAAAATAAGATAACCCACCATAAGCTTATACCAAGTCAACTAGCAAAATTTTTGCGACAAAGTTTATCATCTCCTTAGAATGCCCTAGAGCTCGTTAAATTGTTACTATGCATGCCCATTCCACATAACCGCACTTTGCAGCAGCAACTTATATCTGTAACTTTTGCCATACTGACATCCTTAGAGGGATTCAACTGAAAGAAACTTCAAACAAAAGGAAGCTGCATGATGCACGTATAAGTATTCACTTCCATGATGAACAGTTAGTAACATTACATGTGCACCTAACACTTAAAACTTGCTTCTTTGTTTGCACAACAAAACGGCACATAATACAAAGGAAGCGGCCATTGATGGAGGGCCTCTTGATGTAAAGCCTTTGAATCACAGAATTATTACAGTGCTGAAGGAGGCTATTTGGCCCACTGTGCCCACACCAGCTCTCTGAAAGAGCAATTCACCTAATGCCATTCTTTTGCCTTCTCCCGTAACCCTGCACATCCTGCCTTTTCAGATAACAGTCTAATTCCCGTTCAAACCTGCCCTACCACACTTTCAGGCAGTGCATTCCAGATCCTAGATTTGAGTTCATTTGAAGAGGCTACATTGGAAACCATGGGCAATGAGGCACATAATAGGAATAGGGGAACCCTTCCTTCAAACCTAGGACTATTCTTATCTTTCCCATGTTCTTTTTCCTTGCCCTACTCACTCTTCTCTCCAGGCATCCACCCAAACATAATACCATGTGGCACAGTGTGATCAATATTTGAAGGAATTGTCCTGCAGGCAACATTATATTGTATGTTCCCTCAACTTCTTCTATAGCTATTTAACAATAAGGAGTGCCAGCTCCCACTGTTACAGAACAAGGCAGCACTTTACAAGCTGTTGTGTTATTCGCTCTTTGTGGCACAATTACCAACGTTCATCCAGGGTGAATCACGAAACATAAGTTCAGAAGAGCAAGTGGTGGTGACAGTGGAGAAGCAAAAACTTGCTCTCTGGAAGCTCAACTTGCATCCTTGTTCTGCTACAGATGCAGATCTTACAACACCTGTACAAAAAACAACACCAAGCAGCAGTTACAAGAGGTTGTGCTAAGTATCCTGCAAGGCCTGATATTAAGTTTGAGGAGTCCACTAGTGCACAAAGGCTTTTCAGCATGTGATCTGTCACAGACTGCCTTCCACCTCCAGGGCTATCTGCAGAAGAGCTCCCACTGCAGAGGTTATTAAAGGCCAGTCAAAGCATCCCTTGTGACTGCTCAGACTGCTACCAGAGATCTTAGGTTCCAAATTACAACAAGCTGTATTGTCCAGTTTCAATATTCAGGGAATCGGATGGAGAGAACTATTATACTGGGTTTCTCTGTCCTCATTACTCCCCATGGGTCTGTTTTCATGCAGATCAATGTATAAGTTGAGGAAATGTCCAGCAGCAGTTAGAGACAGTGTGCGGGAGGCTGCTGCCTCTTAGGGCAATGGCATATCGAATCCTTCCAGTCTCCTCCCTCAAATAACAGAAGATTAATCAGAAAGCTGGCGAAATCAGTCACCGCAGGTGGCCGCATTGTCCATACCCTGTGCAGATTTGGTTGTGCACTGTCCACTGTCTTTCAGGGAGGTGGAAGCTAGAGACCTCTGCTGTGGGTCAGTGATACGATGCTGTTTTTTAATGCTGTATGCGTTCCATGATTCTGTCCATCTAGATAGTGGGTTGATACTAGCTGCAATAATATCAGCTGCTGTTCCCAGAATGGCTGATGCGATTTTAAGCACTTTCTTAGTAGGTTTTTCCAAGTCTTTGTGAATGAGAATGTCGGTTTTGCTCATGATTTTTTATTCATTTCCCTGAGCATAATAGCATCACAGTGAATAGCAATTTGGGAGCCACTCAGTTAGAATGATCGGACGATCCTCGACTGCCAAACAGCCTTGGTTCCCATTTCCAATATTTTTATAACTAATAAGTAAAAGTGTTTAAAGTTGGAGAAGGGCATGGAGCAATCTAGCATAAAAGTACTTAGCTGGAGGAGGGCTTATTTCATCAAATTGAGGAGGGTAAATAGCAGCAGGAGCCACTCAGTCTGAGTGAACCTAAGCATCCCTGACACCATCCTCATGGCAGAATTTAGCTGCACATCCATGATATCTGTGTGATGACTGCAGAAGAATGAGGCAGAGCAGTATTCTGCAGCAGAGTAGACTTGGGCCATTGTTCTGGTGCAGAGTGTTCTGGCTGTGTTTCATCATGATGTTCCGGAAAGTTTCCAGACCAGGTTTTTACTTTTTGGCTGGTGTTGATGAGATGAGGCCGATATGAGAGAGTCCTGTCCAGAGTGCCGCCTGGGTATTTTAGATGGGGATCATGGATAAGTCGCATTCTGCAGAAGGAAAAGTTGAATTCTTTCCCAGCAGCATTATTGTTCAGATGGAACACTGACACAATTGTCTTCTTTGGATTGGGATAGAGGCACCAGGTCCAGAAGTAGCATTCCAGGTCACTGGTGAGCATCCTACTTGTATCCTCTAGCTCTGATGCCTGCATCAGCAGAGCTATGTCATCGGCATAGATGACCTTCCAGGATTTGGTGCAGCACTGTCTGCCGTATAGATACTGGAAAAAGCCAGTATGAGCAGCAACACCTGTGGCTGTTGTTTTGCATTCGCGTTCAGCTGGTCTTCTCACCAAGATAGACATGGAACTTACAGCTGCTGATAGGGGTGTTGATAAGCCTAACAGTTTTACAGCATTAAATGATTGTTGAAAGCTACTGTAGCAGGCCTTCATGCCAGACAGTGTTGTATGCTGATGATAAATCTATGAAGGCAGCTCCAGTCATCAGCTCATTCTGGAACCCCGCCTCAATGTTGGTAGTGAGTGCAAGGACCTGGTCAGAGCAGCTTCTTCCTTCTCTGAAGCCCACCTGCTTGTTTGGGAGGTTTTATCTAGATGAGCAGTTCGACTACCTTGCAAACTGTAGACAGAAGGGCAATGAAATGGTAGCTTTTGGGATCATTGGTTGGTTGATCGAGCTTTAGGATGGCAACAACTTTGGAATGACACCAGACTTTCCAGATGATCCCAGTGTCAAGGATATTGAGGATATCAGAGGCGAGTTTAGCAAGCCACATCCATCCATTTGGGCCCTGGTTCTTGATGAATTCTGGGCAAATGTCATTGATCCCAGACTGTCAGTGCTGTGTCCACCTCTTCAGTGGTGAAGGCCATCAAAAAGGTGGCGTGCAGAGTGTTTTATCGCAGAGAGTTGAAGAAGCATTTTCATTCAGGCTTTGGTAGTCATTGCCTTTTAGTTGGTTAGCAGCCAGGCATTGATATCTGCACTGACCTCTGACACCTCATGTGGGAGCAGTGAGTGGCTTCAAACCAGTGAAGCTAGTTCCAGGGTTTCCTGCTGGAGTGTGCGAAATTCACGTTTGCAGTAGTTTCTTGCTATCGTGCTAATCTGCCTTTGACTAGGGAACCCACGAGAGCTGTTGCTGTATCTGGGACTTGAGTGACATTAAACTGCAGCAGTCTCTAGCTCTCATGGGGCCAGGTGGGGAGTTGATGACAACCTACACGTGGTCTCCCTGTGTGTGCTAGTTCATTGAGAACTTACCAGCTAATGTCATCAAGAATCTAGGAACATAGGGATGGGAGTAGGCTCTTTAACGCCTCGAGCATGTTCTGCCACCATTTAATGAAATCATAGCTGACCTGTGACTTAACTCCATATACTTGCTTTTTCCCTATATTCCTTAACGTCCTTTGGCTAACAAGAATCTATCTATTTCAGATTAAAATAAACAACTGACCCCGAACTGAGAAGGATGAAAGCATCGAACTACATACAACATACTGAGGGTAAAATTGGATAGACCCCAATTACAGGTGCAGGGATCATGATGTGCAATTACCCCACACTCATTTAGTGTATTGCAGGCTGCATACCAGCTTTGTGTTACCTGCAGTTTATGACCAGGTGAGAAAGGTGTCTAGGGGTCTTTTACTATCTTCACCTGGTCTTATTGTAACAGGGTTTAATTTTTAAATACGCTGTGTTTTGAGCTCCCCCTTGGTGAATCCTTGTTCACCACTTTCCAATTATAAGGCAAAGAAATGAGCATAAACAGGCTTTCTGAGTTTCTTTCTCTCAGCGAGTTCAAATTCAAAAAACTCCAACAGTCAGTTCGCCATGTGGCTAAACTGGTTTGACCACTTCTTCTGTGTACTGGGGAAGCAAGGACTGGGCCCCTTGTTCCAACACTGTCTGCTAGCATGCAAATGTCTTTCCAGTCAGGGGCTTGGCAATTCCTTGTGATAGGCCCTCTTTTCTTCCCAGCCACAATTTTAAGTTTTAATGTTCATGTTTAGTTTAGTTTAGTTTAGAGATACAGCGCTGAAACAGGCCCTTCGGCCCACCGAGTCTGTGCCGACCATCAACCACCCATTTATACTAATCCTACACTAATTCCATATTCCTACCACATCCCCACCTGTCCCTATATTTCCCTACCACCTACCTATCCTAGGGACAATTACTAATGGCCAATTTACCTATCAATCTGCAAGTCTTTGGCATGTGGGAGGAAACCAGAGCACCCGGAGAAAACCCACGCAGACACAGGGAGAACTTGCAAACTTCACACAGGTAGTACCCAGAATTGAACCCGGGTCGCTGGAGTTGTGAGGCTGCGGTGCTAACCACTGCGCCACTGTGCCGCCCATGTGGTGAAATAATGTGTGCCTCAGTCTTGGCAGTTGGGGGCTACATGACACCTGCTCATTATAAAATATTTGTGTGCAGCCAGCCTTAGCCGTGCTTTTAACTGGCTGCATGCATCAGCGGGGGGCCCAACCTCGTAACTTGCTAACATCATCATGACTGCTTAAAGAATTGCTTGCATTCAAAGGGAGGTACACTGTGGTTGCTACAGGTGCTGAGATCTTTGGGAATGGTGTGCTATGCAACAATCAACAATGGCTGACCGTGGGAGAGCAGGGTACCAGGGTTTGAAGATGCTGCACAGGAGGAGGTGGAAAGGAGGAGAAATGTTTAGTATCTGCAGGGGGCAAGAAGCCCTCTGGACACACACTGAGAAGGCAGTGGGAACAGATAGCCGTGGAGATCAACGCCTGGAGTTTAGCCCCAGTGACCTAGATGCAAAGCTGCAAGAAGTTCAATGACCTGACACAGGTAGTTAAAGTCAGTGAATGTATCTTCAAATGCAATATCCTACCAACTGCAGCACTCACCTCAGACACTGCTCAATTCACCACACCCCCATCACTCACCTACTAACAATTTCTATCAATCAGGACCCATACTTAATGTTCATATGCTTCACTGAACCCTCACATGCTTGTCCTTTCTCGTTTCAGATACCTAAGAACTGCAACCTGCCCAGGCAGTGGAGGAAGACCACCCTCACTCAATTTCACACTCACAACCACCAGGTCAGATACTGACACTGTACGTATCTTAGAAGATAGCATAGGGACGTGATCTGCACATGGTGAAACACAGGACACAAGTGCACTGGAACCATAAAAACATATGAACATAAGAAATAGGAGCAGAAGTACGTCATACAGTCCGTCGAGCCTGCTCTTCCACTCAATATGATCATGGTTGATCTTCTGCCTCAACTCCACATTCCCACCTGCTCCCTGTATCTCTTGATTACCTAGGATACCAAAGATCTGTCAGTCTCAAACATATTTAGTGATGGAGCATCCACAACCCTCTGGAGTAGAGAATTCCAAAGATTCACAACCCTTTGAGTGAAGAAACTTCTCCACATTTTAGTCCTAAATGATTGGCGCCTTATCCTGAGACTGTGCCCCATGTTCTCGATTCCCCAGATAGGGGAAACAACCTCTCAGTGTCTACCCTGTCAAGCCCCTTCAAAATCTTGTATGTTTCAATGAGATCATCTTTTATTCTTCTAAGCTACAGAGCATATAGGCCCAATTTACCCAGCCTCTTATCATAGGACAGCTATCTCATCCAGTGAACCTTCGCCGTACCACCTCCAATGCAAGTATGTCCTTCTGAAGATATGGAGACCAAAATTAGACACAGTATTCCAGATGTTGTCTCACCAAAGCCCTGTGCAAGTGTAGCAAGACTTCCTTATCTTGAACTCCAATACCCTTGCAATAGAGCCTAACATGCCATTTTCCTTCCTAATTGCTTGTGTACCTGCAACCTTACTTTCTGCGTTCCTTGTACAAACACACCCAAGTCTCTCTGAACATCAATGTTTAGAAGTTTCACACCTTTTAAAAAATTATGCTTTTCTATTCTTCTACCAAAGTGAAAAACTTCACACTTCCCTATATTATACTCCATCTGCCATTGTTGCCCACTCACTTCACCTGTCTATATCTCTTTGAAGCCTCTGTGTCCTCCTCACAGCTTTGTATCATCAGCAAACTTAGATTAATTACTCTTGGTGTCTAATTAATATAGATTGTAAATGGCTGAGACCCAGCAATGATCCTTGCAGCACGCCACTAGTTATAGCCTGCCAATTTGAAAATATTCCGTTTATTGCTATTTTTCACTCTTGTCTGTTAACCAATCCTCTACCCATGCTAATATATCACCCCCAACTCCAAAAGTCCTTATCTTGTGTATCAACCTGTTGTGAGGCACCTTATCGAATGCCTTTTGAAAATCTAGGTATACTACATCTAGTGGTTCCCCTTTATCTATCCTACTAGTTACATCCTCAAAAAACCCTTTTGTTTACTTTGTCTGATCGTACTGTGATTTTCTAATTGCATTGTTAAAACGTCCTTAATAATAGATTCCAGCATTTTCCCAACAACTGATGTGAGGCTAACTGGCTTGTAGTTCCATGCTTTTGCTCTCCCTCCCTTCTTGAAGACTGGTGTTATACTTGCTAACTTGCAATCCCCTGGGACCATTCTAGAATCTGGGGAATTTTGGAAAATTATAACCAGCTCATCCACCATCTCTGCAGCTACCTCTTTTAGGATGTAGGCCATCAGGTCCTGGAAATGCACTGGAACTATAAGAACAAATGAACAGAAGAAATAGAAAATTTTCTCCTATACTATTTCTCTGCTGATATTAATTACCCTAAGTTCCTCATTCTTATTAGCCCCTGTATTTCTGGTCTGTAATTTATGTCCTCTACTATGAAAGACAGACACAAAATACTTGTTCAATGTCTCTGCCATTTCCTCATTCCCCATGATAATTTCTCCTGTCTACTTCAGCTACTCTCCTTTTTATATACTTGCAAAAGCTCTTACTATCTGTTTTTATATTTCTGGCTAGTTTATGCTCATATTCTATTTTTTACTTCCCTTTTCATCACTTTTTGGTCACCCTTTGTTGGTTTCTAAGACACTTAATCCTCAGGCTTTACTACTATTCTTTTAACACTATAAACCCCTTCTTTTAGATTAGATTAGATTAGAGATACAGCACTGAAACAGGCCCTTCGGCCCACCGAGTCTGTGCCGAACATCAACCACCCATTTATACTAATCCTACACTAATCCCATATTCCTACCAGACATCCCCACCTGTCCCTATATATTTCCCTACCACCTACCTATACTAGTGACAATTTATAATGGCCAATTTACCTACCAACCTGCAAGTCTTTTAATCTAATACAATCCTTAACTTCCCTTGTAAGACACGGATGGCTCTTTCTTGCTGAGTTTTTGTGTTTTGACCAGAGCAGAGGCCAAGGATAGGATAGGTGCCTTCTTGCCTGAGGGTAAGGTCGCACACACGTTCTGCTGCAGAGGACTCAGAGGAGGACATCGATGAGACAGGTTACAGAAAAAAGCTAATGGGTGTACACAATGAAATGCTTAATGCATTAGGAAGCCTACCAGAAAGTCTGCATTGAATGTCAAGGAGCCGGAAGGAGTCCAGCATCAACTTGGAGCATGAAATCCAGCAGAAACCTTGTACAGGGTTTTGCGCAGAGTTTGGAGCCTGTCCTTTCCAGGGTGGAATTGGTGGCCAACTCCATCAACATACTTGTGGAACCAACCATGATGCACTGCCATATGGCTGATCTGTCAGCTTCTATTGCAGCACAAACAACAGCTATTCAACATTTCAGTGCTGCAGTAGAAGCTCGGACGTCTGTTATCATAGATGCTCTGTGGATACCAGTGTTCAAAGGGGCTTTCAGAGTGTCACAGCAGTCCAGAAATGTGTCCTCTAACAGATTATAAGGTTTGCTGAGGCTCTGACCTGTAGGAATGCCCTATGGAGCAGGAACCTTCTGTCCTCTCTCAGAATGACAACATTTGTCCTCCCCCCCCTCACCCCTGCCACTCTGCCAGTGCCCTTGCTGTTTCCTATCAGCTAGCCAGTCCAGACTGTTACTGTCTATGCCGAGATGATATGGTCTGAAGCTGGGCCTTCTACGCTCAGCGATGCTCAAGGTTATCCTTCAAAGCCATCTGCAGTCTCCTCCACTGAAAGTCAGCAGCCCTCCATCAGTCACGCTGCAGCCACTGGGGTAGCACTGTGCACGAGCACTAGGCCAGGCAAAGGCAAATGGAAGACAGAACTAAGGGAATGCATAAGGGTGATTAGTTTAAATTCTGTGCAATATTGCATGATTTAATTTGTAATTTTGGCTTGCAATGTGCATTTTGTGTTGGTTTTTATTTTCGCATTGTGGCCAAGAGGATGATGTGATTGATGGTCAGCGAGAGAAGGAAGCTAAGGAGTGTGGAACTATTGGTGAATGGGCCAGCTCTTTGAAAGAGCTATCCAATTGGTACCATTCCATTGCCCTTTCACCACAGCTCTCAATTCTTTCCCCTTCAGGAGAAGAAATAAACGGTTGCACTGGCCTTAACAAAATGGTCCACTTCAGTCATTTTGATTATTTATCTGCTCCAGGTTGAACTCTTGTTTGGATGAACATTGAGAGGACCAGAGATGTGACATTATGATGCTGTTGAGATTGTGAACTCTTCAGGAGACGTCAGGTTGTGGATTATGTTTACATGCTGTCCTCAGGGAGCTACCAGTACCTACTATTCTAGGATTTGTGAAAGGTATTTTTTCTTCCCACTTCAAATTCACAGGAGCTGTTGAATATAACCCCCTCCCCCTCCCCAGGGGAGGCTCCTCCCTTACGCCAGATAAATCAATCAACAAGTAACAACATCTGCCTGGACAGCACAGGGGAAAGGGCACCGCTACATGTTAAAAGAACAAAATGACAGCAAGAAGCAAACACTGATCTGTGAGCTGCTTTCACATTTATGAAAAAAGGTCATGACCTGGCCTCAGCTGTAACACATACACAGATGCATAAAAACAATAGAATAAAACCACCAAAAAAATTGAAACACTTCATTAAAGGCATTTTCATGCACTATGGCACAGAAATGATTTTTTACTTACATAAGAGTGCGGATAATAACTGTTCATCAGGCTAGAATATGTAGCAGAGTGGCCAAGCTTTCAATAGGACAAAGGGAACAGCAGTTCATCAACACCCAGCAGGATCCTGATCTCAGCTGGAAATCAGGAGGAGGTTTAGAGTGCAGGCTGGGTACTCCTCCATGAGGAAAAAGGAGTAATCAGAGGCCACATTATCCTGGGTTACATTCATCTGCCTCCTAGTAACTGGCACATTAGTTGCATTACAAAGGCTTCAAAGCAGGTAACTTGCCCCCTATGTTGCAAATTGGTGCAAAAATATTGGAGTCTTTAAAGAAGAGTATTTAAAAAAGAATGATACTGGGCAAGGAAAACACAGTGCAGAATATTTGGAATAGAACAAAATTAAGAAGACTGTATTTGCATCGTCTTTCACATCCTCAGGACATTCCAAAGCACTTCACAGCAAAAAAATTATTTTCAAAGTGTAGGCACTGTTGTTTTGTAGACAAAATATGGTAATTAATTTGTACACAGCAAGATTCCACAGACACCAAACGAGTTAAGCTGTTTTGGTGGTGTTGGTTGAGGGATAAATGTTGGACCAGGTTATTCCTGATCTTCTTTGAATAGTGTGATGGGATCTTTTATAGCCATCTGAATAGTCAGAGATGGCCTTGGTTTAACATGTCATTCAAAAGATGGCACCTCTGACAATGCAACATTCTTAGTCATGCCAGCTGCACTATGTGCTCAAAGTCCTGCAGTGGGACTTAAACCAACAAACTTCTGACTCACAGTTGAGAGTGTTACCACTGAGCCAAACTGAATTATACGGCAGGGTATGCTCCTGAGCATGGTACATCAGTGTGGAATGTGTCATGCAGACCCCCCAACCTGCCAAGAATGAAGCATATTAATTTTGTCAGATGAACATTGATTTTAAACTGTTGCTGGAGCGAGGATATTACTTGTTAAACAGATCAGCCGTGGCTGGAAAAAACATTTGCATACTAACAGGCAGTACTTGGAGGGACAAAGGGACTATTCCCTGCTCCAATTTAACCCACAATGGACTTTGAGCACCAGGTATTGCGTGTAAGAAGAGGCATTCCAGGGTCGGCTAAGGCATGAGAATCCGCAGCCAGACGTGTTCAGACCAGCTAGTCACATGACTAACCTGCTTGGCAACCTGGGTTTTGCTGAATTGTACAAAAAGTTTGAGCTCAGAGACTGCAGAATGCTCCTGGACTGAAAAGACCTCTCTGTCTGTCTGTCTGGCTCTCCCTCTCTTTCTCACAGAATTCCAAATCCACTGAATCCAAGACAGAAAAGTCTCCTACATCGAGCAAGGTTTAAGAAGAATACTAGGCCCCAATGAAAAGCAAGACCTACCTACAATCAAGGACACTGTCGTGAGCTCGGTGAGCTGTAACTAAAAACCATCTTCAAATATTGCCTCAAACTTTTCCATTTTATTTCTTCTGCTCATTTCTGTCTCTATCTGCATGTGTGTATCGCATGTGCATGCTAACGTGGGCGTATCATGTATCCGTAGGCGTTAACCGAATTATAGTTTAAGTTTAATAAAGTTCAACCTTTTTTCTTTAAACCTAAGAAAACCTGTTTGGCAATTTCCTTGCCTTATAATTGGAAAGCGGTGAACAAGGATTCACCAAGGGGGAGCTAAAAAAAAAGTGTGTTTAAAATTAAACCCTGTTATGGTAAGATCAGGTGAAAGCTGAGAGGGAAACCTAGACCCCTTTCTCACCTGGTCGTAACAAATGACTCAATTGTACAGGGCATTGCTCTGCAACCACCTGACTCCTCTGACAGAAGTGGACTTCGACTGGAAGATTGCCACAGTAAAGATTACAAGGAGTTGCTAAAAGAAAGCAGTCAGAGGCAAATAGAGATCAAGATGACACTGGTGGATGAGACAGAAAAATAGCAAGGGCTTCCAATATTGCAACATCATACATCACAAATGGGATAGTTTTACCATGAATCACATGGCAGAAACCTGTCAGGCTAGATAGTCCTCTTCAATGTAGAATTCTGGCAGGGTGGGGCTTCAGCCCACTGCTCTGAATCCACCCCAACTACTACCCATGGTCAAGGGGCATTTGATACACAAGAGTGAGCAGGTCAGTGAAAGTGGGAAAATCCCAGTAGCAGTACAGAGGAGATGCTTCTGCATCACCACAAGATGTGACAAAGGACCCTAAGGACACAGAAACGTCCTGGAGATATACTGGAAAAATTTTTTGGGCTGAGGCATAAATGGGTGAAATTCTGGAGCTGAAATCGAGCAAGAGGTGGCCTCTATTAGGTCTCTTCCTCTATTTTAAAGAATTGTGGAACCTTCCCCCCTGTTATCCTAGGCCTAACACCATCTTCCACCAGACAGCCCCAGGGAAGTAGTGGCAAATGGGGAAAATGGGAGAGAAATCGAATGGGAGGCCAAGCCCCCTCCCTCCCCCATGAGCAATTACATGCAACGGACAGAGAAGAGGTAACCAACAGTGGTTCTGACAGGGGAAGAGACAGAGAAACTAAAGTTGGGTCAATGAAGCAGTGGTAGTCCTCACTGTCTCATTTCCTGTGAACCTGTTTGAATCCCTTCACTATGGGTGTACTCAAGTCACACTCCACTGGCAGAGTGGGGCCAATGGAATTTGACCCTCACCCACAGCAAGGCACCTTGCTCATTGTAATCATGAAGCAGAATATCATGGGCAGTGCAGGGATTGATATGTGCTTGTTGTGGACAAGATAATTCACCACAGGCGAGGGCAGGAATAATCTACCCAAGTGCAATACATGGCTGAAACCTGAGAAATCTGAGTCTAAATGCTATCATGGTCATTTCATCATATCTTACACAATTGTACCAAACTTGAACAATTGGCCTCCCATTCACGTGGAGTACAATCACTGAAATATAAACTGTTAAATCTAAAAGTGCCTCTTTAATTGTCCATATAATGAGAGTTTTACGAGAAATGATTTGAATGGTCTATCGCATACAGAAGAATCTTATACTAAACGAGGGGAATTGGCTGACAGTTAAACTGGAGTGGGAGAATTAGCCACTGGCTTCTCGACCTGATCTGGTTGATTGAAATTTTAGAATATGTACAGTAAGCAGGGTCCTTTTTTAAATATGGAGATTGGGCTCTGATGACATCACTGGGGTTGGACTGCAAATATTAACCTGAGGCCGAGCAGGGGACCAGGGCAAGCTTCCCCATCAGGACAAACCTGCCAGGATCTGGATCGAGACCCAGAAGAGGCTTGGAAAATTTAAGTTTTTCGTTTTAAGGTTTCCTTGTAGGCCAAGTGGAGCAGGACTTGTGTCCACTTACTAAGGTGAATTACTGACTGCTTCAGAGACTTCATTAGTAGATATTTATCACAATATTCTTTTTGGAGCACAATATTTATTCGATTGTCTACATTTCACGTGATATAAAACATTCTAATTTTATGGTTAATTATAACTTCATGTGGATTCAGTTTTTCTGTAATATTTTTGTTCCATAATTCATTTGTTTTTAAACAACACAGGCAAGGCATCATTTATTGTCCAGCCCTAGTTACCCTCAGGGCACTTCAGAGTCAACCACGTGTCATGGGACAGGAATTACATATAGGCCAGATCAGTTAGGGGTGGAGGTGTCTTTCCCGAAAGACATTAGTTATAACAATCCAGTAGCTTTCATTGTCATTATCTGGTGCCAGCCTACAGTTTACCAGCTTTATTAAATTCAATTTCACAGCTTGCCATGGTGGGAATTGAACTTATGACCTCTGGACTATTGGTTCGGTACCAAAACCACTAGGCTACTGTACCCTGCATTATGAGTTGCTGTCAATTTTACCATGAATTGAGCTTCTGTTGTGCTCAGTTGATGACACTCTCATCTCTGAGTCAGAAGGTATGGGCTCAAGAGACATTCCAGCAACTTGAGCACAAAAATCTAAGTTGACACTCTTTTAAAGAAGAGCAGGGGAGTTATCCCCTGTATCCTTCCAATATTTATCCCTCAATCAACATCACGAAAAAAACACATTATTTGATCATTAGCATATTGCTGTTTCTGGGAGCTTGCTGTGCACAAATTGGTGGCTGCGTTTACTGTATTATAACAGTATATAACTTCAAAAGTACTTCCCTGTAAAGCATTTTGAGATGCCCAGGGGTCGTGAAAGGCGCTACATAAATGCAAGTCTTTCTTTATATTGCCCTGATTTGGTCTGAAAAGCAGGATTGTCCTGGAAATCCACCTCTCCCCGGCCACAATATGAATCTCCACCAGCCAACTGTGGGACGTGCTCAGTGGAAAAGGATTGTTCACCATTTCCCTTCTCCAGCTCTTCCGCCCCCAAATAAAGTGCTCTGCCACCATGAGAGCTCCATCTAATGGTCCAGTTGGAAACTGGCAAGACTCAAAATATGCTGTATTTGAATGTTAGTAATTGTTAGAATAGGAACAGTTACCCCAGATGCTTTGTAAACAAGCCAGTAAATACCATTGTGCATCATCTGAGCCATATGTAGCTTCTTGGTACACAATCCTGATAATATGGGTTCCAATGTATGAAGTTTAAACATTCTCAAACACTATTTCAATAGCATTCCAAATCATGAGCAGCCTTTATGCATTTATCCTTCAGGCAAAAATATATGTGACTCCAAACAGAGATGCAGAGGAATGTCTCAAATTCTTTTTGTCAGCTGATGTGCACACCCTCCCACGCTCATTAGGAAATTTCCTCTTTTATGGCTGGATTGTCCTCCATTTCCCTTTTGTTCCCAGTGTAAGATATGGCTTCTTTCAGGACAGCATTTTCTCCTTCTGGCTTTTTAAATGAATTGTATCCCTATTCTAGCCTCTACTATAATGGGCATAAACAGCAGTGGTAACAATGCACTTTCAGAATAAACACAGCTGTGATGGCTGTGATTACATGAATAATGAGCTTGAAATCTGCATTATCTCAGCAGTGACAAAGAAGCACCAATTACAAGTAGTGCAGTGGCTCCAGCAATTGATGCTGATTAGGTGTTCAGGGCAACAAGGCAATGAAGTGATGTTTGCTCTTCAGTTCTTTAAAATAGCAAGGAAACAAAGGAGTAGGCCTTTTAAAACCTTGAAAAGATTTGCTCACAAGTAATAAATAATAAGTAATAAAATCAGTTTGAGTAGTCTGCAAAGAACCATTTACAATCTTAGCCCAGGACATCTATGTAGTTTCTACACACCCATTTCCCCCCAAACTGCCCGAAGAAGGGTTACCACCCCGCCAGTATTGTCCTAGCGTCTCCAGGAACTAAAGATCAATCCACAGCAATCCAGTAAAAAAAATCAAAGGAGCATTCGAAAAAAGTTGTGTGTTTTTTCATTTACTGTGAAATCTTTTGTTTATTAATCATAAAAATATCAGCAATGGGACCAACAGTCAAGATTAATGTAATCGTGTAATGAAGAGTTTGCTCACTTTCCAATTGGCGTGGGAAGGTTGGACACTACGAGGATGGACATGTCACGTGACCAATGATGGGAGTATGGGGCGGGGTGGTTGGAGGCGGGTGGTCATGTGATGAAGCCTCCAGGAATACGTCCAACCAGATTTGGCAATGCTTGTCCTACCTCTGGGGTGATAGAACCGATGGAACCTGCCAGAAAATGTCAGAAACCAGATTGTGCTAAGTTTCTACTGTTTCCGGGATTTTCTAGCCTGCCTTTAAAGGCTCCTTACAAAACAAATACCACAGGTGGAAGGGGAGGGGGTGTCAAAGTTGGGTGCAGGGACTCCTTGTGTCAGTAATTCTGACTCCCTTGGCTCATTCAGGATCTGGTGTAGTCTTTGGAAGCCAATATCCAAGTGAGATAAGGTGTACCAGCCTCTCAATAGCTTTAAATAAGCCCTGCCTGAACCCGTGCACAGTGATAAACATTTGTTCAAAATATCTTGATCTGCCCTTTACACAGGGAATTGAAGGTCATGGTGGGCAGGTAACGGACTTTCCAGCAGCACAGGGCAGGCAGTTTCCTGAGAACCATTAGTGGTGCTAGTGTTCGTCTGACACATGTAAATCAGGTGCCTTTCCACTGGCCCTGTAAACTCTGGAGGGCACCAACAGGCCCAATTCTGCTCATTATGCTGGGATCGCACCCCATGGATTTTTGAGGTTCTTGCTTGTTAGAAAACAATCCCAAGACCAAGGCAGGCACAAAGACAAAATGTACAGATTTAATCTCAGTAAAGAGTGTTGGGTGTAAAGCTGACCCTCCATATCTTTCATGCTTGTACTTTATATTTATCGCTTCCGTAGCCTCTTTTAAAAGAAAGATAATCCACACAACTGTTTTGCTCCATAGCTCTGTTCACCTCCGTGTTACAGATATAATATTTACATTTTCTGTCCCTGAAATATTCTACCAATTGGAATGGAGCACAAATGGAAATCTTGGTACCAAAAGGGACTTATGAGAAAAAAGTACAATACTCACAAAAGGAACAAAACTAAAAACATTTGGATATTTACTGTTAACATTTCATTGCTGTGGTACATGTCAGAAAACCATAACAATGATTTAAACAGGACAATGAATTATAACATGCCCAAAGGCACTTCAACATCAGCTACAGCAATGCATTCTGCAAAGACATCTTGAAATTACAGTAATAGAACCACATATTGCAGCATCATTAACAACAGATTAAGTTGCTTCAATAAGTAATTAATGGGGAAAATGTCATTTCAAAGCTTCACCAATAGGGAAGCATCTCCTAAGAAGGAGACACACATATCTGGAGATAAAAAGACTACAAAAATTAACTGTAAAACACATATTCTGCTCAATACAATCTGAGCTCCAAAATTAGCCCTTAAATGAGAAATTCAGGCAAAAGCCCACTCACAACAGAAATCCATTCAAAACTATTTAGAATAAATAGCTCTTTAGAATAATGAGCTCATCATCCATTGGCTGCCATTAAAGGTCTAGGGGAAGTAAAGCTAATTCTTTTATGGTTGAACTCAAACCAGGCTGGTATAAAAGCTCAACTGAAATCCCAAAGCATCTTGCAGGCCATGGCTACTTATACATTCAGGCCATGGATTTACAAACTTTGCTTGCAAGTCCAAGCAGTTTTCCAGAGTTCTATAGGTGGATAATTCTAGCAGGAGATAATTCTTGCATGAGCTTTGATGAACTAAATGGCATTTTCTTATTGTCAATCCTTCTTATGTTTTAAGTAGATGCTGTATACTGCTGTCCAACGAGGCTGAAACAAATATTAAATCTGAGCAAAGAACAATGAGCTCTCTTGGGCTGTAGTCCTGCCTCCTGTACAATCATCCAAATCATTCATAGATTTAAACAAAAGGGAAGTAAAGGTAACTTAATTGGGATCAATGTGAATATTGATTTTTAACAGATTGTGATTGGTACTACAAATCAAAATAAATTCATCCTAAAAACAACTTTACCTCAATGATCTCTGCAGGAAAGAAAAGACATGCTACGCAGCTGCAGGATTCTTGCATAGACAAAGAACAATGGAACACATACATCAGCTCTGCAAATCCAATGGGTTTTCTCAAAACTTCAAATGCATTTACTTTTTACTCCTAGGGTTAGTATCTTTAGACATGTCTATTAACATTTGTCCACAGATCTTCATCTTGCATTTCAGTCAATCACAGAACTGAAGATATTCAGATGCAAAGCACAACAGGCAGTCTGGCAACATTATAATCTGGGCATTAGAGTCACTCAAGGTCTCTGTTTATGTTAGGGTGCATTCACACTATAACTGTAGCTTGTGAAGGAATCCAGCCCTGAGGACTCAAAGAGTTAAAGGCTCTACTGCCTTCTAAATAATGGAAGCCTACTGCTTGCCTCATCTTTTTAAGTAAAGGAACTCTCTGCCTTCCAACTAAAGGGAGCCCGCTGCTTACCTCATTTTTCTAAGTGAAGGGAACCAAACTGCGTGACAACCACACCTTCTAAGCAAAGGGTGCTCAGAGCAGGATAACTGCTTGAGGAGATGGGTTTTTTTTGGAAGCTGAACAATATCTAATCTACTCTAAGACACACGTTGAAGAACACCAACGTATAATAACCATACTTCCTAAACAGAAGGGACTCATAACATGCTAACTGATTGATAAGGGTTTATTTTGCTGAAAGCCCAACAATATCTAATTTATTCGAAGACACACGTGGAAGAGTACCAACTGAATAACAACCAGACCGCCTAAACCAAGGGGGCCCACCACATGCTAACTGATTGATAAGATGGCTTGTTGCTGAAAGCCCAGCAATATTTGAAAACATGTTGAAACAAAAGTTAATTGAGTCATGACAAGTTGATCAACAAGAGTGCTCGTAGACAATTGAGGTAGAGCAGCCAATAGAACAACTGGGGAAAAATAGTATAAATAATGGAACCTCAGATCAGGTTTTTAGATTCGTTTAGGTTCACTGGAGTGGATCTCATTGGCTATCAGAGCAAGGTGCGCATGATCCTCCCCTTAACTGGGACAGAGACATCTCACCAACTCTACAGCCTCCTACTACTCAGGGATTTAAGGTAAAGGCCTGCTACCCGACCTGAATCCGACGGGCCCCGACGACATGTGTTGGGTTTGGGTCGGGTCGCTCTTCCGGGTCTGGCTTTCGGGCTTGGGTCGGGTCAGGCTGGGTCCGGGTCACACACACACAGTACTGTGTGTCCTGACAGTGATCATTTTATATTTTTTATATAAATACTGTATATTTTATAATAATTAATCACTCAGGACCTTCCTGGTCTCTGCACCTCAGCTGCTCACTGGATAAACTTGCAGCAAGTATTTCAACCTGTAAAGCAGGAGTCTAGGTAATATATAATGATATTTTCTGAGCCTTTGGGCAATTGTTGTGTTTATTCTAAGCAATACAGATAGTGGTACAATGTGGCACAACTTGTCTGGGCACAATGCCATGGGTTTCTGTTTAACTCGTGATCAAACAATCACTGACTTTGTGGCTCCAATCTTCATCTTTTTAAACAACCTTTCAAGTCCAATTACGGTTTTTGTTGCTTATCTGCACAAACTGAAAAAGTGAAAAACGGATTTGGACTCGGAAGGTAGGTAAAGTGAACATTCCGGTGGTTGGGTCAGGCTCGGGTTGGGCTTGGGTAGTGTCGGGTGGGGCGCTGGAAAAAATCGAAGGACTCAGGCCGGGTCGGGCTCGGGTCCAATGTGGTTCTGTTGGGTTCGGGTCAGGTTTTTTTTTTCCTGACCTGAGCAGGCCTTTAATTTAAGATATATGCTACTTTAACAATTGATGGATATCCTACTTAACTAATTCTAAGAATATTCGACTGTAATAATACTTAGATTTAAAAGTTGGATTCTCTACTGAAATAAGATTTTTTTTTATCTTTTTCAAGAACTGTCAATGCTGCGGTTAGTTTCACCAGCTGTAAATTGCATGTCCGTTCTTTAATAATTTCTATATAGTTTAGAACTTATATTATCTCACATAGTCTTCTGTATCACTAACTCATGAACCGAATCCCCATAGGGCGGCACAGTGGCGCAGTGGTTAGCACCGCAGCCTCACAGCTCCAGCGACCCGGGTTCAATTCTGGGTACTGCCTGTGTGGAGTTTGCAAGTTCTCCCTGTGTCTGCGTGGGTTTTCTCCGGGTGCTCCGGTTTCCTCCCACAAGCCAAAAGACTTGCAGGTTGGTAGGTAAATTGGCCATTATAAATTGCCACTAGTAAAGATAGGTGGTAGTGAAATATAGGGACAGGTGGGGATGTGGTAGGAATATGGGATTAGTGTAGCATTAGTATAAATGGGTGGTTGATGGTCGGCACAGACTCGGTGGGCCGAAGGGCCTGTTTCAGTGCTGTATCTCTAAACTAAACTAAAACAATTTTTGGTGATGAGGTACATTAATGAGGAGAGACGCCTGGACTCTTCCCATATTTGGGACATTATAAACTGGCTGGAACTTGCTAAAAAGAGCTGTCTAGAGGACGGTAATATTCTTGGTTTGTTCCTTACCTTTCGGGAGAGTCAGACCAGACCCTTAGACCCATTCAAGTGTCTTAGGATTTTGCTACCTTAACTTTAAGTTGAGAGTGAACATCTGAGAAGTACACCTGATCCAGGATAGTCCACCACACATTTACACTATAACTGTAGCATGGGTGTGAAGCAGTTTCGCTGCAGTTATGGTGTAGTGCAGCTTGTACCTTCAATCAAAGCTTATCCTGGCACTAAAGTGGATTGAGATGGTCTGGCGGAATGATTCTCACCCCACTTCACTTTGGAGTCATTGCAGGCTTCAATACCAAATTACACTTTGCAAGTTTAAAGTTGGTGCAATATTGAAACAACTTTTCACCGATACAAAAGCTGCAGTGCAAATTCACTATTAGTCAACTGAGATTGAACTTAAACTAAACCTGCGAGTAAAAGGCTTTAGTGCGAGTGAAATCAACCTCAAAACACAAAGTACGTATTAACAACTGTTCAATAAATAGCACATTCAGGATCATTGTACTTTCTTGTAAAAGAGTTCTCTTGCCTTATTTTGAACTGCAGGTTGATATTGCCAAAACAAAATACTTATATCCTATGAGAATGGATTGTGATTTATACTACAATACCATTCTAACATTTTAAATAACTCTGCCCAGTCCTACTGCTTTCTCAACACTCCAGCATTTCAGACAATTGGTGAAATCTGATTTGTCGCGCTCCTTTCCCTCACCTGTACTGAATAAAATCCATTCTTCACCCATGAATCTGAAGCTTTCATTACCTTCTGTATAAAAATTGAGTGCACTAAATTGACAGAAGAGCGTCAGTGAATATTTTGAAATATGGAAGGGAAGTTAATTAAACTATTTGTTACATTTCATATGTACCCTAGAAATGTCCATTCTACCAGGCTAATAAGTTATTTAATTTTATGTTAATACTTTCAAGAATTTATACTTACCTGCTTCTGCAATATTTGCCAATATTTAATTTTATTTTCTCTTATTTACTCCTTTTGTCCTGTAATTTCTCATTTATTTAACCCTATTTATTCTTCTTTAACTTATCTTCCTTTTCATCCAGATTATCTGTAAATGATCAAGTACACTGCACTCATAACGCTGGGCTCAGTGCCCATACCAGTGGTACAATTCTCCTGGTGACATTACTCCACAGTCTACAAACCAAAACAAAATGGGTAGGGAATTAGATAACCCGCTGATTCCCCACTAGTTGTGATAAAAAATGATGACAACTGTTCCTCTTCAAAAAAACAAGAGTTAATAATGTCAGTGCTAGTGGTCACTCTACTGAAATATATATGTTGTATGAGCATGTGGTGATATAGTTTATTCCTCTGATTCCTAAGTATTGTTATGAATTGAGGTAAAAAAAATATGCTGGAGGTGAGTTCTACTTCCCCTCTCTCTCCTCCTCAGAAATTCTTGGCTCTGACATTCTACTGTAACTTTGAAACTGTAACTTTGAAACTTCAACTTTAGCAAGAGTCTTGGCCTCTTAAAAAAAACCAACACAATTCTTGAGCATTTTGTGAAACTAGAGAGTAAAAACTTTAATAGTGGCAGAACTGGAGCCTGGTAGGACTTCTGCCCAGCAACACCTACCTCTATCACACCTTTAGAATCCAACCTGAAGTTGAAGTCGCCAAACAGGAAGTGTGGCACCTTCTCATATCGTTGGTCTGTAATCCTAGAGTGAGGGAGGAGAAATTTATTTGCATTTTCTATACACAGTTTAGTCTTATTCCTTTCAAATAACATAACAGTGTCAAGCCAAGGGAACAAAAAAACAAGTCTCAAGTGGCTCCCTGCTGGAAGTGCAGGATCGATGAAATTACCCTTAAAATTGGACCACTTTGGATAAAATTACACTAAATATCAAAAGTTACATTATAGATTAACAGATCTCCATGACATTGCACAAGGCAATTTGGATGCTACATTGTTTTCTAACAATAGGGGTGTCTTGACAGGTCATGCAAAATGCATTATCAGAACCATTGATTTACAGTGACTAAATAAGTCCAAATATTTTTTATTACAAGGCATTCTGCAGTTTTCCTCAGTATTTGGTGATTGAATTCTGGAAATTTGTCTTCTCCTGCAAATGCCCTTCATTTTCAATCTATTTTTGCATTCATCCTTTTCCTTATCATATTTAAAGCTGAGAGATATGGCAGCAAAGATAATATACAAGATAGAAGGTACAGGCCAGGAGTGTGATGGAATACTCTCCACTTGCCTGGATGGTGCAGCTCCAACAACACTCAAGAAACTTGACACCATCCAGGACAAAGCAGCTCGCTTGATTGGCACCCTATCCACCAACTTGGACATTCACTCCCTCCATCACTGGCACACTTTGGCTGCAGTGTATACCATCTATAAGATGCACTGCAGCAACTCGCCAAAGTTTTTCAACAGTACCTCCCAAACCAGTGACTTTTACTGCCTAGAAGGACAAGCAGCAGATGCATGGGAACACAATCATCTACAAGTTTCCCACCAAGTCATAAACCATCCTGACTTAGAAATATATCACTGTTCCTTCATTGTCACTGGGTCAAAATCCTGGAACTCTCTCCCTAACAGCACCGTGGGTGTACCACCAGCACCTTCTCAAAGGTAATTAGGAATGGACAACAAATGCTGGCATTGCCAGCGATGCTCACATCCCACAAACAAATAAAAAGAACTGTGCTAATTGGAGGTAAGTACTTCATATTTAGCAGAATTGGCAAGGGGTTGAGGATTCAGCAGCACTGATAGAATAGAATGCTTGCAGGCTTTGGTAGAACTATGGGAATGGTCTAGGGGAATGCTCTTTGTGTTTAGGAACACTTTTCACAAGGAAATGTTTTTAATGTTTAAGCACTAAAACTCTTAACTTCCCAATTCTGGTAGATAATGCTTACAGCTTTGATCCCCACCAGCAACACCCAATGAGCACATTATGCTCTGTCCTCTGGGAAGACTGTCCTGGAATGGCAAAAAGGCACGCCTCTCCCCATCCAGCTCTTGCAGCCGAACCTCCACTTTCTTATCCAACAAACATGGATTTGATTCCTGCTCCGATGTATCACTAGCACATAGCACATTTTCTGCCTTCATATTTATTGTACTAGTCACTGGGTATTGGCAGCCATGCTTTTTCCATCCAAACAGCTTCTACAAAGGCTCAAACATGCATGATGGGGTTGAATTTTTGCCATGTAGGTTGGAAACAGGAACTGGGTTTGTTTTCAGGCCAGAAATCCGCCTCTGGTGGAAAACTGATTGAAGTTAAGCTATTCGCATGGGTAAGACCTTAATTGACATGGAGAACAGGTTTCCTGTCCACTTAGAGCCAGTGGGGGTGGGAATGGAAGTGGGTCAGATGACGCGTGGGACTGCGTCCCCATGGCAGCCATCACAGAGGCTGCTGGTTGTCCTAAAGGAGAAATATGCTGATTGTATCAAAGCCTCCCACAGCACCAGAGGGAAGCAAGATGCCACAGGGGAGCCAGAGGCCTGGCACCCTCTGCAGGGCAGACCCTCGCTTCGTCGATGCTGACCTGGATTAATGTTGGAGGCCGTGAGGGAGAGAAGGAGGGTCCTCTTTCTGGAGACTGTCAGGACGAGGCTACCTCATCGTGCAGCAGAGACACCTCTCTGTTCAACGTCATCTCCCTCTGCCTCCTCTTCCTCCTCCTCTTTCACCTCCATCTCCTGCTCTTCCCTCAATGAGCGGTCTCCTTCCAGAGCTTCACCGTCCTCAAGGTGCACACTTCTTTTGAAGGCCATGTTATGGAGAGCGCAGCAGACCACCACAAAGACCCGAGATTCTTGCAGAAGGGTATAGGAGGGCATCACCTGACTGGTGCAGGCAATGGAATTGCACCTTCAGAAGCCCGATGGCCTACTCAATGGTTGGCCTGCTCAGCAGGTGGCATTGGTTGTATCGCCTCTGTGGTCTGGGGCTCCTGTGGAGGGATGAGTAGCCATCTCTTCAAGGGATTTCCCATGTCCCATAGGATCGATCCACATACTTTGGGGGTTGGAGTGAAGATCTGAGGCAGCCTGGACTGGTGGAGGATGAAGGAGTCAGGGCAGCTGCCAGGAAAGTGATTGTACACACGGAGGAAGCTCTTTTTGGGTCGCAGTCCAGTTGGATGTGTAAGGAGTGGAAGCCCTTCCTGTTGATGGATCTCATTAGCCGGTCACTGGGTGCCTTGATGGCCACATGGATGCAATTGATGATAGCCTGAACTTGGGAGAATCCAGCGATGGCGAAACCCATTGCCCTCTGGTCTGCAAGGCCATATCTGTCGTGAAATGAATACACTACCCAGCTCTGGCAAAGAGGACATCAGGGACCTGCGAGAAGAAGTGGTGTGCAGCCTCTTGTGAGATGCCACTAAGATCCGCAGCTAATCCTTGGAAGGAGCCAGATGTGAAGAAGATCAAGGCCACAGTGACTTTGATGCTACTGGCAGGGCATGACAATCAATGCTGCGAGCTGTGAGTGCTATGAGCTGTGAGGTCTTTGATGACAAGGTCACAGATGTCTGTGACCATCTGCCTGGACAGTCACAGTCTCAAGCAACACTGGGTCTCAGTCATCTCCAGATAGCTCCAACTTTGGGGGTAGATCCTGTGTTTAGGGTATGGTCTTCATTGCGTTCCTCTCTCTTTCCTCTCCTGTGCCCTCCTCCTGCTCGAAGTTCTGCCTTTCCTGCAGACGGTGTTGCCCCTCATTTCCACTGGGCCCAAAATCGGACAGTCGTTCCCCCATTGCCAGCTACTACCTTCCGTTTGGACAGCTGGTCATCTAATTGTCCTTGGGAGCCTTCCCCCCTGCTCTTCTGTCCCCACAATGCCCGTTGGGCAGGTTCAATGCCCGAGCACTGAGTGCCTATATGACATTATTGTAGACTGCCTTCATCTCACCTGAGATGTTTGACTGTTCTAAGCTTCTTAAGTGCATTATTGTTGGCCTATTGCTTGTTTGCTGTATATAGTCTGAGGTTAATCTTTTGTCTCTCCTCCCTTATTGATATTTTTGCTTGCTGTTTCTTTCACATATTATATCGATTAAAATATAATTGGATAAATAAACAAAATAGTCTTCAATAAATTAAAATAAAAGCAAAATACTGCAATGCTGGTAATCTGAAATAAAAACAAGAAATGCTGGAAATACTCAGCCGGTCTGGCAGCATCTGTAGAGAGAGAAGCAGAGTTAACATTTCAGGTCCCAATAGTCTTCCATATGTGTTTACTCTGTATCTGATTATGGTACACATAATTGGGAAAGTTTGATTCCGAGTACCTTAATTGAAAAAGTGCTTTCTTTATTCCCCATTATGGATACACCTCCCTCCTTAACACAAATAGTTACACATGTATATAAAGGTAAGGAAAAAAAATAAACTGTAGCTATTTGAGCCCTAAATTCAAATAAAAAATGCCAAAAAAATATTAGAGGACCTGTTCTGGTTACTGTAGATAAAACAGTTTGATGTTCAGAACAGGCCTTCCGAAAAATAAAGCTCCACATCGTTTAGAAATAATTCTTCCAACATCATCTTACAAAGGCCAGTCAGTGCTGCTGGGATAATAGGAGAGCTTAGAGCCTTATGTTTTTCTCCCAATTCAATACTCCTGTATACGATAAGCTTTTGAGAAGTCAAAAACAGGACAAAAAGCACAAAAATAGCCATGTCAGACATTGCAGTGGTAAAGCGACAAAGAGGCCAGCAACCCCCTGATTTGCTATAACATTTTGTAGCCATTCTGTGAGGAGGATCAGTTCCCTTTTCAGTTAATTGCCATGCCTAATACGATAGCCTGTATCATTCAATTGTTCTAAGTCAAGGTATCAGCTGCAGGTCAGAAGGTAACATTTTGTTTACAAGATTATTTCCTAAAGTACTTATCTCACATTCCCTGTGAAAGTTGACTTTGCTTTTTGTGGAGGAAGAATTGGGAATATAAAATTATCCACAGTGGCTGGAGTTGAATGAGTTTAGGTGGGAGGTCTGAAAACTGCCTGCCATGACACCCAGCAGGATGCCTTATTAGCTGCGTCATCACAGTTCATTCAAGCAAACCATAACAGTGTCACCAACATTCCCACACAAAGACAAAGTTCTTCACACAGTCTATAAACATGCTTCTCCTGGCCAATTCATCCCAGGCTGACATCAGTGAAAAGATTTTAAAAATAAGCTTCGTCAAGCAGACTGAATGAGGTGACGATTCCTCAAGCTTCCTGAGAAGAGATGTTCTGGGGGTCAGCCCATAATTTATCACTGATTCGAAGAGTTTATTCTTCCAGCTATTCTCACTCTGCAACGATATTAGGCAAACTAGTACTTGCCATTAGAGATTTTTCAAATGCAATATGAAGCTGTTAAAAAAGAGGTTTTTGTCAGAACTGTCACTAATTTTTATAAAGCACTTGCATTATAGAATGTTCAAACAAAAGGGAAATTTACATACTTTCCATATGAAATAAAAGTCTTTGTGACCTCCCAAAGCACAGAATCCAGAATAGGAGTCACCAGGAGCAATGCAAACCAGCAATAAAGGTCACAGAAAGGTTACTGAACACAAACAGAGAATGACAGATACAGTCACACAAATAGCTCCGATCCTGTCAATTATCCTAGCAGTGAGTTTTTTTTTGACAATCAAACTAAATGTCTAAAGACTACTGGCATTTTTAAATTATTCAAACCACTTGGCATTTTCTGTGTTGCTGTTCTTTATTATAATTCACACTACCATTAAGGGATGCAATCTTATAGTCAACTGAGTTAAGTACCTTTTATTATTAAGTGGAAATTTTCCTGCTCAGGACATTTGGGAAAGGCAAGCTACTGCTTAGCCTGAGGATTATTTCCTGTGATCACCAATTTAATGGCGGAGGCACACTGATTAAGGGCCATGTCCAGTGGAGTAGGGCTGCAGCCTGCCTCAGAGATACCACCCCCTACCCCTGACTACTCCAGCCGAATTTTTGGTCCTCGGGTTATTTGCATGTGGGTGCAGGGTCCCTTTCCTCTGCTGGGCTGGAGCTGGAGACTTGCTGTGGCAGGCTTCTGGGGGAGCAACAGGCATCCCATCAGGAACGATTAACATTAGATGTACTTTCATCAGGAATTTTACTAACCCTTGGGATACAACAAATGCGTGTATGCTAGAAAATGTAACAATAATATAATAATGCTGCCGCAATTACATGTAGGAAAATGGAAAGTGGGGCTCCAAATTACCTCAGTATCCCGATCTACTGGGGCATTACTTGGGTAAATGGGAGCAGAAATTGTGGTGGGATTTGGACTCCATTCTGTTTGTTCTGCGCTGAGGGTTTCCTGAGGCAGAGGGACAGATGCTTCTTGCACAGACTCTTTGAAACTGAACAGAGAGGCAGGAATGGTGGAATGATATCACCTGCCAGAACTCCCCCACCTCAGTCCCACCTCTGGTGCCCCCAATGTACCATACACCTGTGTGAAGTGGGCATACGATTCCTGAAGTCACCAGAAGTGGGGCCCACCAAAGGGTGATTTCCTTACAATAGCTGATCACAAAATGATCAGGTGTTATACAGTTGCAATGAGGAAATCAACGTTACTGTATAAGAGGCCCTTTGTCCTATTCCTTCAGCCAAACCTGCCAGCACTTTTCTTCAGTGGGTGCTCATCTGCTTAATTTAAAAAACTGTCCAATGGAACTTGGATGGAGTCAGACCAATAGATGTTGAATGCTGAGGAAACCCTGTTATGCCATTGTTACAGTGGCAGAGTGGGATCATGGATGGTTGGTGCCCAAGTGTTTTGAGGTTTGAATCAACAACAACCACCAACATCCTGGGGGTTATCAGTGGCTAGAAACTTAACTGTAGCAACCATATAAGTACTGTAGCTACAAAAGCAGGTCAGAGGCTGGGAATTCGCTGGCAAGTAACTCACTCCTGACTCCCCAAACCCTGTCCACTATCTACAAGGCACATGTCAGGAGTGTGATGGAATACTATCCACTTGCCTGGATGAGTGCAGTTCCAACAACACTCAAGAATCTCAGCACCATCCAGGACAAACTAGCCTGCTTGATTAGCACTCCATCCACAACCTTAAACATTCATTCACTCTACCACCACCGCACAGTGGCAGCAGTGTGTACCATCTATAAGATGCACTGTAGCAACTCGCCAAGGCTCCTTCAACAGCACCTTCATGGGAACATCACCATCTGCAAGTTCCCCTCCAAGTCACACCATCCTGACTTGGAACTGTATCACCGTTCCTTCACTGTTGCTGGGTCAATAACCTGGAACTTCCTTCCTAGCAACACATGGATTGCAGCGGTTCAACAAGGCAGCTCACCACCACCTTCTCAAGGGCAATTAGGGATGGGCAACAAATACTGGCCTTGCCAGTGACACCGACATCCCATGAATGAATTTAAAAAAATACCATTAGTGCTAACAGCATTCATATGCAATTCCTCTGTCTACTATTTCAAAGAGGTTAATACAGTCCATAAAATAGCTAAGAAATTTCAGATAAATGTATTAAAGCTTCTTCTGCTATTATTGCCAACAGTAGCTGCTAGTAAAGGCCTGCTACCCGACCCGAACACGACGGGACCCGACGACGGGTTCAGGTCGGGTCGGGTCACACTTCTGGGTCCGGCATTCGGGCTCGGGTTGGGTCAGGTCGGGTCGGATCGGACACGCTCTATCACCACCTCAGGTAAGTGACTTTAATGTTAATTTACTTTTTGGACTTTAAAGGTGGTTTTATTACAGTTATTTTAAGCTTGTGCAGGTAAGGAACAAAGTGAAAAACGGAAGGTGGTTGGGTCAGGTCGGGCGTGGGAAAAAATGGAAGGACTTGGGCTGGGTTGGGCTCGGGGTCGGATAGGGTTCTGTCGGGCTCAGGTCGGGTCTCATTTGCAGACCCGAGCAGGCCTTTAGCTGCTCGCCTTTAATGTTTCATTTATTTCAACAAAAACAAAGAGATTGTCCTTTTTTGTATATCATATATGTTCATGCTTATTTTATAGAATTACATACAATTTTACAGCATAGAAACTGACCATTCAGCCCAACAAGTCTGTGCCAGTGTTTATGCTCCAAATGAGACTCCTTCCACCTTACATTATCTCACCCTACACAGTATTACATATTATTTACAACATAGAAACAGGCCATTCCATCCAATGGGTCCATGTCAATGTTTATGCTGTACATGAGTCTCCTCCCACCCTTCTTCATCTAACCCTATCAACATATTCCTATGTTTATCTAGCTTCCCTTTAAATGCATCTATGCTAGTTGCCTCAACTACTCGAGATAGTGAGTTCCACATTTTAAACACTCTCTGGGTAAAGAAGTTTCTCTTGAATTCACTATTGGACTTATTAGTGACTATCTTATGTTTATGGCCCCTAGTTCTATTGTAATCCGCAAGTGGAAATTTTCCTTGTCTACCCTATCAAACCCTTTGATAACCTGAAAGACCTCTAATAGGTCATCTTTCAGTCTTCTCACATATCAGCTGTGCCTCAGTTGGTAGCACTCTCGCCTCTGATTCACAAGGTTCTGGGTTCAAGTCCCGCTCAAGGACTTCACAGAATTTTTACACCATGGAAGGAGGTCATTCGACCACCTTCTCCCCATAATCCTGCACATTCTTCCTTTTCAGACAACTATCTAATTCCCTTTTGAATGCCTTAATTGAACCTGCCTCCACAGCACTGTCTGGCAGTGCATTACAGATCCTAACCATTTGCTGCGTGAAAAAGTTTTTGCTCATGTCGCCATTGCTTTTTTTGCCAATTACCTTAAATCTGTGCCCTCTCATTCTTGATCCTTTCACGAGTGGGAACAATTTCTCCCTATCTACTCTGTCCAAACGCCTCATGATTTTGAATACCTCTATCCTCTCAGCCTTCTCTTCTCCAAGGAAAACAGTCCCAACTTCTTTTTTTTAATTTAGAGATACAGCACTGGAACAGGCCCTTCAGCCCACCGAGTCTGTGCTGACCAACAACCACTCATTTATACTAACCCTACAGTAATCCCATATGCCCTACCACCTACCTACACTAGGGGCAATTTATAACAGCCAATTTACCTATCATCTGCAAGTCTTTGGCATGTGGGAGGAAACCGGAGCACCCGGAGAAAACCCACGCAGACACAGGGAGAACTTGCAAACTCCACACAGGCAGTACCCAGAATTGAACCCGGGTCCCTGGAGCTGTGAGGCTGCAGTGCTAACCACTGCGCCACTGTGCCGCCCATATCCAATCTATCTTCATAAATGTAATTCCTCATCCCTGGAATCATTCTCATGAATCATTTCTGCACTCTCTCCAATGCCTTCACATCTTTCCTTAAATGCGGGGCGGGGCCCAGAACTGGATGCAATACTCCAGCTGCGGCTGAAATAGTGTATTATACAAGTTCAACATAATCCTTGCTCTTGTACACTATGCCCTTATTAATAAAACCTAGGATAATGTATGCTTTATTGACCATGCTCCCAACCTGTCCTGCCACCTTCAATGACTAATGCACATATACACCCAGGTCCCTCTGTTCCTGCACCCCCTTTAGAGTTGTACCCTTTATTTTATATTGTCTCTCCATGTTCTTCCTACCAAAATGAATCACTTCACATTTCTCCGCATTGAACTTCATCTGCCACTTGTCCGCCCATTCCACCAGCTTGTCTTGAAGTTCTATATTATCCTCCTCACAGTTCACAATGCTTCCAAGTTTCATATCATCTGCAAACTTTGAAATTGTGTCCTGTGCACCTCAAGTCATTAATATAAATTAGGACGAGCAATGGTTCTAACACTGACCCTGGGAATCTCCACTACAAACCTTCCTCCAGCCGGAAAAACATCCATTAACCACTACTCTCAGTTTCCTGTCACTCAACCAATTTGATATCCATGTTGCTACTATCCCTTTTATTCCATGAGCTAAAACGTTACTCACAAGTCTGTTGTGTGGCCCTGTATCAAATGCAATTTTGGAAGTCTATGTACACCACATCAACAGCATTACCCTCATCAATCCTCTCAGTTACCCCTTCAAAAACTCCAGCAAGTTAGTTAAACATGATTTTCCCTTAACAGATCCATGCTGGCTTTCCTTAATTAACCCGCAACTGTCAATGTGACTATTGATTTTGTCCTGAACTATTGTTTCTAGAAGTTTCCCCATCACTGAAGTTAAAATAACTGGCCTGTAGTTGCTGGACTTATCTTTACCTCCTTTTTTGAACAAAGGTGTAACATTTGCAATTCTCCTGTCCTCTGGCACCACCCCGAGACTAAGGAAGACTGGAAAATTATGGCCAGTGCCTCCGCAATTTGCACTCACACTTCCCTCCATTTCTTTGGATGCATCTCATCTGGTCCTGGTGCCTTAACAACTTTAAGTATAGACACTCTATCAAATATCTCATCCTTATCAATTTTAAATCCTTCTAGTATATTAATTACCTCCTCTTTCACTGCGGCCTGGGTAGCATCTTCTTCCTTGGTAAATATGGATGCAAAGTATGCATTTAATACCTCAGCTATTCCTTCTGCCCGTAAAACCCCTTTTGGTCACTAATCGGTCCTACTCCAACTTTTACCACCTTTTTACTATTTTATATGCCTTTAGAAGATTTTGGGATTCCCTTTTAATGTTAACTGCCAGTCTATTTTCATACTGTCTCTTTGCTTATCTTATTTGCTTTTTCACTTCCCCTCTGAATCTTCTACACTCAGTTCCAGTATCATCCCAACAAATCTTTTTTGCAACTTTTCTAAAATCTCTGTATCATTGCACCTTATCAACATTACTTTCAGAAAATTGCCTACCATTTGTAGTTTTGTTTTTAACAGTTTCTAGTAAGGAGATAGTGGCCGGGATTTTATCTAGGCAACAGGGTTATCGACCTCCAGCACAGGCACTACCGAGAACCATATGTTGGGAGACCTGCCGAATCAAGTGCCAATTAAGCATTTAACTGGACAGCGGCAGGCCTTCCATGGGATCAAGGACCCTGGCAATGGAAGTCCCGCCCTCTGAGCTTCCAACCAATCAGGCCGGCAGCTCTTTAGCCAGGCAGCGCCACCATGGAAGCGGTGGCTGCTGATAGTGGAGCACCTGCCTGAGGCTGAACAGCAGCGTTGGAGCCAGGCCACAGGTAGATCAGGGCAGGAGGGGTCTCGCGAGGTGGAGGTCGCGGGGGAAGGTTGTGTACGTGTTCAGCAGCAAGGGCAAGGGGATGGCTCTCAACGGGTTCCCCCCCCCCCCCCTCCCAATGCTAGGTCCCTCATTCAGGGTCTAAGTGCCTTTTAACAAGAGACACCCCGCTCCCATCCCCCGCAGCTGGCAAGCAACCCGTATATTTTCTCTTGCTATTCTTCCTGTCCAGCGACAGGCCCGCCCACCGCTGGGCTAACTGTGACAGCGACAGGATGAGGCCCTTAATTGAGCATTAATTGCCCACTTAAGGCCCTCAATTGGTGGCGGGGCAGGAAGGCCATTCACGTGCCTTCCAACCCGGGACTTAACTTTGGCGGAGGCGAGAAGGTGGCAGGGTCTCCGCCCGTCACCATTCCACCCGATTATATGCTCTCCCTGCCTCCAAACACACTGTGGGGGAGAGCATAAAATTGCCTCCAGTGTGTTGTGGGGGCAGCTTGATGTAGGTGAAAAGCTAACAGCGTTGAGAGTGGTGGGTTAGCTAACTATGTACCGCATTTTGCTTCTGATATTATGCACCTCCTTTCTTTTCAACAGGAGATTTTCATGCAAACCTGCAAACCTCATATAAAACAAAGCATGATCAATATAAAAATATTAAATTGTTGATATTCCCACACTTGTTTACTGCTAATTGCAAAACATCATCAGAGTTCAGATTGAATAGCATGAGGGAGGCTAAAGCATTCAATGATACATTTGGCAACTGAAGAATAAGTGAACTGCATCATTTTTTCAGTGTACGAACATTTCTGAAGGCAACCATTAGATTATTAAGTCAGGTCCAAGGTCCCACTTGGAGCAGTTACTACATACCAAAGTTTTTGAAGATTCTCATTTTTAAAAAACTGGCATGATTCCCAAAGTACTAAAAACAATTGAGTGTGTTATTTCTGAGGAAAATGAGAATCTGAAGATGAAGTGAATCAAATTACTGTCAATACAATATGTGCTACAATAATAATTTCATGCATTCTCTTATCTTATCCTATATAAGAACTAAATAGGCTTATTCCCAGATATATAAAAACGATATAGGATTATTCCCATATACAAGAACAGTAAAGGTTTATTCCTCTATACAAGAATCATATCAGCATATTCCTAGTTACAAGAACTATATAGGATTATTCCCATGCACACAAACTATATCGGTGTATTCCCACATTCAAAAACTATAGGATAATTCCCATATTCAAGAACGATATAGGCATTTTCCTTTATATAAAAACTGTAACAGCATCTTCCCTTTAATTGTAAATGCAAATGGATTCTGAAAACATGCATTCAATATTTTATAGCAGCTGATTCTCAAAGTTTCCCATAGACAAAAGAGTCTTTCTTTCTGTAACTTTATTTTTAGAAATATATATGGTGGGGTGCATGAGTGAATGTTGAGACAGTTAAAGCAAGTTTCAAAATATGATTTTTGCAGAGCTTGATTGATTTTATTTGTAGTGTTGGTCAGTTAGTTTTGAATAAATAGACCATTTGAGACATTAAACATATTTTAAACTCTAAGGTTTAAACAGTATCTCATGCCCTATAGTAATGATAAACTGATACAAAATCTTTAAAGGAAGATTTCTGGCTCCAGTGCATACCAATAGTTTACACAAAGAAATCATGAAGCCCCAGCCTGTTACTTTACATTTATTAATTGTAAATTGAGGAGAGCTAATTTTGACTTTGGGCGATATTGTAAAACAGATGATATCAGGTCAACTGTCCATTATACATCACTCAAAGAACAAAGAACAAAGAACAGTACAGCACAGGAACAGGCCATTCGGCCCTCTAAGCCTGCGCCGATCTTGATGCCTGTCTAAACTAAAACCTTCTGCACTTCCGGGGACCGTATCCCCCTATTCCCATCCTATTCATGTATTTGTCAAGATGCCTCTTAAACGTCGCTATCGTACCTGCTTCCACCACCTCCCCCGGCAGCAAGTTCCAGGCACTCACCACCCTCTGTGTAAAGAACTTGCCTTGCACATCTCCTCTAAACTTTGCCCCTCGCACCTTAAACCTATGTCCCCTAGTAACTGACTCTTCCACCCTGGGAAAAAGCTTCTGACTATCCATTCTGTCCATGCCACTCGTAACTTTGTAAACCTCTATCATGTCGCCCTTCCACCTCCGTCGTTCCAGTGAAAACAATCCGAGTTTATCCAACCTCTCCTCATAGCTAATGCCCTCCAGACCAGGCAACATCCTGGTAAACCTCTTCTGTACCGTCTCCAAAGCCTCCACGTCCTTCTGGTAGTGTGGCAACCAGAATTGCACGCAATATTCCAAGTGTGGCCTAACTAAAGTTCTGTACAGCTGCAGCATGACTTGCCAATTTTTATACTCTATGCCCCGACCGATGAAGGCAAGCATGCCGTATGCCTTCTTGACTACCTTATCCACCTGCGTTGCCACTTTCACTGACCTGTGGACCTGTACGCCCAGATCTCTCTGCCTGTCAATACTCCTAAGGTACTCCTGATTTTTATTTCCGCTGATTACAATCTGTGAGTAACTTAATGAATGATGAGATCCTAAATGAACTATTGTTGCAACGTGCTGTCAAAGCTCAGAGCTGGGTATAGTTGGCAGTGCTTTTCCGTGGGGACAGCAATGTTTAGGTTTCTTTTGCACAGGATAACTATGAGGCACCATCAAGCCCTGAATCGTATTCAGTGGGCAACAATGAGTGTGGGCTGGTGAGTGATAGTGGTGAGACTCGTCGCAAGGAAACAAATAATTGATCTTGGGCTTGGATACAACGTCAGGCATATGTGCAAATACCATAAAACCTGTCACTGAGAGGCACAAAATGCATACATAGTTGCTGAAAAATCCAGCACAGACATGTGCACATGAACATTGTGAAGGAGAGACCTGAACTCCCGAAAGCTCGTGAGGGAAACCCGGGATAAACTATCCAGCTTTGTTAATGGATCAGCATCCAACTTGCAGTTTCTCAGAGCGACAGTAATTAAACATGATAGGAGGGGAGGAGGGGTGGTTTGAAGTAAAATTTAGGGTGGTAGGACTCATAAAAATGTCAAACAAAAGGATCAGGAAAGGGGAACAACATCTTCAAATAACAAGATTTTATTGGTTGTATTTTACTGAATGAGAATTGTTTTTACAGATAGTGAAATTCAAAGAATTTTGTTTTTAATTAGTTTGTTTTGATTCAATTAGCTGTCCAAGAACACTTCTCCATGCCTTCGCCACTTCTATTTACAAAACTTTTAACTGCATATATTTTGATCATTCACACACATCAGATATACAGTTTCCCAGCAGTCTACTGTAAAAAGAAATTTGCATTTATATAACACCTTTCACAGGTTGTTCCAATGTGCTTTACCGGGATGTACCATTAAAGTGTAGTCACTGTTGTACCGTAGAAGATATGGCAGCCAATTTGTGCACAGCAAGCTCCCACAAACAGCAATGTGATGATCAGATATTCTGTTTTAGTGATGATGAGTAAGGGATAATGTTTGGCTGGAATAGCTTCCCTGCTCTAGAGTAGGACTTGAACCTACAACCTTTTGACTCAGAGAAAAGAGTGCTACTAACCTAGCCACAGCTAACTCTGTAGATTAGCAAACGTTCAGCAAAAATTGAACAATTATTAATCTTTTTGTAGTAACTTCATTGTACTTCAACAACATGGAGCACATTGACTTGCTTTCAGCGCCAAGAACTAATTCATTTCCTGCTTAAAACAGACACAAAACTCAATAAAGCATTCATGCTAAATGGGAACAGTACACCTACATTATAATCACAAAGTAATACCTGGGATGAAGGCTGTAATCTAATCTCAGGATTCAGAAGGTGATTATAAAACTGCTTTTGCAATTTACAACACCATGTTAATCCCTTGATTATACCTACTACTTTGTAATCACTTCCAGGTATTCACCTCCAACATCAAACAGGAAATCCTACAAAACCACGGGCAGTTAGAGGGGACAGTCATGTATCATTGAGAAATGTTAAAACCTTAAGAAAAATGGTTATTTTATTGTTACATAACTATGGTCTTCAGTTAATCTGGTAAATTAAACAGCAATCATGTAATCAGTGACTATATTGAAAATGTTGATCCCTTTAATTAACCAGGACTTAATTCAGTGTTCATAGAAAGCAGGTGATGCTCATTGCAGTTTGTATTAAAGGGCTGGGTTTTCCCCCCACTCCGGAGAAGTGGATACTGATATTTGGGCTGAGTTGTGAATTGAGAATAAAACAGTTGTGGATCAGAGACTGTCACCAGCTTCCTGATTTTGGTGAATGGGTATCTGCCTTATTAACAATCAGAACTGGTTTGCCCACATCGATATGGTGAAATTAGAACTGACAAAAGCTGTGACATGGCTTCTGTTGAAATTATTAAAAATTGAGATCACTATCTAACAATAAGCAACCACTAAATAAATGCCACTTAATTATTCCATAAAGGCTTTCAAAGGGCATTGGATCTTTTGCAATTGCACTTTAGCTTTTTGTTAAAAACTGAGATTTCTTCAGTCACTCTTTCTGCCAGCAGGAATTACAAAAGAAACTTAGATTGTATAACCAGTACTTGGCTTCAGTCTCATCACTTGCTGTAAAAGTTAAATTGTGATTGACAGACAGCAGTGTACTAGCATGCAGCTAATCATCAATTTTTTTTTCTAGTACCAGTTTGGCAAATACGATTAGCACAGAAAAATTAATTGTTTGGGCCTGTCCAGCTTTAATTGATATCACAGTCATTGAATCTTACTCTCATCTCACAATCCACAACACAGCTTCCTGCTTTATTTTACAAGAATGATTAAATTCAGGGACATGTATTATCTGGTGTAGTGCATCTTTTGTGCTTCTAACAAATCGTCTGCTTATTATGCAGTATTTGGATTACAATCTTATGAACAGCCAAGCTGTTGCTACATTACCATTCCAGATGCTGAAGCAAAGCCCAGATTCACTACCACATTCTCAACTTTTCACCTTGAATCTTACAAGCTATGATTGAACATGGAACTATTAACCCTAGACTTCTGCTCGTATTTGCCATATGAAATTAGACTAAAACAGTGTTTGATGCCAGTGGTTTTGTGCCACTATATTAACAAGCCATGACTTCAATTATTAGTTCGGATATAAATCCACCATGCACTGAGGCCAGTACAGTTTTACTGTGCTTTCATGCCATAAATCATTGGGTTCATCTAAACATAGGTGGAAATAAAATATATTCATTAGAATCAGTTTGTCATTCTTTTGTAGTGTATCAAAATCAGACTAAATTATTCATATTTAACATTGTGAAGATTTATAAATTTAGCAATAAACTCCATAATGCTTATAAAAATTCAGATAATTAATATTGAAAAGGCACTTTAGGCATTCTACAAGAAGAGAAGTGATTTGGGGAACAAATCTCAACAAAAAACCAGAATCCCATTCTTTGCCTATGGTTGAACTAAATTAAATTTTGTCCTCTGGGCTTCCATCTGTTAAAATATTTGAAACACTTCAGTTTTTTCTCCCTACCATTTTTGAAACAGTTAAACTGATATATTCCACATTAGAAATAATTTGGAAATCTTTTAACCCAGAAAGGATTTGATTTTGTGTGTATGCTGTGAAGTGTTAACAATGCAGTGTACATATTTATCCCAGTTAATACAACCATTACAAAATTCAGATAAATGAGTAATACAGCTTTCATCACACTTCCATGGTAAAACCATCATGCTTAATTTCACAGATCTGTGACATAGACAGCAATGTATTGCCCAGATTGTATTTTTCAATCCCTTGCCCAGATGGTATATGTTATTTTGAAAAGTTTTTGTAGGTTGTGCTCTTTAATATATGGATCAATGAGGTAGGGCAATAACTAAAACACTGAAATTGTGCTTGAAATAGTCCTATATGCACAAACCGATGCCACTTTCTCTGCCCCCCACCCCCTCCCCCTCCCCTTTTCCCCAAACTATACAATTTGTCTGACGGTGAAACCACCCCCGGCAAAACGTTGGAAGCCAGGCATTCACACACACTTTCAACTGGCAAGTGGTGCACAATGCAAAGAAAACAAGAGCAACACAGTTCAGAAAATGGGAAGGGGGTGGGATTTTGCCAGATTGCACAGCAAAATGGGAATGTCATTTAAACATTGACTGAAGAAGAAAATCTGGAGAACATTGAAAATCAAATACAAATATTTTACATATCTCACCCGGAATTGGAATGAATTTATCATCTATACATAGATTTTTCTTTCCTTCTTCACAACTAGGTAATTCTAGTTGTTAATGCAGTAAGGGTGTAACATTTGCTGACTTGTGTGATAAATTGCAACAATTATTTAATCATTAGTAGGATAATGTTTTATCTCTTGCTTTCTATCGTATTTATAATTTTTCACTGGATGGTGCGTAACATCTCAGGATTTCAGTCATGCATGGTATACAAAGAGGCACTATATAATGGCACATCATGCAACTAAGTCCATGATCCAATATGAACCAAAACATAACTCATCATTTTTCCATATAATTATTTTGAAAAAGAAAATATTCAATTGCTATGTACTTTTATGACAGAAGGTGACCCAAGATGACCTGAATAAATTCTAACATTTTAATGAACACCACCAAATATAATCATAATACAGACATTAACAGAGTGAATTTATACTTTGATGAATATTTGCCAGAGTCAACATTCCAACAAGAAAATTAAATTTCTGTTATAAATGATCACAGATTGAAGTTGTTTAATATATTCCCTGCAACAATTCTGCCAAATATTAAGTCTCCATTTCAAGATTCTGAGCTTTGAAATTCTATTCCTTTTGAGGTAAAATCTCTGCCTTCAGTTCAATCTTATCTTTTAAATAACTAAAAATGCACTGACAAAGAATGCATTTTCTGTGGTGTTCTCAGTGTCATTTGTGTTGCTGCCAGGGACCCTTTGCAAATTGGTCGTTGGCACTACATAGGGCCAAGCTTGTTTTAAGAGGTTTTCAAATAAATAAAACCAAATAACATCACGTCACTCCTGGCCAATCAAGTGTGATGTTTACTTGCACAGAAAGACAATATTTAATTGTTGATAGCTGCCAGTTGATCGGACCATCAAGCAGCTGTGGCCTGCATAATCTAACAGCAACTGCCAACTGGAGCAATCCACTTGGCAAAGGGGGATCTTTTCAAGATCTAATAGTTATATGTTTACATATAAAAGTTTAACCTGCTGGCTCCTGAGAGATTTCCTCCTCCACTGAGTGAATTAATGGCTTATAAAAACTTTCTAATTATATATAGATGTATTATAGCTGTAAAAGAGAAAATTATTTTGCCAGTAAATCACTTTCCTTGGGTCACATAAAATGATGAGATTTTATTTTCCAGTAAAAGAAAGTAGGTTCACAGCTGGTCTCGTGTCAATCTCATTTTTTATAAACACATCCTTTCCTGTCACAGGTTGCAAAGGGTAATGGAAAAACTTGACGTTTGCAATGCCAATGGCAAGCAAGGGGTTTGCAGAAGTAAGTGGAAGATAAAATCTTAAATAACTTGGGAAGGTTGACTAATGGGGAAAAAACTGGACAACTATTTATGACTAACAAAACCTGAGAGTTTTTCCAAAGGGATAACACTCCCAATCTGCCCATCGAATAAAGGGATGAAGATCTGCTCCTTCGAATGACTGGAAAGGTCCCATATGAAATGAGTTTGGGCAGTCATAACCCAATTTGTACTGCACGCATGACCCCAACTCAAAACTGTCCACTAGTTAACACAAACTGGCACTAAATTTGCAATCTTACTCAAAGAAGCCACAAGATCAACCAGTGCAAAATATGGAAATTTCACACTAGTGTATTTGGAGAAACTTTTCTGGGGTTGGACCGAAGGAGCAGAATCTTTAACCTTCAGTTGGCTGAGCTTTATCTGATGTGGAGGGCCTGATTCTCATACCAATCACCTGAAATAGACAGATGTTTCATTTCCTGAGGATAATGTACCTCACCTTGACAAGCACAAAAGTTATCGGAGAAAATTGTGTGTGGATGATCTTCCTAAATTATGCAATCTGCACTTTAAGAACATCAGCTGGCTTTGTTACAGTGATGATAAAGTCCGATGAAGTTTCTTAAACAATAATTCAGAAGTTTACCAAAGTAGAATCACAGAATGATTTACTCTAACAAAACACTTCATGATTTTGAACGATACAGTCAACATAGACATATCTCAGATAACCATAGCAAGTTAAATATTTACATTCTGCCAAAATATTCATGACACAATGGGTGGCACAGTGGCGCAGTGGTTAGCACTGCAGCCTCACAGCTCCAGCAACCCGGGTTCAATTCTGGGTACTGCCTTTGTGGAGTTTGCAAGTTCTCCCTGTGTCTGTGTGGGTTTCCTCCAGGTGCTCCGGTTTCCTCCCACATGCCAAAGACTTGCAGGTTGATGGGTAAATTGGCCATTATAAATTGTCCCTAGTATAGGTAGGTGGTAGGGAAATATAGGGACAGGTGGGGATGTGGTAAGAATATGGAATTAGTGTAGGATTAGTATAAATGGGTGGTTGATGGTCGGCACAGATTCGGTGGGCCGAAGGGCCTGTTCCAGTGCTGTATCTCTAAATAAATAAATAAAATAAACACCTATCTGACTATTCAATTAAGACATCTAATGAAGTTCTTTAAATAACCCAGATGCAAAATATACATTCTTCCCTCCAATTTTCATTTTTTCTCTCTTTCTTACGTGAAAGCACCAATTTGTACAGGAGTCCAGTTCCACAGTGGCTGGCGGCTCTCTGGTACCTCACCCAAGTAGCCATTAATCTTGTGTGGCCATACCAAATGTTAGCAGAGACTGTGACTGAAGTGCCACTGTTTAGACATGTGGGGGCTAAATTGGACAGTCCCTGAAAGTGGGCATGGGGAACACGATGCGCGATAAGCTGTGGCTGTTGATTGAAGTTGGCTTGCTGCCTGTTCACTATAATGATTTGTGTGTGCAGCCAGTGCTAACTGTGCTGTTCATTGGCAGTATGCATCAGCAGGGGGCCCACAATATTGTTACTTCCTAACACCACTTAAAGCTAGTTCACATCTCTTAAAGGGGAGGAGCATTTTGGCTGCAGCAAGTGCTCTATGTCGTGGTTGAACAGAATCTGACCCAGGAAAGAGTGAGCAATGGCGCAACAGGGCAGAGAGCAGGCTCCAAGGGTTTTGGACACTGCACTGTACAACTTGGCGGAGGAGAGAGAAAGGAGGAGAGATGTCCTGTATCTGAAAGGGGGAAGGAAGCCCTCCAACAGGTGGTGGGAACAAAGGCAGAGGGAGCAAATAACCATGGAGATCAATGCCAGGTGTCAAACCTGGATGCAGTGCCACAAGAAGTTCAATGACCTCACACGCACGGTCAAGCCAGTGAATGCATCTTAGAAATGCCATATCCTGCCAACTGCCCCAGTTGCCTCAACCACTGCTCAAATCACCACATCTCCATCACTTACCAACCTAAAATCTCTATTAATCAAGACTTGTACCTAACATTCATATGCTTCACCTCACCCTCACACACTTAGCACTGCTTCAAGACTCACAACCACATCTCACAGCTTGCACACATTGCCAGCTATTCAACCTGGACAGCCACATCACCCAACACATTGCACAACACTCACTGACACACTTCCCCCTCACTTGCAGGACAAGGTGGCGCACAAGCAGATGCCAGAGGCTGCAGTAGCTATACAGAGGGGAACAGGAGCACCTGTATGTCCTCCCTCCATGGAGGAGATGGTGCTGGCCATTACTGCAATGATCACTGCTGAAGCTGTGGCCAGAGAAGGGATTGAAACCATTGAAGATGACAGTATCCTCACATCTAATCTTCCTTCTTAAATGCCACTTCCCCCTCATCCCACAATGTCTTCTGACTTACAATCTGCAGATAGTGTAAACATTTACCTCTTAATTTCCACCCCCCACCACCTTTCCTTCACTGCAGCCTTACTCTTGTCCTGATTTCCTTTCAGCTACACAAGATGTGCAACCTGGCCAGGCAGTGGAGGACTTCTAAGAGGAGAGTGATGAAGACACAGCACCATCACTTGATTTCACACTCGCAGCCACCAGCTCAGGGTACTGACACTGCACATATCTTAGAGGTTAGATTAGAGGTGGGATCTGCAAATGGTGAGACTGGGCACGAGTGGGCTGCAGCCAGGGCAGAGGTCAAGAATAGCACAGGTGCCAGCTCACCCGAGGACCAAGTCACCTACGGGTTCTGCTGCAGAGGGCTCAGATGAGGACTCTGAGCCTACAGAAGAACGCTGATGTGTATGTACAACGGAATGCTTGTTGTATTGGGAAGCCAGCAATCAATGTCGAGGAGCGTGTTGGAGTCCAGAAGCAACCAGGCACAGGGCTTTTCTCAGAGCTTGCAGCCCACTCTTTGCAGCACAGAAGTGGTGGCCAACTCCATCCACACACCTGTGAACCCAAGCACGATGCAGCATCTGACAGCTGATATCACAACCTCTATTGCAGCACAAGTAGAACCTACGCAACATCTTAGTGCTACATTGGAAGCTCAGACTGCTGTCAAGCAAGGTCAGCTTGCTGCCATACAAGCTCAGAGTACTGCCATCCTGGCTGTTGTTACGACCAGGTGAGGAAGTTGTCTAGGGGTCCCTCGCAGCCTTTACCTGGTCTTACCGTAACAGGGTTTAGTTTTTAATACACCATGTTTTTAGCTCCCCCTTGGTGAATCCTGGTTCACTGCTTTCCAATTATAAGGCAAAGAAACCAGCACAAACAGGTTTTCTTAGGTTTAAAGAAAAAAAGTTGAAAGTTATTAAACTTGAACTTTAATTTGGTTAACGCCTACAGATTCATGCTGCGCCCACGCTAGCATGCATATGCGATACACACATGCAATTAGAGACAGAACAGAGCAGAAGAAATAAAGTGGAAAAGTTTGAGGCAATCTCTGAAGAGGATTTTTGTTACAGATCTTTGAGATTACTGTAGAGTCCTTGATTGTAGATAGATGTTGCTTTTCGTTAGGGCCCAGTATTCTTCTTAAACATTGTTTGCTGTAGGAGACTTTTCTCTCTTGAGGTGCATGTGTCTTCAGTGGATTTGGAGTTCCATGAGAAAGAGATGGGAGCAGACAGGAGAGATCTTCTCAGTCCAGGAGCAAACAGACACTCTCAGTTCAAACTTTTGCTACAATTCATAAAAACCCAGGTTGTCAAGCAGGTTAGTCATGTGACTACGTGGTCTGACCACGTCTTGGATTGTATCACCTTAGCAGTCTCTGGAATGCTTCTCTTACACACAATACCTGGTGATCAAGGTCCATTGTGGGTTAAATGTGTCAGGGAATGGTCCTTTGTCCTTCCAATCACCGTCTGTTAATATGCAAATGTCTTTTCCAGCCACGGCTGATCTGTTTAACAAGTCCTTTCTTCACTCCAGTAACAGTTTAAAATCAATGTTCATGACAAAATTAATGTGCCTCATTCTTGGTAGTTGGGGACCTAGCATGACACTGTGGATTACAGTGCAGAGCGGCTTGCAGGGTGTCATGGCAGTACAGCAATCTGTCCTTTAACAGATTACTAAAATCGCTGAGGTACTGCCCCAGGCAGTAGCAGTAACTCCATGGAGCACAAACCTGCTGTTCTCCCTTAGGATGACAGCATTCGTCCTCCCTTCCTGCCACTCTACCAGTGCCCTTGCTGATGCCTGTCAGCCAGCCAGCCCAGACTGCTGCCGCCCAAGTGAGGATGATGCTGTCTGAAGCCAGGCCTTCCAGGCTCAGAGCTACTCGAGGTTGTCCTCCAAGGCCATCTGCAGTCTCCTCCAACTGAAAGTCAGCAGCTTTGCACCAGCCATTCTGCAGCCACTGGAGTAGCACTGCATAGGAGCAGGAGGACAGGCAAATGCGCATGGAAGACAGGCACTAAGGGAATGCACAAGGGTGATCAGTTTGCATTTGTTGGCAATATGGTATGCTTTGATTTACAAATTTGGTTTGGAATGTTTATTTTGTGGTAACTTTTATCTTTGCATTCTGACCAAGCAGACACAGAGGGGGAGTAAAGTGCAGCACTGTTGGAGACTGGGGAATTAGGGTTGTGGCTACTGGTATTGTGCTCAAATTAGTTCTTCACAGACAGCCAGGGAAGAAAGGGGCTTTTTAGGTTGCCTCCTCCCTTCCTTTTCTCCTCTTGCTCTTCAGCTGCTCACTGTATGGCAAGGACAGTCCCCTCATGATGGTGAGGTTGTGCAGCATGCAGCAGACCATCACTAATCTTCGACACCTACTCAACCAAACTTTGCAGTGCTCCTCCTCAGCAGGTCAGGCAGTGTTGTCCCATTTCGAGCATGGCTTTCATTGCATGCGTGCTGGGCATGTGTGCAAGGGTTGCACACCGGAATCATCAGCCATGTCTTCAGCCTCGTCACCCAGTACGCACATTGATCCTTGAACAGCACTCATAGCGCCCAAACTGGCTCTACCCCATTCAATTTCTCCCTTATGCACTTCTCAGTAAAGATTATTCGTAGTCACTGTGGAAAACCTGGCTGATTTATCCCCTCCCTAACTCAGGTACATTGAAGCCAACTGTAGCACCCAAGTTGTCGGTGTAGTAAGATTGTGAAGTGAATATTTCATTTAAAATCAGCCAACTGTTTTAATGTTTTGTAACATATAGATGTAATCATATAAAGAACTACCTCAACAACAACTTATATTTATACAGATCTTTAACGTAATACAACGTCCCAAGGTGCTTCACACTCTTCAGCCATATTCTTGACTTTATTACCAATTATGGTCCAGCAGTTTTCGAATGTTGCGAACTCTTAAAATGTCATAGCCTTCAAGTGATTATGACAGTGGCAGGTAAAAAAAAAATCATATTTGGACAACTATACTTAAATTCTGCGTTTATTATTAACATGATCCAAAAATATACTTCTATTGAGTCTCAATCAAAGCATTTTGAGTGGAAACTGGTTGTTGGGATGCAAATGAAGCCTGAAGGTTAAAATAGCCTGAGCCTCAATTTGATGGCATCAGGGAGAGGGCATGGTGGGGGTGGGGCTTAATGCTCTCCCACTGATCCCACCTAACTTGAAACCCATTCCAAGTTAAAATGCCTGCCTATATCATATTATTGTCAATGGAATCATTGTGAACACCTTACTCTATTAGGCTGGCCTTAGATTCACCTCAGGTCCTGAATGTGGAAGCCCAGGTCTAGAAATTAACTGGGCGCGTTATGTAGGTGGTGGGTGGGTGGGGGCAAGTGCAGTGGCAGTATTGGACAGGAAACCCAGAAGTCTGGGTTTCCCCGAATGCTATGCAATTTTAACTCCTCAGCTTGTGCCTTTAGGTCCTCATAGGTTCCCGCCTGGAAGTCAGCCTGATTGGCAGGCTTGTCTTCCAGTTGGGTGGGAGCAATCTTCAGCAGGACACAGGAAAAAGTAGGTGCCATTCATGGCCCCGAGGTGGTCCGATCCCTGACAGCCCAGAAGGGTGGGGGCTGGCGGTGGGGAGGAGGTCTGATGGGGGGCATTTTGGTGGGCAGGGACAAGAACTCCTGCACTTTTGGACCACAAGCAGTGCTATTAAGACACTCCCTACCCCACCCCCCGCCCCCACCCCCAAAGCTGTCCTTGCCTCACTTCAGCTGCTGGGTTTCCGAAGGCCCGGGAAACCAAGCCTCCCATTGTAAAACCTATGAAGAGGGTTAAATCTGAGGCTGTCAACCTCATTAAAATATTTATATTGCCAACTTGTCCCCTGGGAGTCAGTTGGCTGCTCACCTTTTGTCCCGCCTCTGTAAAACTCACAAGTGGGCAGATTGGAGTCGGCGTTCAGATTTTTAAAAATTTCAACATATGACCATGCCCTGCCTGGTAGGGTGGTAGAGGCAGGTTGCCTCACATCCTTTAAAAAGTACCTGGATGAGCACTTGGCACGTCATGACATTCAAGGCTATGGGCCAAGTGCTGGCAAATGGGATTAGGTAGACAGGTCAGGTAGTTTAATGCATCAGTGCAGACTCGATGGGCCGAAGGGCCTCTTCTGCACTGTATTATTCTGTGATTCTGTGATAAACCCAACCCACTCACTTTTGTGTACTACTTTCTGATTCTGATAGCTGGGGCTACCCACATCAAAATATTTCATCATTTCATAGTTACCCCATTGATTCAGCTTTTCATGCGTATCAAAGCTGTGATAATTCCACAATAACTCAACCCTCATAAAAACATCAGGCTAAAAATTTCCACGAATCTTTTTGAGGGGGGTAGAGATGTGGTGGGGCAGGACCTCTGCCCACTTCTTTGCTGTGCCGCTGATCTGGGGATGAAATCATTTAAATATTTGGGACAGGTGTGTCTGTTGTAGGGCAACACAGGAACCTACCCTGCTAAGGGAACTCTGAAAGTGACACCCAAGGCTGACAATGACCCGAAGAAAAACTTGGCATGGAATTTTTAATCCTTCCCTTCAGGAAGATGGAGTAGCCACTCAGGAGAAGTAATCATGTGACGAGCATTCATTTCAAGCTGTGTGGGGCCTTAAGGCCCAAATGGAATCTATGCTTGCTCGCAACAAGAGTAGTTCCTGCTTGGCCTAACACGTTCAGATTGGGCAGAACCCCTGTGTAGTCTGGGAACTCCCCCAGACACACCCCCAAAGTTGATCAGCAGTGTAATAGGGGTGGGTCTAAAAACGTCCATCTCCATCTCCCATACATCACTATTTATTCTGAGCACTGAAAACCCTGTAGATCAGTTCCCTCCCACTGGGATTATGCCAGAGATCCACACTTCTGCAGACCAGAATTTCAAACCCTATTTTGTCCAAAGTCATCACCAGTAACGTTACAGCATGTCAAGCAAATTGGTTATTTTTGATTCTGATATTTCTAATTATTTTCCTTCACTAAATAATGTTCCTAACAGGGATAGACAATTAACCACAATTGTCAAAAGGGTGAATCTGCAATAATTATGTTGTAGATGAATATCATAACATATCCTCGATGTCCAAGAAACAGCTACAAGGATAAACAGCATAAATTAAATGGCAGTACTGGTATATGGAAATACAGCACTTGTACGGTAAACTTTTTCAGTTGCACTTGTGGTTTTTTCAGATACTCAGTGCAATCTTATTCAACAAGATAGCTTCCATACAGCACTGCTTCCTATGGCATATCGTTCTGTTATATAAAGATGTCTTTCATGTTGCACTTTATCTGGCTTTTCAGAATTTTCTCCATTTACATTTATTGGTTATTGAATTCAATCTGATAAATGTCCCATAGAAACAGGGGTTCGTATTTTTCCAAACTACTGAAGCTACTGGGTGGTGGGGGAGGGGGCAGAAGAATGTGGCAAGGCTAGATGGTCAACCCAAAAAACGCCAGCAGAAAGCTAGATCTTTAAGGCTGCCTGTGTCTTTGCCTAGAAACTGAGTAGCTTTTCTTCCCGTATTCAGCTACCAGTTCTGGGAAAAGCCAAAAGGGAAACATTTAGATTGGAGGGTCTTTGAAATGTGGTGACAGGTGACTGATGAGCATCCATAAAATGACAAAGAATTGTTGTGTGCAGCCTGTGCATCACATAGCCTCTCCCTGGGAAACTAATTGCTTTGAATTGTTAATGGTAACATTATTTTTCTGGCAATCATTTCTTTAGAATACGCAAAATGAGCATGAAACAGCTCTTTTGACTAGACATAAAAGTTAAATGTCCCAATGTTGATCAAATTAACTTCAGCTATGTGACAATGGACTATATTTGTGAGACAATAATGGCAGGGACAAAGAGCTGCTTTATGCCAAGATTTCACAGTTGTAATGTAAAAATGTTGCAGTTGAACTAGGCCAGAGAACATTCAAAAGGCAAACAGAAGAGTACTGTCACTTTATAGAAATCGAGCTACACGGACCTGAATACACAGGACAATTTCAGGAAGTTTCAATGGTTGGTACATCGAAGCAAGCAAGCATCCTGGTTCGCACTGCGACTAGAATTATGATGCAGAATGAAACAAGTACAGAGCAAAGATACAGGTGAATCAGAAATTACATTTCTCAAGTTCATAATCTCCGCTTCATTAATCATGTATTTTAAACTGGTTTTTAAAATATCCAAAAGGCTTAGTTGAGCCAATGTGCGGAAACTCAACAGCAAGAAATAGAATATTTTAGGTTCCTATGTTGTCCAGACACTGAACTGTTATAATACACCCTAAAGGATAGAGATCTGCTTAAATTGCCTCTTCTAAAAATGTTTATGTATACACTTCTAGCGAGAAGCACTTTGGTGCTAAAACACCGTTTTACGCAAGTTGAAAGGCTCAGGAAAAGACAATTACTCCTTTCTGAATGGGGGTTAAAGCTGCCATAGTTCATGCAGATAAGTAATTCAAAAGCCCAGCTTGAAACTTCTCTTGTGTGATTATCTGACACCACATAGCTACTGTAGCTCGGCTGGAAATGTAGATCTACACAGCTTTTAAGAGAGATTAAAGCTGAAAAAGAGTTTTACACCATAGATGCTCTCACTTTCTCTTTCCTACTGTCGGCAGGAGTAATAATAAACAATGGCCAAAGATGGTTCCCAAAACCTTCTGAATGGCTACACTGTTGGTGGCAGCATTCATTCAAACTGAGCCCAGTGTATTGTCCCCTCTATCAGTGGATCAGAATAGAGTTTGCTGGTGGCTGCCAAAAGGTTAGCTGCACTGATGAAAGGAGTTTCCCATTATTCACTGCTCTACAGAGCTTTCCTATTATGCCTCCCTGCCACCGTTCATGATGGAGGTCCGGATCCGCGGCTGGATGATCAGTCTGAATAATTGATTTGTGCAAATGAAGGCCACAATAGTAGCACAACATAAAATCTACTTTCCCCAAAGACAAATGATTTTGCCAGATCTGGTGCTGTCACATTCTAATGATATACATGATAAAACTTCTGACCCAAAAGTGAAAAATACTACAAACCTGCGAGTACATTGTGGGAGGTCCTAACTGGGGAGCCATTTGTTAAAAGGAGACAGCATTGTCATCTAAAATGCCAACAGCTTGTTAGTCTGTCAATAATCTTTTGCTTTTCTTTAACAATTTTGGTAAGACTTGGAAATACTTCCAGTCACAGTTCTGATATTGTTACTTTTATTCTCAAGGAGCTTGAGGGGATTGTCCCTCTGTCTCAGTCATCACTTGATTACTGGAGATTTCTATACGACTTACACCATGGTTTTGTGCTGCACATTTGACAATAATGCAATACAGTCATCTGCACAGCACCAAAGGTGAACCTTATATTTTGCGAATTTTGCAACAGTATCAAGAGCATCTTGAAGTGATGATCCTGCACCACTGCACATCGACAGTAGAACGTGCATAGCTGATTTTTTTAAACTGCAAAGTTAAAAAAGAACTGAGAATGTCTTTCAAACTGGCTTTAAATTCCCACTGATGGAAAACATGGTCAGCTCATTTCTATCATTGAAAATTTCAGACTGAGAGACAAGACAGCAGAGTTGCAAGCTCACGTTCAATTGCACTTGCACGGATCTCTGCCTCTCCAAATGTAGGCACTGTGTGCAATATTTTGAGGCATGCATAATATTTTCAGAACTACTCCAGTCATTGCAACAGTGGGTGGTGTTACGGCCAGGTGGGTGATGACATGGCTTGTTCCCATTGTTCACCTCCCAACTGACTGCAATCGTGTTTTGTTCAAAACGATGAGTTAGCCCCTGAGTGTTTTACTTGCCAAATAACCAGACAGTGGCACATTTTCTCAAAGGCTAAAAAAAACCTATTTATTTTTACATGATTCCCGAAATGTTTGCAACCGCACTTGCCTCTTACACACGCACACACAATGCACGCGCACGCACACACACACAAATAGGTAGATAGATAGAGAGGAAAAGGGTAAGCGGTTTGAAGTGGGGTAGGTGTTTAGGGTTCACAGTAAACTTGTTGAATCTACTTGGAGGGCAGTTTCTTTTAAAGTTGTAGGCCTGGGTGTTTGTAGTTTTCTGGTGATTAAGATTTCAGACTGGAGGCAGTGGTCACCTTCAGTTCTTTGCTGCACCAAGTTGCAGTGTAGAATTCGCAGCACGACTCCTTCTTTGTTTTTTGCTGGACTTCTTTTCACAGCCCTTGGGTGGACTGCTTTTCTGTGATGCTCTCGTGATCTCTCTTCGCTCTCTCTCCCGAGAGCTACTTTTTAAAGTAAAAATCTCTCACATTGGCCTCTGTTAGGAGACATATGGTCCCCTCCCTCTTGCAACCACGCAATGGCCCAGGATGTGGCTACTTCACACCTTCTTTGTTTCAGAAGAACCCATTCAAGTCAGGAATGTCTCTTTATGGTTTCAGGATGGGTGTAATTCCTAGCCTGGGATGTATCCATTTGTCCTTTGCAGACAGTGAGACAGTTTGGCCAAGTCAGCCAACCTCCGGCGGCCATTTTGCAGCGCATTTTCCTCTTCTTAAAGGAAAGGTCATTTTTTTTATAACTCTTCAGTTTTGTTCTGTATTGACATCGCTGCACTTCTCGTGAGTGTGACAGTGGTATGTTATGCTCTCCTCGTGCCGAGTTTGGAGGTGGGGAGGGTATTTAATTGGATGGGATGGGGGCAGGTGGGGACCCCGCCACTTCCCGCCTCCACCCTGAATATGTCTGTGGTGGAAAGACCCCTGGACAGCCTTCCTGCCCCTTTACCAATTGAGGTCCTTAAATGGACAATTACTGCCCAATTAAGGGCCTCTTCCCGCTGCCACCGATATTAGCCCAGTGGCCGGCAGGCCTGTTGCCACACGGGGAGCATGACGAGCAAACCTGTGTGGGTTGCTTGCTGGCTCCCAGGGGGTCCCTCATTCAAAGGCACAGTGCCTGATTGAGGAACATGGCATCAGGAAGGGGGGGAGCCTGCTGAAAGCCACTCCCCTGCCCTTGCCCTCTTCCGCCGGCAGGCGCGACTCCCATCGCCTCCATTAAATACTGCCCAGTGTGTTTACCAAACAATCTGGCTTAATGTTTTTTATTTCTTGTTTTATAAATGAATGATCTTAATAAGCATGAAAAATGCACATTTAACCAGATCGAACATCAATTTTTTTTCCTACACATTATCTTACCGTTCCTATCATCACAGGGAAAGAGTGGGCAAGCAATTAAAATGGAGTAGCTCCATTTTCATTCTCACTAATTGTTGATATTAACGCCACTGCCTTTGGTGGTGGAAGAGGCACAGACTCAGGGGGAGTCTTATGCGTAAATGCTAAGTGACGTCTTATATAGTCAATAGTACCCCAATGACATTTTAGACCTGCCCTGCCCCTGCTCCAGCCACCCTGCTCAGTGACACTTTGTCTGACAGTAGTGGAGGCTCTCTAAGATAAGTAATTGTTCCTGCAGGCTGTACAAGGAAAGTATGGTCCTCTGCTACCCCAGGCTCCTGCCTCATCTGGGAGACAATCCACTTCGTGACTTTCCTGCATGTTTTTCCCTGTAGTGCCGGTAAATGGTCTCCGACTCCTCTCCAGCTCAAAAGTTAGCTGTTCACTCTTCACCTGTACTGGGCATGTAGATGAAGCTTCAAGGTTAAGATTCACCAGAGTTAAAACACCCAGGCCTGAAATTTATACCAGCAGGTTGTATTGCGCTCGACCTGTGTCCCCACCACACGCCCTCCCGCCCTACCTGACCAAAGCCTGTGTCAAATGAAAATCCACCCCTGTTTATCTTTATGGAAGCATCAGCCATGCTCAGTTGGTTGCACTCTCACTTTTGAGTCACAAGATTCCTGGTTCAAGTCCCACTGCAGAACTTGAGCACAAAAATCAAGGCTGACATTCCAGTCCAGTATTGAGGGAGTGCGCCAATGTCAGAGTTTATGTCTTTCCGATGAGATGTTAAAACTGAGGCTCCGTTTGCCCTCTCAGTGGGACATAAAAGATCCCATGGCACTATTTTGAAGAAGAGCAGGGGAGTTATCACCGGTGTTCTGGCCAATATTTATCCCTCAATCAACATCATAAAAACAGATTATCTGGCCATTATCACATGGCTGTTTTTGGGAAATTCCTGTGCACAAATTGGTTGCTATATTTCCCATATTACAACAGTGACTACACTTCAAAAGTACTTCATTGGCTGCAAAGCGCTTTGAGACGTCCAGTGATCGTGAAAAGCACTACATGAATACAAGTCCTGTTTTAGAGTCATAGAGTTATAGAGTTATGCAGCACAGAAACAGGCCTTCAGCCCATCATGTCTGTGCTGGCCATCTAGCACCGATCTATTCTAACCCCATTTTCCAGCACTTGGCCCGTAGCCTTGTATGGCGTTTCAAGTGCTCATCTAAATACTTCTTAAATGTTGTGAGGGTTCCTGCCTCTACCACCCTTTCAGGCAGTATATTGCAGTTGCCAACCACCCTCTGGGTGAAAAAAGTTTTTCTCAAATCCCCTCTAAACCTCCTACCCCTTCCCTTAAATCTATGCCCCCTGGTTATTGACCCCTCCGCTAACGGAAAAAGTTTCTTCCTATCTACCCTATCAATGCCCCTCATAATTTTGTATACCTCAATCAGGTCCCCCCACAGCCTTCTCTGCTCTAAGGAAAACAACCCTAGCCTATCCAGTCTCTCTTAATAGCTGAAATGCTCCAGCCCAGGCAACATCTTGGTGAATCTCCTCTGCACCCTCTCCAGTGCAATCACATCCTTCCTATAGTGTGGTGACCAGAACTGTACACAGTACTCCAGCTGTGGCCTAACTAGCATTTTATACAGCTCCATCATAACTTCCCTGCTCTTATATGCTATGCCTCGGCTAATAAAGGCAAGTATCCCATATGCCTTCCTAACCACCTTATCTACCTGTGCTGCTGCCTTCAGTGATCTATGGACAAGTACACCAAGGTCCCTCTGACCCTCTGTACTTCCTAGGGTCCTACCATCCATTGTATATTCCCTTGCCTTGTTAGTCCTCCCAAAATGCATCACCTCACACTGCTCAGGATTAAATTCCATTTGCTACTGCTCTGCCCATCTTACCAGCCCATCTATATCGTCCTGTAATCTAAGGCTTTCCTCGTCTCTATTTACGACATCACCAATTTTCGTGTCATCTGCGAACTTACTGATCATACCTCCTATATTCACATCTAAATCATTAATGTACACTACAAACAGCAAGGGTGCCAGCACCGATCCCTGCGGTTCACCACTGGCCACAGGCTTCCACTTGCAAAAACAACCCTCGACCATCACCCTTTGCCTCCTGCCACTAAGCCAATTTTGGATCCATTTGCCAAATTACCCTGGATCCTATGGGCTTCTTAACCAATCTCCCATGTGGGACCTTATCAAAAGCCTTACTGAAGTCCATGTAGACTACATCAACTGCTTTACCCTCATCTATGCATCTAGTCACCTCCTCGAAAATTTAATCAAGTTTGTTAGACACGATCGCCCCCTGACAAAGCCATGCTGACTATTCCTGATTAATTCCTGCCTCTCCAAGTGGAGATTAATCCTGTCCCTCAGAAAGTTTTCCAATAGTTTCCCTACCACTGATGTTAGATTCACTGGCCTGTAATTACCTGGTTTATCCCTGCGATCCTTCTTGAATAATGGTACCACATTCACTGTCCTCCAATCCTCTGGTACCTCTCCTGTGGCCAGAGAGGATTTGAAAATTTGTGTCAGAGCCCCTGCTATCTCCTCCCTTGCCTCACATAACAGCCTGGGATACAAATCATCTGAGCCTGGGGATTTATCCACTTTTAAGCCCGCTAAAACTGCTAATACTTCCTCCCTTTGAATGCTAATTTTTTCAAGTATATCACAATCCCCTTCCCTGATCTCTACACCCATATCATCCTGCTCCATCGTGAACACAGATGAAAAGTAATCATTTAAAAACTCACCTATGTCCTCCGGCTCCACACACAGATTGCCACTTTGGTCCTTAATGGGTCCGACTCTTTCCCTGGTTATTCTCTTGCCCTTAATACACTTATAAAATGCCTTGGGATTTTCCTTTATCTTGTCCGCCAGTGTTTTCTCATGTCCCCTCTTTGCTCTCCTAATTACTTTTTTAAGTACCCCCCCACACCCCCCCCCCCCCCCACTTTCCTGTAGGGCCTCCGCTCTTTTCAACGCTCTGAATCTGCATCTTCTTTACTATATTTGCATCAAACATAACAAATTATCAATATCAAAAATAAAAGGCAAAAGGCCAGAAACAATAAAAATATGGAAAAAAAATCCGCGTGTATAAGATGAATCAGGATGTCGTGACAATTTTTCAGATCAACTTCAATTCATAAATCCATTGAGATTGTTAGCATTTACACATCACATCACTTGATCTGTGTTTGCGTTGTGGATTTTGTGCTTGTAACAATTCTATTCATCTGTGTCCTGGTTGTCAGCACTTACCGTGTGCTGCTAAAGAAACACTGGATCAGAGCTAGGCTGCAACATTTCATGCCACTGGTATATTGGATTTCATGTGATTCAAATTCAGGCTAAACACAACAACCAATAATAAGATGCAAATGAGATACTAATCAAACACCCTACTGGCTGAAGCACAGCCTGCACTATGATCAATGAGGTGGTAATCTTAATAATCCAACACCTACTTCTAAACAAAAGCTGGATAAGACTGATAGGAATTACATTTGCTGAATAGATTTGATGTTATTTATATAATTATCATTATCCCTGGATGCCTTTGCTGCCTTCCACTCTGTATCATTCTAATAATAAAATAAACATTGGTAGTGTGGAAAACTGTTATGGAAAACTAATGGTTCAGTAACCTTTTAAAATTAACAAAACAAAAAGATTTTACTTCACTTAAGGGTAGGTTCACATAGAAGTAATTTTTGAAAAACAACAGTTAACTCAAAAGCACCAATTTCAAGACAACATGGAAGTTCTTATTCGCATAATTGTAATGAAAAGCAAGTTTCTGTTTCAAAATATCTGTACCTGCTGCTAATAGGAACTGAAGTACTCTATTTTGGGGGGGAAACAGTGGATGGATGTATATCTTAATATACAGTCTAGATAAATATATCTTATAAGGTGTGATTGCACATAGTCTTCTTCTTCTTTGGCCTCCTTGTCTCGAGAGACAATGGGTAAGTGCCTGGAGGTGGTCAGTGGTTTGTGAAGCAGTGCCTGGAGTGGCTATAAAGGCCAATTCTAGAGTGACAGACTCTTCCACAGGCGCTGCAGATAAAATTGGTTGTCGGGGCTGTTACACAGTTGGCTCTCCCCTTGCGCTTCTGTCTTTTTTCCTGCCACTGCCAAGTCTCTTTGCCTCGCCACACTTTAGCCCTGCCTTTATGGCTGCCCGCCAGCTCTGGCGATCACTGGCAACTGACTCCCACGACTTGTGATCAATGTCACAGGACTTCATGTCGCGTTTGCAGACGTCTTTAAAGTGGAGACATGGACGGCCGGTGGGTCTGATACCAGTGACGAGTTCGCTGTTCAATGTGTCCTTGGGGATCCTGCATCTTCCATGCGGCTCACATGGCCAAGCCTTCTCAAGTGCCGCTGGCTCAGTAGGGTGTATATGCTGGGGATGTTGGCCGCCTCGAGGACTTCTGTGTTGGAGATACGGTCTTGCCACCTGATGCCAAGGATTCTCCGCAGGCAACGTAAATGGAATGAATTGAGACGTCGCTCTTGGCTGACATATGTTGTCCAGGCCTCGCTGCCATAGAGCAAGGTACTGAGGACACAGGCTTGATACACTCGGACTTTTGTATTCCATGTCAGTGCGCCATTTTCCCACACTCTCTTGGCCAGTCTGGACATAGCAGTGGAAGCCTTTCCCATGCGCTTGTTGATTTCTGCATCGAGAGACAGGTTACTAGTGATAGTTGAGCCTAGGTAGGTGAACTCTTGAACCACTTCCAGAACGTGGTTGCCGATATTGATGGATGGAGCATTGATGGATGCACGTAGTAAATGCCACAAAAAGGCAAATAGGACTCTGGGTTTTATATGAGGATTATTAAAGATAAAAGCAAGAAAGTAAACTTGAATTTGTTCGAGTCACTGTTTAGAACTGGAGCATTGCCTGGTATTTTGGCCACTCCATTATAGAAAAGATATGAAGTTAGATTCCTCGCTTCGGCACTTCTAGCAAGGGGCAATGTTGACAGGGAGCAAATGGTTCTCCCCCAGCAATTTCCCAACATGCATGCCCTCTGCCCAGTTGAAGCAAAGGAGTACAGAATCAACCCTCTAAAGCCATAAAAAGGTGAATAAAGTTTCAATAGAATGATGCCAGGAATGAAAGGTTACAGTTATGAAGAAAGGCAACCCCCAAAATTTGGGTGTTGTAATTGGAACACAGAAGACAAAAGTGGCTTTCAAAATGTCTTGAGAAAGTAAATAGGGAATGACATTGTTTCTGTTGGGGGTGGGAGTGGGGTGGGTTGTACATAGACTGAGGAATATCAATTGAAGAATGAAGAGGGAAGTTATAAGAAATGTTATGACACAGAGAGTTATCTGGATATGGAATACTCTACCACAAGTGTTCAGTGAGTTAGGGAGTAAAGGATAATTTCAATGGAATAGGATAAATATTGGAATAAGTATTTGAAAAGAAAGACTATGAAAGGATATGCGGAAAGGGCATAGAATGAGTTTAGATAGCTCCAGTTGAAGAGGTGGCGTTGGCTTAAAGGACCAAATGGCACCTTCTGGATTGTAAATTCTGTGATTCTTTGAATGTTGGCCTACAGAAGCCAGCGGGGTACTGTATCACTGAGAGAAAAAGAGCAATGGAAGCAGTTTAGCTGTCTGAAAAATTGTTCAGCTTATTATTACAGTTTATTCATTTTCTGATTTTTGTTAGGTTTATGACAACAACTTTAAGGTTATTAGTACCAAGTAGTACAAAGAATTGATTCAGATTTAGGTAACCAGAAACTATGTTCATGAGAGAAGAGGAAGATTTTTCTTATGGTTGAACGAAACCTCTGGATAAAAATAGTCACGCTGATGTGTCTGTTAATAAAGTAGCAATGTGGGGGAAATGTTCTCAACAAGAATAAAAACCATTAGAATTTGTCTGATGCCTAAAAAACTGGTAATCTTCACTGCTAAACTTACAGAAATGGCTAATGGTCATATAATGGTCAGCCTTGGTGGAACTAATGGGACATTCCACAGTGATAAAGAATAGAGGACTCATTGATTGCCGAATTTAAAAATGATCCAGATCCTGGACACAGGCATCAATACAATGGAAGTGTGATGGACAGACAGAATAAGGACAAAGGCACCTTTAGCAGATCTGGATATTACAACAGAAGACAGAATTGAAACAGCAATAATAGGCGAATGAATTCCAGGAATGCCCGAGAAACAGTTAAGAGTGTGACTCAAAATATCATGTTGTGATGAACTGCCCAAACTGGAGAGGCAGGGTCCTCAAAATGACACATGAAACGAAGAATCCCGAGGCAGAAAATGAAGATAATGATGAATCCGAATGAATTGTACCGGTCAGAAGGAGTTTTAGTCCTGTGATGAATATGTTAGTTGCAGACTCGTTCAACTATGCTGTGCTTGATAGTGCTTGCACTTCAACAGTATGTGGATCAGACTGGTTAAAATGTTATCTAGATTCACTTAATAGTGAGGATTGATGCAAGGTAAAAGAGTATAAAAGTACTACTTGCTTTAGGCTTGGTAATGACAACACATTGAGTCCATGAAAGAGAGTTGTAATTCTCTGTAAAGTAGCTGCAGTAAGCCACTTTATCAGTGCTGATGCAATCTCAAGTGAGTGAACCTTCTATGAAAAAGGCACAAATGAAATTTGACATGGAGCATGCATGATAAGGCAATTATTTTCAGAAAGTTAGTGCATCTGCAGTATACCCAATCAAAACATTATTGTATACCCTCAACAAAACCTGATGTTTCTGATCAGATTGTTAGACAAGTATTTGATAAGAATGAGACAGAAGAAAAGAAAATTGTCTTAAATTTATATAGACAATTTGCTCATCCCACTTGTCATAGATTAAAAACCCTTTTAAAGGATGCAGGTGTGGTTGATGAAGAGTATACGAGGCTAATAGAAGAGATTAGTCAGAAGTGTGAAAGCTGTAAAGTGTATTGGAGGATGCTACCATGTAAGCCTTTCATTGGCATGTGACTTTAACAATGTAGTTACTATGGATCTAAAGGTATAAGACAAAGACAGAAATATTTTCATTCTTCATTTTGTAGACCTGACCACCACATTTAGTCTTTCTACAACAGTATTAGTAAAGAAAAAATGTTGATTATGGACAAAATCATGGTGAAATGTATAGGGAATGGACCTGGGGCACCAGCTAAGTTTCTGACTGATAATGGAGAAGATTTGCCAATGACAAGTTCAGAGACATGTGTGAAAACATGAACATTATGTTCCTGAATAACTTACAGCAATGGACTCTATGAAAGGAAACATTGTGATTGATGAAATGTTGCACCAAAGCTTAGCTGATCAAACAGACTACACGTTGACAACCACACTGATATCAGCGGTTCAGATGATTGGAGGGTATTTGGTCTACTGGCAAAATCCCAAATTGCCTTCTGTTCTGTGTGATAATCCTTCTGCTCTAGAACGTACGACAATTAGTTCCATTCATTCTGCACATCTGAATGCTTTACATGCAGGGAAACGCGCTTTCCTCAAGGCTGAGGTCTTGGAGAAAATTCTAAGAGCTCTGAGGCATCATAAAAGACTATCTGAGACAGAATTTAATTCAGGAGATTTGGTATATTATAAAAGAGAAGGTTATCAGGAATGGAAAGACCTGGGTAAGGTAATAGGTTGTGATTATAAGACAGTAATTATTAAATATGGCATTCAAACTGTTAAGATTCATTCTTCACACTTAAATGGGATTAAGTACAAAATTTCAGACTCTGAGCAGCTGATCGAAGTAAACGAGGCACCATGTATCTCAAATGCTCATGTGTTTTGTGATGAAAGTCTTGAGGAACAGAATACGGTCAATCAAGGGCTGGCTAGTGGTAATGTGAGTGATCATAATGCACAGGACAGAGCTATCGCATCCAAAGGCCAACTGCCCAGAGTGTGTACTCGGGTGATATATATTCCAGAGGGGGGGAAGTGAATGGAAGGATGTGACAATTGTGGGATGTGTAGGAAAAGCTACTGGTAAGTTTAAATATTGGTTGAATGTTCAGGACGATGGCCAAGAAACAAGGTCCAAGGGCTCATAGAATGTGGTGAAAAATGGGGAATATAAAAGTGCTGTGCAAGTTCTGGTCATGGAAGTGACTTTTGCATCAGAAAATGACCACATACCGGAGAAAGAGCCTTCGATAGTTTGGGAGGAGCTCTCACAGTAGCAGTACTAACAGACATAAAAAATGCAAGCAGAGGTTGTAGCTTGAATAGATTACATACACACTGAAATAAAGGCCAAAGAACAGTATTGGAACAGAACTAGAGGCAGATGTCGTCACAATTGTGAAGTTTTGGCGGTAGCCAATAAACTTGAGGATAAATTCATAACAGAGGCAAAACAAAGAGAATAGGATAGTTGCAGAGAGTTTGGAGTTTATTCTGAGTGACCAGGTAAGGGGAAGCCGGCCCTGTCACACAGGTGGATATGTACTGAAAAAGTCATTGCAGATGGCACTTAAAGCTAAAAAGAGGCTAGTTGTTAGGGTTTTGAAGAATGACTGGGTGATACAGATGTTAGTGTACTCTCCCACAGCTAGAAAAGTAATCTTGAAAATCCTTTTAGCTCCTTTAGCCATATATTGGGTTGGTTTTTAAAATGGCAACCCACATGTGCAGGCCATGCATGGCCATTCCGTTGCAATCTCCCATGCAGCAGCTTATTTAAATACCCTGGTCCGCTCCCGCACCCCCCAATCAGCTGGAGGGGGTGGGCTCTCCGCGCTGGCAGTGGCGTCAGCTGCCTATGTGCAGGCACTGGCACCATTTTTAAAGGGCAACCAGCCCAGCTGGCTAATTTAAGTTTTTAAAGGGAACCACACCCCCCACTGTTCAAATCAATATTCTATCGACCCTTTCCCATCCCCAATAACAATAAAATTAAGTATCTGCCCTTCCCGCCCAAAAAAAAAGCTTACCTTTCAAATAAGACCTACCCCCCAAACAAACTGAGTAAAGTTCACAGGTCACCCCTTCCCACATCCCCTACACTAAAGACGAAAGTTTGACCCCGTTTCACCCCTCACCCCACACTAAAAATCTCACATACCGCCCGCCCCCCCCTTCCCCACCACTCAGGCGCCTGCTTTCTCCAGTCAGGAAAGTGAAGGTGCAGGAGTGCCAGCCACTGCTCTGAAGATCGCAGCCTGACTAGTAGATCACAGGTAAGTGTATTTAAATGTATGCATTTAATTAATTAACATATGTTAATCCAGGTTCCGTCAGCCAGCGGTGGGGGGGAACCATGGAGCTTCGCCTCCACCGGGAAGATTGGGCCTAGCTCTCCCGGCATCAGGCTCCGTGGCAGGCCCCTGCAGGAACGATCTTCCTTCCCCCCGACATCAGGGGCCCTGTAAAATCCAGCCCATTGATGGGAGGGTAGATCAATTGACAGAAAAGCTAAATTTCTGCAGGGCGATACTTTTCAGAGAGAAATGTTTCTGAAACACCCCAAAGAGGCAGATGCAGAAGCGAACAATGGAGACTAAACAAATGTGTCGATGGCCTGAATTGTGCTTCCAGGATGTGGTATTTTTTGGTGAGATCTGTTTTGCTGAAAATAGGTTGTGTTCAATTAAAAGCAGATCCCGCAATGTTTTATTCATCATAAAGGGAAACATTCGGTTATCTCCATGATACATGTTGCTGATTTCTTATGTGAAGTTACAGCGGAACTTGAGAAATGTGTTATTAATAAGATTAGAGTAGAATTTAAAATTGGGAGTCAGGTTTGTGGTGTTATTAAATATATTGGTTTAGATATTAAGAGTAAGTCTGGAATAACTTTAAATCAACAATCCTATTTAGGGAATGATACTCCTATCCCAGTTAACCATGCTGGGTCAACACAGAGAGATGATGTTTACTCAGATGAGACCAGATCCTAGTTTTGATGTGTTGGAGTTAAGTACTACGATGAAACACCCAAAAAATGAGAATGTTTTAAGGGAAAATAAAACATTTCAAAATTAAATCTTGAGAAATGCATACTTAAGTTCCTATCCTTATGTGACCCAAAGAACATGAAACTATTCATTTTAGCGATGCTTCATGTGCTAATCTTCCTGATGGTTATTCTAGTGCAGCTGGTTTCATAATATTTCATAAGGGTGAAAATGGAAGTTGTTGTCCTTTAGCTTGGGTAGCCACGAAAATTAAAAGGGCTGTAAAAAATACTTTAGCTGCTGAAACACTGGCTCTTGTGGGGACAGTGGATATGGGATTCTATGTGTCAAATATTTTAAGTGAGATTCTACAGAACGGCATACTGAAGATAGCATACCCATTGAAGGTTATGTAGATAATCATTCATTGTGGGATAATGTGCACTCAATGGAAAACGTGAGTGAGAAAAGGTTACGGATTGACCTTGCTGACTTGAAACAAATATGGGAGAGAAAGGAAATCTCGAAAATTAAATGGGTGGATGCAATTCATCAAGTCTCCGATTGTTTTACAAAACATATTGTCAGGGGTCCAAGAGGAGGGGCAACTCTCAATGTAATGCTTTGTACAGAATATGGAGGTTTTAGATTTGATATGTTTTGAAATTTTGGTTGTGCATATAAACTCTATTTTTTATCTAAACAGAAAGAAGGGAATCTATTAATTCTATATCAATTGTACTTAATTGCATTCGGGAGGTGGGCATTAACAGGGGTTTCACTTGAACACATATAAAGAGACATTTACTGAAACTGTGGTGTAGTTGAGTTAGGAGGTGTATGCTTGTAATGTTTAACTCTGTAAATAAATGCAAGACTGAGTAAATATTGGCTCCAGTACTATCCTTCAACAACTAACTATCAAGTTGGAGCATCATGAACTCATATCCTATGCAGCCATTATATATTGTTGTTTCCCTATGCTACTTCCTTGGTGATTGGGTAGTCATTGCTCTTGTAAATACGAGATAGAAGATGGAGACATCGCTGGAGTGCAACCAGGAATCTTTCATTAAATCTAAACCTGATATCATTTCAATTTTCTTTCATAAAACAGACCATTCATGATGTTTTAAACAATCATATAAATCAAACAAGTACCTTTTTTTCTGTGGAAAAATCCAAAGTAGCATTTCTCCAACTTGAGTATTCAGTGAGAAATATTATACTAACCAGTTATTCGGTTCTTTGGTCCTTGTTCCAAGTTTTGGGTTCTACCTTAGATATTCCTACATGTACAGCAGCGCTGGCCACTCCATAAGTGGCCCAAGCATATGTTCAGGTGTGTGCCCAAGCTGTCAAATATCTTATTATCTAATAGCATAACCCTAGGTTTAACAATAGGATCTCCTTGCGATTTGAACTGGATATTGTGTCTTCTGCACATGTCCTCACACGTGTACCTTCAATCTTTCTGAAGGTCGCCTAAGAAATACTTAGTGAAATGAAATCATTTATTTTACAGGCAACCTGAATGTGCAAAGAAACAGCCAACATAAATTTTAATTTACTTCATTCTGTCTCACTACTCTGCTAGCGAAATGGGAAAAATTAATAAACCGTGAATCCTGTTCTTTTTTGTGGGTTGATTTACTTGTTTTTGTTATTGCTTCTCTTTCTAGACAAATTCTAATTGTAAAATCTGACCTCTGGCATTTTTACCTTCTAGATCTGGACCTCAGGCCGAGAACTTGCAGATTACTGTTTAAAAACTGACTTCTCATGGCTCACTTGATCTTTTTTCTCTATGTTCCCAGCCAGTGGTAGGTGATGTTAACTTTATACTTACGTAGTACTTACAGCACAGAAACAGGTATTTATGTTCCACATGAGCCACCTCCCACTATTCTGCTTCTGATCATATTAACATTTAATACCATTCCCTTCACCCTCATGAGTTTATTTAGCTTCCCCTTAAAGATACCTCTGTAAGTCGCCTCAGCTATTCCTTATGGTAGCAAGTTCCACATCCTAATCACTGTCTGGGTAAAGAAGTTCCTCCTTAGCTAGGGAATTGCCAGCAGACCTGTCAATAAAACCTGTTACCACTTCTCTACCTCTGCCCCCACTCAACTCCAACCCCAACCCCTGCCATCCCATTGTTTGCAGACTACACAAAGCTGGGAGGAATATGAGCTGTGAGGAGGATGCAAAGAGGCTCCAATGTGATTTGGACAAGTTAGGTGAGTGGGCAAATGCATGGCAGATGCAGTTTCTTTTCTTTCTTTTTCTTTTGGGCCTCCTTATCTCGAGAGACAATGGATACGCGCCTGGAGGTGGTCAGTGGTGATTTGGACAAGTTAGGTGAGTGGGCAAATGCATGGCAGATGCAGTATAACGTGGATAAATGTGAGGTTATCCACTTTGGTTGTAAAAACAGAAAGGCAGATCATCTAAGTGGTGATAGATTAGGAAAGAGGAAGGTGCAACGAGACCTGTAAACCAGTCGCTGAAAGCAAGCATTCAGGTGCAGCAAGCAGTTAGGAAGGCGAATGGTATGTTGGCCTTCATTGCAAGAGGATTTGAGCACAGGGGCTAGGATGATTTACTGCAGTTATACAGGGCCTTGGTGAGACCACATCTGGAGTACTGTGTGCAGTTTTGTTTTAGTTTTAGTTTTAGAGATACAGCACTGAGACAGGCCCTTCGGCCCACCGAGTCTGTGCCGACCATCAACCACCCATTTATACTAATCCTACACTAATCCCATATTCCTACCACATCCCCACCTGTCCCTATATTTCCCTACCACCTACCTATACTAGGGGCAATTTATAATGGCCAATTTACCTACCAACCTGCAAGTCTTTTGGCTTGTGGGAGGAAACCGGAGCACCCGGAGAAAACCCACGCAGACACAGGGAGAACTTGCAAACTCCACACAGGCAGTACCCAGAATTGAACCCGGGTCGCTGGAGCTGTGAGGCTGCGGTGCTAACCACTGCGCCACTGTGCCGCCCTTTTGGTCTCCTTGTCTGAGGAAGGATGTTCTTGCCATGGAGGGAGTGCAAAGATGATTTACTAGGCTGATTCCTGGGATGGCAGGATTGACATATGAGAAGATATTGGGTCGACTAGGCCTATATTCACTAGAGTTTAGAAGAATGAGAGGGGATCTCATAGAAACCTTATAAAATTCTAACAGGACTGGACAGGCTAGATGCAGAGAGGATGTTCCCGATCACTGAGGAGTCCAGAACCAGGGGTCACAGTCTCAGGATATGGGGTCTGCCATTTAGAACCGAGATGAGGAGAAAGTTCTTCACTCAGAGGGTGGTGAACCTGTGGAATTCTCTACTACAGAAGGCAGTGGAGGCCAAGTCATTAAATATATTCAAGAAGGAGATAGATATATTTTTCAATACCAAAGGGATCAAGGGATATGGGGAGAAAGCGGGAACAGGGTACTGAATTAGACGATCAGCCATGATCTTTTTTGAATGGCAGAGAAGGCCTGAAGGGCTGAATGGCCTACTCCTGCTCCTATTTTCTACATTTTTATGTTTCTATGAGTGTGGATTTAACGGGAATGTCTTCTGCTGCTCTCAAAATGAATGGATGCCATTCAAGCCATTAACCTCGAGATGAGACAATGGGCCTCAATTATATCAGTTGTGACATTCGATAAACCGGTTCACTCTTGAATGCATTTCTTCAAGTCCTGCAGCTATTAAAACTATGGAAATCTGAATTGTATTAAAACTCAACACTTTAACGTAACTCAATCTCAAAATCCTTCCTGTGACAAAAAAAATGATCAAGAATCCTGAAACATGACACGTCATATATTTTACCTTTTCATCAAGTTGCAAATATATATGTGCTGGAAATGCTACTTAGGAACAGACGTAGACCATTCAGCCCCTCGAACCTAATCTACAATTCAATTAGGTCATGGCTGATCTGTGTCTTAACTCCATCTACCTGTCTTGGTTGCATAACCTTTAATACCTGTGCCTAAATCTATCAACCTGGAAATTTTCGATTGGCCTCGCCTCAATAATTTTATGGGCAGGGTTTTCCAATTTCCGCTACCCTTTGTGTGAAAAAATGCTTTCTGATATCACCCCAGCATGGCCTAGCTCTAAGGTTACACCCCCTTATTGTGGACTCCCTCACCAGATGAAATTTCTCTCTATCTACCCTATAAAATCTTGTAACCATCTTAGTCCAGGTTTCCTGGCATAAATACAGTGAGCAAATTTTTTTTACAGCAGGTTCTGGAAGATGGTCTGATTGACAGTTTTGGCTTCTAGTTAGGAAGGGAGCATGCTGCAGCAGGCCACAGCCACAAGTAGGGAAGGTAGGGAGCCTGCAGCTGCTACTGGGTGCGTAGGGGGTGGGGGCTGATCTCGAACCTGGGGGAGGGTTTGATTCAAGGCAAGAAGGTAAGCCAGGGGGGCTGGGGTGGGGGCAGGGGGGGGTGTTGTTGGCAGGGAGTGGGGTCAAGAGGGAAGCAGAAGCACTCCAGCTCTATCTGGTCCACAAGCGGTGTTATAAAGGCACTTACTTCTCCCCGAAGCTGTCCTTGCCTCTCTAGAGATGCCGGGTTTCCTCAGGCTTGAGATACCTGGCTGGCCAGCGTTAAACCTGCAAAGCAGATTAAATCTGCTAGTCTCATAAAATATGTAAATTGCCAACCCCTATCCCGATTCTGTTAAACGCAGATGGGCAGGTTGGAGGCAAGTTAGAATCGGGATTCAGATTTGAAAAATTTTGTCATCTCACCCAACCCCAACTGACCTGTTATTGGGGGTTAAAATTCACGCCACGGCATGTAGCATGATTTGATGCCCAAGCACTGCCATTTTGTATAAGAAGTCCCCAAAACTGTAAGAAAGCTGGTTCTGAATGAAAATTAATCACTTTTTTTTATTCATTCATGGGAAGTGGGCATCATTGACTGTGCCTGCATTTATTGCCCATCCCTAATTGCCCTCGAGAAGGTGGTGGTGAGCTGCCTTCTTGAACTGCTGCAGTCCACGTGAGATAGGTACACCCACAGTACTTTTAGGAAGGGAGTTCCAGGATTTTGACCCAGCGACAGTGAAGGAACGGCGATATAGTTCCAAGTCAGGATGGTGTGTGACTTGGATGGGAACTTGCAGATGGTGATGTTCCCATGCATCTGCTGCTCTTGTCCTTCGAGATGGTAGAGGGAGTGTGTTTGGAAGGTGCTGTATATGGAGCCTTGGTGCATTCCTGCAGTGCATCTTGTAGATGGTACATACTGCTGCCACTGTGGGTCAGTGGTGGAGGGAGTGAATGTTTGTGGATGGTGTGCCAATCAAGCGGGCTGCTTTGTCCTGGATGGTGTCGAGCTTCTTGAGTGTTGTTGGCGCTGCACCCATCCAGGCAAGTGGAGAGTATTCCATCACACTCCTGACTTGTGCCTTGTAGATGGTGGACAGGCTTTGGGGAGTCAGGAGATGAGTTACTCGCCGCAGGATTCCTAGCCTCTGACCTGCTCTTGTAGCCACGGTATTTATATGGCTACTCCAGTTCAGTTTCTGGTCAATGGTAGCACCTATGATGGTGATAGTGGGGGATTCAGCGATGGTAATGCCATTGAATGTCAAGGGTAGATGGTTAGATTCTCTCTTGTTGCAGATGGTCATTGCCTGGCACTTGTGTTGCGCAAATGTTACTTGCCACTTATCAGCCCAAGCCTGGATATTGTCCAGGTCTTGCTGCATTTCTACACAGACTGCTTCAGTATTTGAGCAGTTGCGAATGGTGCTGAACATTGTGCAATCATCAGCGAACATCGCCACTTCTGACCTTATGATTGAAGGAAGGTCATTGATGAAGCAGCTGAAGATGGTCAGGCCTAGGACACTACCCTGAGTAACTCCTGCAGTGATTTCCTGGAGCTGAGATGATTGCCCTCCAACAACCACAGCCATCTTCCTTTGCACTAAGTATGACTCTAACCAGCAGAGAGTTTTCCCCCTGATTCCCATTGACTCCAGTTTTTCTAGGGCTCCTTGATGCCATACTTGGTCAAATGCTGCCTTGTTGTCAAGGGCAGTCACTCTCACCTCACCTCTTGAGTTCATGAATGTTTTTGTTGTGGAAACACCTTGAGAGGCTGTAAGTGAAGATCACCAGAGGAAGTGATGTCGCATCTGTTATAGCACAACCACTCAGGACAAAGCCCTCAATCAAAATATGTGATTCTGATTGCAGTGGGAGCAATGCACTGTCAATTCAGTCCCACCACCCCACAGGCCACATAACATATATCTTTAAGCTTTCCAAATTAAAGAAAGCAGCAGCTGCATTGAACAATCTAGTAACCCCTGAATGAGGTGAACCAAACCAGGTATTTTTAGATCTCAACAAATTAACTGTTTATTAGAAAAAAAACCAAAATCTTAAACACTACTAAGATAAAACAATATCTAAAGACCGTATAACTTATTTAAAGGACCTAACTCCCGCATTCGCTTACATATACCCAAACCGACAGTAGTTTTGTGTTTAATTAGCTGCCCGAAAAATTAGAAATAACAATAAAGTCTTTGCAGATATACGTTCCTGCCGAAATGGAATCTTCCCAATGTAGAAATGGTCCAAGGTTGCTTGAAGTCTTCGCAGTTATCCGATGGGGGGAAAAAAGGGTTCTTCAACAGTAGGACATTCAGTAGTCTCGTTCAGCAGTTGAAGTGTTGCTCTTCTTTCCAGCGATGAACACAGCAGATCAACAAATAGCTATTATTTTTTAAAAGAATTAACCTGACTTGACTTTTTCATAATTCTGAAAGAATATTAAATAGGGTTTAAACAGACTGAGGGAGAGCTCTCCTATTTCCTTCATGTGCCAGAACAGTCTGTGACCCAGCTGTCTCTGAACAAACAGTTTTCAAAGTCAAACGGCAACATTGTATGTCCGGTTCTCCCTCTCTGTATGGTTGTATCCAGGGCAGCCAAGATGCACTTTCCGGTAACTTCTGAAGCTGGCTTGTTCTCTCTCTCTGTATGGTTGTATCCAGGGCAACCAAGATGCACTTTCTGGTAACTTCTGAAGCTGGCTGCCTTAAAGAAGTACTGATCTTTTGCTGCCTTAAAGACACACTGCTTATTTCATGAGAAAAAAAAACAGGATCATGACACATCACACATGACCAGGGAGTTGTTGGTGTAGCCTGATGGAGTAAGATGTGTGTAGATGTGGCTTCTGTTGTAGCTGTGTAAATATATATATGATCTAGTTAAGTTATCATAAAAACCCATGTATTCTTTGAATATTACTTGTAGTCCTGTCAATCTTACAATAGTTCACAAACCAAAGGAACAAGTAATATTACATGGTAGCAATGTTTAGGAAATATTTTTTCTGAAGACCACAAATATTACATTGTGACAACGTTTGATTTTTTTTCTGAAGAACACACCAAGAGAGAACAAAGAACAGCTAATTGCTTGCCTGCAATAGCTGAAGATTCAGGCAGGAGACCCCAACAGTTCAGCAAGTGAGGACTGCAGACAGGACCCTGAGAGGTGTTAAATCTCTGTGAGTACAGTAGGCAATTTGCCAGGGGATTGGAGCTTTCAACTAATCTGGCATTGGGTCAAGAAATTTGAAAAGCAGTAGCTGAAGCCATTACTGCTTTAGTTTTCCCATTCTTTTCTTTGTGGGTGGGGCCTAAGCCAAAAATAGTGGGAGGAGCTCAACAGCACCACTGGGGGTCCAGCACAAAGTAAAAAGGCTGGTTGTGGCAGTTACTGGTACTGCAAGCTGCAGCTTTCTGCAGAAAAAAAAGTTTAAAAAAATCTGAGATGTGTAAAAGAAAAAGCAGCTGTCATTTCACTCTTAAAGGGGCAGGCCAGCAGAAAACAAATCAGTCTAAACAAGAAAATAAAGTGTGCCTGATAAATAAAAACCTGTAAAAAGTCCTATATTTATACAAAAGCAGGATCATCCAATTATGGATTGGAAGGCATCAGACATAGCATCTGAATGTAAACTGTTTCACCAACGGATGGAACTATATTTCCTCAATCAAGAGGTGAGCGAACCAGAGAAGCAAGCCATGAAAATCAAGATTGCACTTGTCAACGAGGCCTGCAATGGATCAATAGATCAGGATTATCAGCTGAGGATCAGAAGGACCCGAGCAAGATATAGGCATTCCTGGAGCAGCAACTCAAGGTAAAGGTAAATTTCCGAGTACATATGCTTGAGTTTATGACCTAACGGCAAAGGCAAGATGAGTCCACCAACGAGATTGTTGCAAAGTGCCAAGACAAAGGTCAAGAATGTGATTTTGCAGATATTGAATTGTCGGAACGGGTTATAGAACTAGTAATTGCGACGACCCCACTAGAGGCCTTTCCAAAAGACCTGCTAGAACAGAAGAAAAGACACACCATAGATGCACTACTCAATGATGGAAGGAAATTTGAAGCCATCGTGGCTGTGTGTCAACAGTTACAAGCATTGGGGGGCAGCTACAACAATTGTTATGGTAACCAAGGCTCAAACCTTGTGGCAAATGTAGCATGACTCATCCAATTCACAGTTGTCTGGTGTACCAGGACCAGTGCAAAGCTTGTGACATGCGAGGACATTGGGCAAGGCAGTGCAGAAGGGCGAGCTCAGATACTGCACACAGGAATGGTGACAGATCACATGCAGAGAGAACATCTGCAAGACAGGATGGCAAATGCAACAAAAGGTATGCCAACACACAATAAAAGCCCCAGCAAGTACATCAGGTCACAGAGAGACAGATTGCCAGGATGATACGGATGAAGAATGCACTCGTGCGAATAGTGAAAAAGCATTTCACATGGTTAATCTGGATCAACATGTCAATGCTATTACGCAATCTGAGGCATTTGCCATGATCGGGATTATATATCTGCAGAAGAGTGGCAAGCATAAGCTTAACAGTAAAAATTGACACTGCAGCAAGTACAAATATTCTGCCCATCCTTATACTGAAGGACATGTACTTAAAGAAATGGGAATCTATGGTATGACCCACCATAGTTAGGCTGACTGCCTTCAATGGTTGGTTTTCTAATCAAGTGCATTGGAATGAGAACCTCACAGTGCAGCTATGGGAGTTCCGAATGGCTACCACAAATGTTGTATCTACACTATAAAACTGGACCAGCTGTTGCAGGACTTCAGTATGTCAAGATTTACGAATTGTCACAATACATGAAGTCAGCAACGCACCAAAGATGGTAGAAAATACCCAGATTGAGTGTATTGGGTCAGTCCATGCAAATGACGACACAAAGACTGGCAGCCTTGACACAAAGACGTGATATGACTGGAAGTCTCTCCTTGGTCTTCAGTTTGTTGCAGCATGTACCTGGAGGCCAAAGGGATTGCCAGTGATTGGTAATGTTGCCAGTCATCATTTTTTTAATCTTTCCAAATAAGGGAAGATGAAGGTATCGTATGACTTGCAAGCAGGACCAGAATTAGACCGATTGTGAGTAGGCCAGAAGGTCAGAGTCCTCAATCATGCGTCAGGAACTTGGTATCCTGCAGAGGTTGTTAGGTTAGTTACAGAGATACAGCACTGAAACAGGCCCTTCGGCCCACCGAGTCTGTGCCCACCATCAACCACCCATTGATACTAATCCTACACTAATCCCATATACCTACCACATCCCCACCTGTCCCTATATTTCCCTACCACCTACCTATACTAGGGGCAATTTATAATGGCCAATTAACCTATCAACCAGCAAGTCTTTGGCTTTGTGGGAGGAAACCGGAGCACCCGGAGGAAACCCACGCAGACACAGGGAGAACTTGCAAACTCCACACAGGCAGTACCCAGAATTTAACCCGGGTCGCTGGAGCTGTGAGGCTGCGGTGCTAACCACTGTGCCACTGTGACCAGCTTAGATCGTATGAGGTCCAGACACCCAATGGTGTGACTCTCAGATGAAACCGAAAAAAGAGGAGGTTGTCGGACCACCTTAAGAGGCAGGAAGTGAAGGTCACTGGTGGAAGTAATGTCACATCACATATGACCAGGGTGTAGCCTGACAGAGTAAGATGTGGGTAGATGTGGCTCCTGTAATAACTATATATATGTCCCAGTAAGTTATAATAAAAACCCACATTTTCTTTGCATATTACTTGTAGTCCTGTCAATCTTAAAATAGTTCACATACCAAAGGAGCAAGTAATATTACAGTTTTTAGTTAAATACAGAAGTATAGTTGTCACTAGCTTGGGTATTGTGCCCAACATTGCACATGGCTTGTTATACTTTAACAGTGGTTCAATGGCTGCCACAAGTTGAGTCAGTTTCATACAAATGGAGTCAAAGCTTACCCATACTGCTAAGCAACAGTGAAAGTACCCTATAATCACTAGAGGTTGTAGAACAGTTTCACTCTTGCTATCTTGTTTGGGGAATCTTTGTTGGTACGAATTTGAGTCTTTTGTAGTTGATAGTTGGAGCAGGAAAGACAGGTAGACAAGATAAGCAAAATCACGAAAAACAATAAAAGCATGAAAGAAAAAGTAAAAGCAAAGCAAAGTAAGATATACCACTGTAACCCCTGTCAAAGAAGTGATGTCCACATTTTACACTTTATTGAAATCCAAGTGACAACACTGATAAAGTACTGGAATACGGGGCGGCACAGTGGCGCAGTGGTTAGCACCACAGCCTCACAGCTCCAGCGACCTGGGTTAATTTCCGGGTGCTGCCTGTGTGGAGTTTGCAAGTTCTCCCTGTGTCTGCGTGGGTTTCCTCCGGGTGCTCCGGTTTCCTCCCACATGCCAAAGACTTGCTGGTTGATAGGTAAATTGGCCATTATAAATTGCCCCTAGTATAGGTAGCTGGTAGAGCAATATAGGGACAGGTGGGGATGTGGTAGGAATATGGAATTGGTGTAGGACTAGTATAAGTGGGTGGTTGATGGTCGGCACAGACTTGGTGGGCCGAAGGGCCTGTTTCAGTGCTGTATCTCTAAACTAAACTAAAATTAAATATCAGTTTGAGGACTGGATTATGTTTTTACAAAAGTAACGTAATTCCAATTTGTCTGAAGCTGAAACCCAGGATCTAAGATTGGTTCCTTAGAGAATGATTGACCTGTTTGAAATTAAGTGCTGCAGATTAATCACGGGAGTACAGCAATCAGCAGAGTCAAAGCTGTCCAATGTGGAAATAAGATGGAAGTAGGTAATCTGCCTTAATAGAGAAACTAAAGAGAAATAAACTGACATGTTTAGGATGCACAAACTGTAGTGAACACACAGGAATCCTACAAGTACTTGCAGGCATCAGTGTGAGGCCCTGATATTTTCAGGGAGACAGGGAAGGCAGCAAGGGAGACCGAAAGCAGTCAAAGAACATGGCGAGGCCTCATCATTTTTTTAAACCATTTCCCAGCCAGCAGCCAGCCTAGTTGACAGACTGACTGGCTGCCAGGTGGGAAAACCAGCAGGAGGTGGGGGTAGCAAATCACGGCAGGGGTGAGAGGGAAAGAGGCCATGATCATCAGAAGGGAGGCCGTGATCATCAGAAGGGAGGCCGAGGGCTTCCTTGAGAGCTCACATGCTCCTCCTGGCCTACAAAGAGTGCTATAAAAAGCACTTCGCTTCAGGAGCCGGCAGCTTTTGGCTCAATTTTGCTGCCAAGCCGGTAGCAGTTAAATTTAAATCAGGCTCCCAGTTGCTTGGTGGGAGACAGATTTAATTATGTAAATGAAGTGTTCTACCTCTCCAAGATGGGACACTTTGCTCCCCCCCACTACAAAAATAGTGGCAGGTGCGTAAGTATCGGGTTGGGGTCATATTACACATCTTTTTAGGGTTTAACCACTCCCGACCCTCCGCCCATCATGGTGAGATTAATATCAAAGCCTGAGAAGCTAACTGAAGAAGAAGTATGACTTGCAAAGATTCTGGAGTGAATGAAACAACTTGTAGAAGAAAACTCACTGGTTCTGAAGGAGGAGGGTGTTACATGCCAGATACTTGTAGTCTCATGCACTTCACAGTGTGTAGAGATCCAACAGTAGGCATACACTGTCAATCTGCTTCTCTATTCTTGGAGTTTCAAATCAAAAACAAACAACATGCTCTCAGCACCTACTGTACAGAGACACACAAAAGGTAGAAATTATTATTGGTGATGTTATTGTACAAATACACAACATGCTTGCCTCAAAGTGCTCTCTTTGGTGCTTTAAAAGAGGCATTAACCCATTCATGTTAATCAGGTAAATGCCTCAGTTAAATAGCAGAAAGAAAAATTGAGTATGTGTAATAAATGTTCGTACAATAATATCACCAGAGTTCCTGTACAATCTCTAAATCAAAATGGATAGGGTGGATATGGGAGAGGGGATAATTAATACAAAAAATATAAACATATGGCATAAAAAATGTTAATCTTAACAAGCCTTTACTGGACTTGGACCATCGAAAGCTCTGCAAAGAAAACCTTCCCTAGATTGTAGTCTGATGGATACAAGATAGCTTTTTTAAAATAGCTGAGCCTTTTTAAATTGTGTTTGGCAAAAGGTAGCTCTGGCCAAGCATCTAGGTTTTAATGTATCTGATGTTCTTAATTTTCATACAGGCCATTACTCATATTCATTTTACGCTTGAGGTCATGATTCAGTATAATCGTTTGCTAGGAACAAACTGCAGAGTAACCTGTACTTTTTGGGCTGAATTTATTGTGGGAGGCCGTAGCCCTGATGGTGGGCCGGAAAGCCAGGGGGCAACCCTGCCTTGGCTGTTTCCAGGATTCCGACCCGATTCTGTGCCCATCAGGCAATTAACTGCCTGGCATCAGGGCTCCCATTCCCTTAAGAGCAGCCGGTCAAGCAGAGGGCCAGCAGGTCTTTAGTCACAGCAGTGCCACTGGAAGGGGTGGTCGCTATTGGGACTGCACCTGGCCCGGAGCAGCATTATGGACGCCGTCCTGGAACCCAAGCCAGTGGGATTGGGGTCACCAGGGCCAGTCAGGCAGGCCCCAGTGAAGCTGGGGGGTGGTCGCTGGTTAGGGCATGTTGTGTGCTTCTGCAGGGATAGCCATTGCCACGAGTGGGGCCCTCCATGGGCCACAGAGCCTGATCAGGAGCGTCACCCCCAAGTCACCTTTTACTGGGCGGTCTCCCCACGCAGCAGAGCCCCCGCACCACCACCCACTGCCCCCCCGCCCCTCCCCCCCCGCCCCTCCCCCACTAACCAACACGCTCCTGTGGGGCACATTAAATTTTGCCTATTGCTCCTTGAAACAACACTTAGGTTGTACTCATTGATAATACCACAATGTTCTAGCACTTAGGAGACATGGTTTGCCAACACAGGTTTAAGAGCTTCGGTAGAACTTGCAATTACAGTGGGGGCGTTAAACAGATGGGAGCAGGTCAGCCCGTTATACACCCTGCTTCATTTTTCTATCCATTCAGTGGGCTGGGTGTATAGCAGGTGGTTGATCTGATACCAATCCTGCTGAAGTTGAACCTTTCACTCCTTACAGTCTTTCAATTAGCAATATACTGATTATATTTTTAGTGTATGTTAAAAAATCAAATCCAGTTAAAGCGACACTGTCTTTATGACAAATTGTTTGGCAAACTTTGTTTTTTGTTTTGGGGAAGGGAAGGGGGCATGCATTATTTTCAAGTCAAGCCATTGTACTCAAGTAGGGCAATGATGCATTCAATGCAATTTACATAGTTCTGCTATGTGCTTGTAAGCAAATGAAGAAACACATGCTGACTGCTTCTCAGGAAGATATCACCCCTTTAACACTAACTCCCAATATTGGACCTGATCCAGTCAGCAGTGCAAACCACACAAAACAAAGACCTTCAGGAGCTGGCCATCAAATCCAACCAAACAATTTTCTAAATTAAGAAGTCACTTGGTTTCAGAGTACAAATATAAAGTAGATATCCTGCTTACCTATCTAGCACGTAAGTGAGAGCTTTCTGTCGGGTTCCTGAGTAGACAGATGGGCTTGTTTCCCAAGCAATTAAATTGGAAGCATCATGGAAAAGATGAATGTTCACCAAGTCAAAGGCACTGTCAAGAAAATAACCATCACACAAGTGAATCATCATGCAAGTGCTCTTATGATCATGACAGGATTTAGAAAATGGTAGCGTTGCATATCAAACTGCCATAATAGGAGCCTTACAAAGACATTTGTATTTTAGAATGTGCCCTCTGCACATACTGGGATTAACTATTATGGTTTATAAAATAATAAAATTGTTTTAATAATGATGCTTGCCCATTTTCTTTGACAATATTCATATTTGCTTACAAAGCAGGCTGTCACTGTCGTTTTAATGGAGAATTGCTTTTAAACAATACATTGTAAGTAAACTCAGATATCTATCACCACACAGATGGAAACTCATTATACCTGTCAGCTCACACCTTATATATTGAAAGTTATTGTCATCTAATCCATGAAAAGTAAATAATGCACCCCCATGTACATACTTTGGAGAGCAGCTTCACAATAAGAATGACACAATCATAAAAATGTGCCATTTCATACATTAGTTTATTAAGTGTTATTAAAAATCTGTAAAACCGAGCTTCATTATTTTAAGTGTTTTACAGCCTGCATTCAGAAGCACTCTCATACGAAGGATTTATGAGGAGACCTGAGGTAGAATTTTTATGCAAAAAAAGGAAAAGAAAATCATTTTCAATCTTGTAAAGAAAATGCCACTGTTTAAGAAATGACCTCTAGCTGAAAAAAATTCCTTTAATTCAGCTTTCTAAAGTTCAGCGAGAGCACGGATGAACATTCAGAGGAGCTCCAGATCAGAAAAATATTAACTAGATACCACAGTTAAATGGTAGGGAGTGCAGGTTTTTCCCTCTTCTTACCATGCGAAGATCCTAACTAAGAATAATACCTAGTCAGACCACACTTTTACCCCATGCAGATCTACGCAGTGTTGTGCTGGCCTGGCCAGCGACGCCCACATCCCATGAATGAGTTAAAAAAAACTCTAATATTTGCAGTGCATAAATAAACCAAAACTGAAATGACAATCATTTCATCCATTCAGAGTTGATTGCTGAACTGTAATGTGGAATCAGGGACGACAGAATGATCAGGTCAACAAAACTACTTGGTGGGTTTGTGCAAGTCGTAAGTATGCTACAATCTTGGCATTTTGGAACTTAATTAAAATCATCTAAACAACAATGACAGCACAGCTCCCATGAAGGCACACAAGGTACATGCATCATATTGTGTGCTGCTCAGCCATTTAGACAAGGAAGGTCCCAAGTCCTTGACCTGTTCAGAGTTAATCTGTCTCAACTGAGTTAACAGTGCAGGGATTACAACTGGCCTTGATGTCACTGGCATTGGCACTGGGGAAGGAAGAAAATCAAGCTGATTCTAGAGCCTGATGGCTATCCAGTTGTCCGTGATGGAAAAGTAGACATGTGTGTATATGTTAAGCGAGGACCAGACTGGCCTACTGTGATGCCCATCCCTGGTCAAATATTTGCTGATAATTACAACCTGGTCTTACATATGAGAAATTGTATCATGGTAAGCTACTCAATTGCTGCTGCACCTGTGGCACTATATATATGGATGAGTTACTGGGATAACATTATGAAATTGCGCTTCCAGTGGTTTGAGAATCCTGGTGATTCCCCTATGATTTATTAAAATTAAGATGAACATCTAGTGGGTCAAGCTCATCACCAGGAGGGCAAATTATTGGTCATTCATTTGGCAATCGTGTGGCTTGCAAGGCCATTTCAGAGATAATTACGAGCCAACTACATAACATGGGACTAGAGTCACATGCAGCCCAAGTGGCAGGATCCCTTCCCCGAAGAAAATCAGTGAACTAGTTGGGTTTTTACAACAATGCAATATCTTTTTTCTGGAGCCTTCTCACAAATTCCTAGATTTATTGGGCTGGATTTAATGTTCATGTTGTGGCTTCTGGCAGCAGACCTGGAAGTGGGCGCTGCCGCCACTCAGCATGTGCATGGCCGGCCCATTGCAATCACGCGAGGCGGCCAATTATAATAATGAAGGCGCGGGGCCCAGCCAATCATGCGATGAGGGCAGGATTCGATGTGCCAAGTGCAGCGTCGGATGACTCCAAAGCACGTGCTGACACCATATTTAAAGGCCTGCCGGCCCTGTTTTCATTGCTGCCTTAGAGTTATTCGTTGTTTGCTGAGCCTGGTGCTGGAGTGACCGCTGGACTCCCAACCTCGCTGTCAAGAAAATCACAGTATGGCTCAGGCAAGACACCAGGTGGCCCCATGGATTCGTGATGCCTCCTTGAAGATTCTCCTCCAGGCTCCAAGGGAAAGGCGGGAGGTCCTCTTCCCCAGCAATGGCAAGAAGAGGTCCTCTCACCTGACCAAGCAAGCCTGAATGGAGATTGCAGATGGGATCACCCCCAAACATGGACCTGTGCAAGAAGAGAGTCAACAACCTCATTAGGTCTGCCAACGTGACTGCTATGTACCACTCTCCTTTTTGGGCATTACCTGTGACTATGCAGGAGGGTGCACAACATGGGGAGGGAGACACTACAAAGGCACTTTCAAAGGGGGTTAGGCACGAACACATCCTGCCAGATGCATGGCGGCATCTTGGCCACAGGCCACCTTCTTTCACAGCTCACCCCCATTAATTCCCCTGAAAACTAATGTGCGGATGAGCCATATAGGAAAGACCTGGAGGGGTTGAGGGGCTGGCACTAGAACACTGTCCTGTAGCTCTTCCTGTGATGTATGACTATCCCCCTCTTCCCACTTGCAGGACAAGAGGGCCCACAACAACAGGGCGACCTCGCGGTCTGGTGCAGGAATTGCTGACATACGGCCTCTCTCAGCAGTTGAGAGTGAAGCACTGGAGTTGGCGGGGATCCAGGGCAAGCACTCAATCATGGAGCTGAGACTGGAGTCTCCAGGCAAGAGTGAGGATTATCTTCCATCGACATCCAGCTTGGATATCATAAGATCTATAATGCCTAACCCACATGTTTGTGTTCTCTCATGCAGGTCGGCATCCACAGGAGACTCAATCCAAAGGGGGACAGCAGTCAGCCTCTGAGGATGAGTAGTTAGAGGACCGCACCATCCCAAGATTCTCCTGCACCTTCCAACAGCGCAGATACTTTCACCTTGGTAGGAATCCACTTGGCTTTAGAATCAGAATCAGAATCAGCTTGTGAGAGCACCACACACATCTGGCTGAGGCTGAGACAGCCGAGGCCTCTGATAGTCGGAGGACTGTGGATGGGCAGGCCCATGCTGAGCCCCAGGATGCTGTCAACAGCACAGGGCATGTTGGAGTTGCAGAGAGAGACAAGGCAACATCTGGCAGAGATGCCAGATGCAATGCGCAGCTATGAGCAAATGATGGAGGAGTCCATCTATGCCATGCGTGCTGCCATTTCTCAGGCATGTGAGTGTATGGCTTTCTCCATCGAGAGGTTGGTGAGCCTCATGGAGAGCCAGATCCCACAGATGCACGCAGACCTACACACCATTGCCTCGGCCATGAGTTCAACGCAGCAGTGGTAAGGTGAGAGAAGGACAAGGTGCCTGGAGTCTTCTCCAGCTCCTCATCCTCAGGTCAGCAGGGAGGTTCGAGTGAGCCTTTAAAGGAAGGAGGAGAGGCTGACCTCCACAGCTGGGGGCTTCCCTCTGGCACTCTGAGTGTGGACAGCTGTTCGTCAACCCCTCCGCCAGTGAGCCCAGCTCCAGTAGCTGTGATGCCTGAGGAGAGTCCTGCACCTATTCAGGAAACTCTCAGGCAGCTGGGGCCCTCTAGGCTTTAGGCAGCCAGAGTAAGGCCACCAAAGTCATCACAGGCCAAGGAGGCAGTTTGATCAGCAGCCTGCCTCGACCCAGATGCTGGCACACTGCGTAAAGCACTGAAAAGCTTGCAAACAAAAAACACCTGGATTTTGATGGGTCCTTGCAATTTGCCATTTGTTTTCTGCTATAAAGTTTATTTGCTTTCGATGTTGGCATTCATTGTGGAAAATGTGTATTCCTTCATGCCTTAATTGTGAAATGCAGTCTTCACCCTTCTCCCATAGTGGGCTGCCAGTCTAGGCTCATCCCTCCTTTGGTAAGCACCTCTGATGTGCCAGAGCGCGTGTGTGATTTGGATGCTAGGCACGGAACCCTAACAGAAAGGAGGCGACAGACTGAATGCTTTTAAGTAAGTTTTTATTGTTTTCACTCTAAGAGGCAAGCATGGTGGCTGGAAGCGGGTAAGAATGAGACTGTCTCTTGCTTCCAGGCCCTCCATTTGTTGGTGGCACTGCATCATTGCACAGGGGCCCATAAAGACAGGGTGCATGAGATCAACACCAGGTGATCAGTAGGCCTCCAGAGCACAGTCCATGCAGAGACAAAGTTGCCCTGGCATCTTTGCCTTTGCTACTCCTCTCGGCTTATGCACGGATGTCTGTCAGTGCCCATCCTTGCTGATCCCCAACCCTCTCACACAATATTATGTCCATCCAATCCTTTGAACCAGCTATATGGCCATCCAACACCTATCTGCATGGGAATCCATGCCTACCACCCAAAAGCAACTCCACCTGTGCTGACCACCCGAGAACAATCCCACCCATGTCGACAGCACAGCACTGCAGGTCAACAATGGCCTCCATTCCCCCGTCTTCCCCTATCCAATGCTGTTCACTGTTGTCTTCCCATCATGGCACTGAGGCCTCACCAGCTTTCAATGGCCGGGTATCCAAAGGCAAGTGAGGGCTGTCTGTCGTCAACTTAACTCCAAACCCCCCATTGAATCATGATCAATTGCATTCAAATGTATTTAAACCAACTGTTCAGCAATTCAAATTGCACTCCCGTTGTGTGCTTTCCTGCCGATGACTAAATCCAGAACCAACGTCATGACGTTGGATTTCAGGGTGGGCACGTCCATTGCTATTCTTCAGCCTCCCACACCTCCATTCCCGCTCCAAATAGCCTCAATAAATTCCACCCATTGAATTTATTTCCACAACTTGCCAGGCTGGGGGTTGAACTCATGAGCTCGGGGTTGCTAGTCCGGTAACATAAACGCTCACATACTGGTCTGGAATGTCCACTGGTGGTTGTCTTGATGTCCTGCCCTAACTTTGGTGGGGGATTAGTGGAATTTCTAGAGAAAAGGGACTTAGCCCATTATCAGATGTTTACTCCAATCTCCTGTTGAAGTTAAAACCAGAGGAACCGAACAGGAAAGATGAATCAACCCTGGCTAACGAAGTTAAAAACTTGCATTAGATCAAAGGAAGTAGCTTATAAGGGTGCCAGAAAAAGTGGTAAGCTCGAGGTTCGGGAGCAATTTAGAATGCAGCAAAGGATGACCAAGAAACTGATAAAGGGAAAAGAGAATATGAATGCCAGCGAGTGAGAAACATAAAGGTGGACTGTAAAAGCTTCTTTGGGTATGTGAAAAGGAAAAGATTAGTAAGGACAAATGTGGATCCATAACAGGCGGAGACAGGAGAATTTATAATTGATAACATGGAAATGGCAGAGAAACTAAACAATTGGCCAGAATTTTACGCCCCCTCCAAAGAGCCGGCTGGTGGCGTTGGGGGGGCAGCGTAAAATGGAGTGGGAGGCTCGGGGGCCCTTCCCGAACCTCTCCTGCCTCTGCCGTCATTTTACGTGGGGCGGCAGAGGTGAGAAACAGCCCGCCCACCCCAGGCCAATCAAGGCCCTTACGTGGCCAATTAACGGCCACTTAGGGGCCTTCGCCCGCTGCCACGGGGATTTTACAGTTGGCAGGCGGGTAGCAGAGGCCTCAAAAAAGCCGCCTGATAAAAGTAAGTGGCCTTCTAATGGCCTGGGGGGGCCCTCCCGATTGGGCACCCTGTTCCCCAAGGAGGGTCGCCCCTGACGCCCCAACCACCCCCAACGCCCAACACGCGCCCCCCCCACCCGCCAATCAACCCACCCTTGCTAAGCAGGGCCCAACCAATTGCCCCCAGCGAGGCCCCAAAAACGTACTCATTTGCCAGAGCTCCCCGACATCTTCAATCTTCAGCTGGGTTGCGGTCCCAGCAGTGGCTCCGTTCCCGGTGGCGCTGCTGGGACTAGGAGCTGCCAGCCCGCTGATAGGCCAGCAGTTCCATTCGGCGGGTCCTCTTGCCTCAATGAGGTGAAAGTCCTGCTTATGACCAATTAAGGGCCTGGGGACCATAAAATCCGGCCCAGCAGAGGCAGGAACGTCACTAACTTTTCATTCGGTGGACGTCTCCCCTCCAGCCACTTTAAAAGTCCGACCTTTGAGTCTGTTCATGGAGGAAGATACAGAAAATCTCCCAGAAATACTAGGGAGCCAAGGGACTTATGAAAATAAGGAACTGAAAGAAATTAGTATTAATAAAGAGATAGTAACTCAAAAAATTAACTGGATTGAAGGTTGATAAATACCCTGGACCAGATGAGCTGCATCCCAGAATTTTCAAGATGGTGGCTATAGAGATAGTGGATGCATTGGTGGTTATCTTTCAAATTCTATAGATTCTGGAAAGGTACCTGCAGACTGGAAAGTAGCAATTGTAACCCCACTATTTAAGAAAGGAAGGACAGAGAAAATGGGAAACCATAGACCTGTTAGTTTGCCATCAGTTGTAAGGATAATGTTAGAATCTATTATAGAGGATGTGATAACTAGACACTTAGAAAATGATGATATGATTGGGCAGAGTCAACATGGATTTATCAAAGGGAAATTATGTTTGACAAACCTTTTGGGAGTTTTTTGAGGATGTTACTTGTAATATAGATAAAGGAGAACTAGTGGATGTGGTGCACTTGGATTTTCAGAAGGCTTTTGATAAGGTCCCACACAGGAGGTTAGTAAACAAAATTAGAGCACACGGGATTGGGGTAATATACTGGGATGGATTGAGAATTGGTTAACAGACAGAAAACAGAGAGTAGGAATAAATGGGTTATTCTCAGGATGGCAGGTTGTTACTAGCGGGGTATTGCAAGGATCAGTGCTGGGTCACAGCTGTTCACAATCCAGATAAATGATTTGGATGTGGGGACCAAATGTAATATTTCCAAATTTGCTGATGGCACAAAACTAGGTGGGAATGTAAGTTGTGAGGAGGATGCAAGGAGGCTTCAAGGGGACTTGGACGGGCGAAGTGAATGGACAAGAACACAACAGATGGAATATAATGTGAATTAGTGTGAAGTTGTCCACTTTGGTAGAAAAAACAGAAAGACAGAGTATTTCTTAAATGGTGAGAAGTTGGGATGTGTTGATGTCCAAAGGGACCGGGGTGTGAATCATAAAAGCTCGCATGCAGGTGTAGCAAGCAATTAGGAAGGCAAATGGCATGCAGGCCTTCATCGCAAGGAGATTTGAGTACAGAAGTAAAGAAGTCTTGCTGCAATTTTATAGAGTCTTGGTGAGACTGCACCTGGAGTATTGTGTACAGTTTTGGTCTCCTCACCGAAGGAAGGATATACTTGCTATAGAGGGAGTGCAATGGAGGTTCACCAGACTAATCCCTGGGATAGCAGGGTTGTCCTATGAGGAGAGATTGAGGAAACTGGGCCTATATTCTCTAGAGTTTCAAAGAATGAGAGGTGATCGCACTGAAACTTGCAAAATTTGTACAGGACATGACAGAGTGGATGTAGCTAGGATGTTTCCCCTGGCTGGTGAGTCTAGAACCAGGAGACATAGGCCTGAATTTTATTAGAGCTCTGCACATCACGGCAGCATGCTTTGAACTCGGCGGTCTTCAGACACAGAAGCGCCACCGCTGAGCCCCAGCGATATTTCGTGCGGGGGCTCATTTAAATGCAGGGGGCAGAGCGGCTGCCCTTGATGACATAAAGGGGGCGACCGCTCCGTCCCCGGCAATGCCGTCCGGCACCATTTTTAAAGAGCTTCAGGCCCTTCACTTTCACTTGCATCTTTAAAGGTGATGTTTCAGTAGAAAGTGAATAAAATAGTAAATTATCTTTATTAATCTCTTCCCCCCCACCCATTTCATAAATTTACATTTGCCCCCCAAAAAACAATTTGGAAAATGCCAACATTTAACGCCCCCCACCTTCAGAACCTTTCACCCTCAACCCCTTCCCAACATCCCCACAACCAATAAAAAAGGTTTTCCCCACTGCCCCCCCTCCCACGCCCCTGGCTTGTAATTTAATTTCTCCACCCTCCCCACCAGTGTCTCGCCTCGGAACGCCATACGGGGTTCCAAAGGCTCACTGAGTGGCGGGGGGGAGGGGGCTGCACCGAGGCCTCGCCGCCACTAATAAAATGTGACGGGCCTTCTCGGCATCGGGGCTTGTGGTGGGCCGCTCCCGCAAGTATTTCACGGGCCTCCCCACCATGACCCCCGACGTTGAGGGGCTGGTAAAATTCAGCCCACAGTCTCAGAATAAGCGGTAGGCCATTTAAGACTGAGATGAGGAGGGATTTCTTCACTCAGATGGTGGTGAATCTTTGGAATTCTCAACCCCAGAGGGCTGTGGAAGCTTACTGAACATGTTCAAGACAGAAATTGATAGATATCTGCATACTAATAACATCAAGGGTTTTGGGGATAGCGTGGGAATAGTGTTGAGGTAGATGATCAGCCATGATCTAACTGAATGGCGGAGCAGGCTCGACAAGCTGAATGGCCTACTCCTGCTCCTATGTTTCTATGTTCCAGAGATCGAGACAACTTCCTGGAAATTCAGGGCCATTGTCTTCAGGTAAGCAGGGGAGGAAAGGGGAAAAAAAAGTTCCAAACTGTAAATATTGTCCATTATTCACAGGGTTAAGTAATTTGCCCCTCACATGTGATATACAATGAGTTTGTGACCATTTATATTGAAAAACCAACTAATAAGCTGTTGAAATTTCGACTAGTCTCAAATCAGTTGACTTTAATTCTGTCAGTCTGGTGAGAAAACTATTGACCAAGAATGAAATGAACTATATTAAATCTTATTTATTACCTCACAATTAAATAGCGATCTAGAGAGTTAACCCAGTGAGTATCTGTTCCATACAAGTTAGAAAGTTCTGAGGTTTGATTGTCAGTCTATGTCTAGTTGGCTGATCTTAATGGAGGCAGTGCTGAGCATTGCAATTGGCCTCAGTGCCTCAGGCCTAGAAAGGAGCAAATCCACTAAGAATTTTACTCTCAATCATGATACAATGGCCTCTACTGGACATACACGAGTACACATTGAGTGCGGACAGCATTGAGCTTGTTTGTGATGCACTCTGTGGCTGATTGGCCTCGTACAGAATTAATGACAAAGAATGATCATTTGATTATGGTACTGTCGTCAGTCGCACGTCAATGGGTAAGAAATTGGGCTGGTTAGCACCTGTTGTTTGGGCTCTACGAGTGGTCTTAGAGCTCCAAAACGTCGTCCGTGAGTGTGCACACACTTGTGGGGTGAATCATACTGTAAACCATATTGGTGCAGGTGTTATGTGTGCGTACTGAACATTCACTGAAGTACACAATTCAGGTAGATCATGACATCAATCAATGAGTAATGCTGCTTTGATGCCAGTAATGCCATTTTGGAGCTTTTCTTACCCTTGCACAGCTGAATATATGTTCAGCAGCAGGTAAGACATCCCAGCAGTGCTATTTAAAAGGATTATCAACTACTTTTGGGTTTTTTGGCAGTTGATTTTTTTCTGGCTGTTGCTACAATTCTAGAAGTGTTTGGTGCTTTCTACAGTTGTTTTAAGCTGCAAAAGTCTACAGAGAGTGGTGTGATAGGTGAAACACTTCTTGCTGAGTTCAAGGGGCACCTACATAAACCAGTTGCTCCCAGACATGGTGCAACAGTAGCCATTCCCCTTGGAATACAACATGACTGGGTGAATGAACAGAGACCACACAGAGCAGGTCAGGGGCTGCTGGGAGAAGGAGGGGGAAGAAGGACTCTCAGCAGGAGGGCATCACCAGGATTGCAGGCTTCCCCGTGGTACAGGGTGCCATTGACTGCACGCATATCACTTTGCAGGAGGCTAATGTCAACTTTGCCCTATATCAGAACCGAAAGCAATTACACTCCTTCAAAATCCTGCTAGTGTGTGACCAGAGGTTGCATGTGAATCATGTAGGTCAATACCCAGCATCCTGGCAGCAGTAATTATGTGGCAGTCCACTGTGCAAGCTGCACTTCAGCGACTATGGCAAACCAATGGCTCGCCACTGGGCGGTAAGGGCTATCCGCTGACTACATGGCTGATAACTCCAGCGTGCAACCCATGCACAGCCGTGCAGCAGGAATACAATGGAAGTCATGCTGCCACACAAACTCTGGTAGAGCAGACCATTGGTGTTGTGTGTTGTTGTATTTAGTAGCGTAACAGGAACATTCTGGAGAAAGTCTCAGACTTAGGACAAGGTCAACTAAGAACTGTTTATTATTTACATAATGCTATATACACTCTCATCAAGCCTCCTAAGCTAGCATCCTTCATGCTGCTCTCTCTTCTCTCCAGCCGAACCTCATGTGACTATATCATCACTCTTTCAGTGGGAGGGGTTGCTCTAGCATTAACCCTCTACACCCTTATACTACATCATCCCCCAAGTCTTTATCCAACATTTTATCAAACATATTTACATACTCGACTTATCGCCTACCCTCTCTCCCCTCAAATCTCAGACTTCACAGATTTAGTCATTAGGAGGTTTGACAGCTCTCCCCGATCTGGTTGTAGTATGACTGGAACGACCAGTAGTCTTCCTTGAAAGTCTGGCTTGTTGGCTTGGTTGCTCTTACTACGGATTGTAGCCTTCTGTCCAGATTGGGTTTGTTCCTCTTCATCTGGATCTTCCAAATGAATGATTGGCTGTTGCTTTTGAGGAATAGGGATGATAGTTCTCCTATTTCTTCTTACGCTTCCTTCAGTCGTGTGTATAACATACAATCGCTGGTAGTTCTCATGTCTATGGATTACTGTACCTTCTCTTTCCAGGTCATGTATCCACACTCTTTAACCACTTTTTTAGTTCAGGTAAGTTTCTTGCTTGAAATCTTCTATTATAATTTTAGGTTTGTTGCCTTCTGTAAGAGTTCTCCCTGTCTCTTGCTTTTTTGTAATCCTGGACATTCAATCTGGGAAGTAAGTTCTTCACCAATATAGGAAGCTGTGTTCACATCTTCCTGCCCATCAGTAGTTCTGTTGGTGATAATCCACACATCAGCGGCATAGATCTAAAATTAAAAGCGAAATTGGAAGATCTTCATTCATTTTTAGTAATGACTTAATGGTCCTTATACCTCTTTCCACCTCGCCGTTTGACTGTGGGTACCTTAGCGAACTCCCACCTTCGTCGCAAAGTGAGAAAAGTATTTATTCGTGAATTGTAGTCTGTTGTCTGACAATATTTTGCCAGGGATACCATGCATCACAAAGATAGAGTTCTTATTACCATTTCTGTTGTCGTAGAATGCAATCTTCTGACTTCTATCCACCTTGGGAAGTAATTGATGATGATCATGTACGGAAACGAATCCATACCCGACCTTTGCCACGGTCTGGTTAGAAACTGTGTGGTTAACAGGGATTCACGTTGTGCTGGTCTCAGTACTGCACATGTCTGACAGTTCTGGATCACATTCTCAATATCCTTAGATATTCCAGGCCACCATACCGAAGATTGCGCCCTTGGTCTGAATTTGGTTATACCCAAATGGCCTTGGAGTAAGCAATCTAAGATCTCTGATCTCAGTGGACTAGGAATGACTAGTCTGTCATTGTGTACTAGCAAGGTCATCTATGATGGTAATGTATTTACGATACTCATAAAACATTTTCATTGTCCTCCCACCTGGACTTTCTTGTGGCCACCCTTGTATGCCATTCTGCCTTACGCGACTGCAGTCCTCGTCACTCTTTTGGGCTTGGCGTATTTCCTGCAACTTCTGTGTGCTTGCTGGTTAATTTTGTGCTGTATGTTGGGAATATGATTCTATCCCGCGTACAAAATTCACATCCTGCTGTTGGATGGTCTACTGTCGTTCTAGAAAGTGCATCGGCTGATGATTGCAACTTCCCTTGGACGTCTCATATGTATACCGCATCAACCTTAGAAGGAATCTTTGCATTCATAGAGGCATTTTTGCAATCTCCTTCTCGTCTAACAAAGATACCAAAGGTTTATGGTCTGTCTCGATGATGACACTCAATCCAATGACGTGGTCGGCAAATTTTTCACATGCCCGAGTAATGACTAGTGCTTCTTTTTCTATTGCTGCATATAGTGTCTCTGTCTGACAAAGCTCCTGACGCATAGAATATCGGTCTACAGGAACCATCAGGTAGCTCATTAAAAAGAATGCCTCCTAACCCAGGTGAGGAGGCATCTGCCACTATCATCGAAAGTAGCATAGGGTCATAGTGTACCAAGATGTTTGGTGATATAAGCATCTCTTTTATTTTCTTGAATGCTTGCTCCTGGTGGGAATTCCAACACCATGCTTGCTGTTTTCTGAGGAGTTGCCGCAGTGGATCAGTTATCTGTGTAAAGTGAGGTAGAAACTTTGCTAATTGGTTTACCATTCCCAGGAATCTCTGGAGTTGCTGAACAGTCGAGGAGAAGGAAATTCTGTAATGGCCCTTGTCATCTGTGGATCTGCCATTATGGCTTATCTGCTCACTATGTGTCCCAAGAAATGAATTGAGGTCTTGGAAAATTTGCACTTTTCGTTCAGAGTAAGTCCTGCGTCTTGAAGTCTCTGTAGAACCGTTCAAACTCTTGGTCATGTTCCTCTACTGACTGCCCATGTTTCAGGATGTCATCTGCGTGACAAATAAATCCTCTGAGTCCTTCTAAGATGTTGGACATAGACCTTTGAAAGATCTCTGGTGCGGAAGTTATTCCAAACGGTTACCTATTGACACAAAATCTCCCAAAAGGCATTATAAATGTAGTCAGTAATCTTGAGGTCTCATTTAAGGGTACCTGCCAAAACACACTATTGGCATTGAGCTTTGTAAACATGGTGCTCTGAGAGAGTTTCGCTAAGCGGTCTTCAACTATGGACATGGGGTGAATTTCACGCACCAATGCTTTGTTGAGCTGTATTAAATCCACGCAAATATGCAGAGTTCCATTCTGTTTTGGGACAGGAACCATGGCCGAACACCACTCCGTTGGCTGTGTTACAGGAGAGGTAACACCCATTCTTGTCATCTCTTCTTGAACTTAGCTTGATAATTGATGAGGTATCTTTTTGGATGTAAAGACACACACTGGCCTGGCCCCTTCCTTGAGTGTGATTCTGTACTCCGTCTTGAGTCTGCTGAACCCTGTGAACAACTTTGGGTATTCTGCTTGGAAGCGATTCTTTACCTGTTTGCTTGACTTCCTCTATCTTCTTGATCAAATGCAGGTCTGAGCATGCTTTTCTATTCAATAAAAACAATTCCTAATAATGCAGGACATATTAGGTTTCCACAATTTGTCTTCCTTTGTGTTGGAGAGTTGCTTGCAGTTTGTCTTTTACTCTTGGTTATGTCCCACCTGGACCATGCAATTGTGTATCCGCTGGTTGTAGGCAATGTCTCATCAACCATGGCTCTTGGTCTGACAGAACTGCGACCAGTTTAAAATTCATGAGGTGTCCATTTACTTAGATGTCCGCTGTCCAGAATCTTTGATTTGGATGATTTATTTCTCCTAGGAAATCTCCTGGTGTTTTATCATCTGAATACTGATGCACTTGCATGAAAGTCTTCTGCTTTGCACTCTTGAGTGAAGAAGTTTTGCTCTAGTACATTGTTTTAAAATCTTGCAGGCTTGAATGGAGGTTTTCGAGGGGTTTAAGGGATTTCCTGCACTTTCCAACCTTTCCCTTGTTTTCCCTGGTGCTGAAACTCGGACCCGATCGCTGGACTTAGATGTACCGATGCAGACCCCACGCTTCTGTCATGCAGTTTGAGAGGCTGTAGGGCTTTCTCACTGACTGTCCATTGTCTATGGCTATGGAGCAGCTTCTGAGTTCATTGCAGTCCCCCGACTAGATCTGCTGTTTACCTGTTTACCATGAGGTAGGAAGATCTCCAAATTTTCTTGGTCGTTTTAACCAGTGCCACCATGATGTGTGTTGTTGTTACATTTAGTAACATAACGGACATTCTGGAGAAAGTCTCAGACTTAGGATAAGGTCAACTAAGAACTGGTTATGATTTACATAATACTATATACACTCTCATCAAGCCTCCTAAGCTAGCATCCTTCGTGCTGCTCTCTCTTCTCTCCAGCCTAACCTCATGTGACTATGACATCATCACCCTTACAGTGGGAGGGGTTGCTCTCACTGTTTTTAGCATTAACCCTTTACATCCGTATACTACAATTGGCATGCTGAACACAATGATTCCGCTGCCTGAACCACTCTGGAGGAGCCCTGCAGTACCCAGCAGAGCAGGTATCAAGACTAGTGGTTGACTGTTGCTTGCTGAACAACCCTGCCCTCCTGAGGGGAATGCCTTTGCCAACGGCTACATGGTGAACAGCTGAGGAGCAAGGGTATCAGAATGAGCAGGAGGAAGAAGAGGAAGAGAAAGGGAGGAGGCAACCTGCCTGGGCGGGAAGAACTAATTCGAACAGGATGTCAATAACCCCAACCCCAATTCTCTATTTACCAACATTCCCATACCTTCCCTTCCTTCTGTCACTGACCATTCGAGTGTCAGTTTGGCCACAATGCAAAAATAAAAGCCACCACAAAACAAAACATTCCAAACCAAATGTTCAAGTGAAATTGTGTCTTATTACATTAAAAAAACTCAACTAATCACCCTTGAGCATTCCCTTAGTGCCTGTCATGCAGGTGCCCTTGCCAGTCCTAGTGCTCCTACGGAACATAGCTGGTGGAAGGCTGCTGACTTTCAGTGGAAGAGACAGCAGATGGCCTTAGATGACAACCTCAAGCAGCTCCAGGCCCAGAAGTCCCAGCTGACAATTGCATCATCTCGGTTTGGGCGGCAGAGTCTGGGCTGTCTGCCTGACTTGCAACAGCAAGGGTACTGGCTGAATAGCAGGGGTGGGAGGACAAATGCTGTCTTCCTGAGAGAGGACAGCCAGTTCATAATCCTTGGAGCCACTGCCAGTCCTCTGGGGTTGCTTGTGCTGCAATGGAAGCTGCGACATCAGCCATCAGGCTATGTCCACAATTGTACAAACAGAGTTGGCCACAACATCCACACTGGAAAGGATGGGCTCCAAGCTCTGCACAAAGCTCTGTACCAAGTTGATGCTAGACTGCTTCATGCTTCTTGACATTGACGGCAGGCTTTCTAACAGGCCTGCCAATGCACCAAGCATTTTGTTGTGTATACCCATCAGCGTTCTTCTGTAGGCTACTATATTGTAGTCCTCATCTCGAGTTCTCTGCAGTGGAACCCATGTGTGACCTCACCCTCTGGTGAGCTTACACCTGTACTGTCCTTGCCTCTGCCCTGACTGCAGCACCATCATGCCCAGAGTCCCACTATTAATCTATCCTTTAAGATATGTGCAGTGTCAGTATCTGAGCTTGTGGCTGCGAGTGTGAAATCAAATGACGGTGCTATGCCTTCATCATCACTGTCTTCTTGCTGTTCTTCCAATGCATGGCCAGTTTGCATCTCTTGGGTATCTGAAAGGAGAAAGGTACAAGGGTAAGGTCACAGTGTGGGGATGAGGGGAGGGCAAGTAAGAGGTGTATGTTTACATCATCTGCAGTTTGTAAATAAGAATAGAGTGTGGGACGAGGAAAAGGTGGTTTGAGAGAACGAGGATTAGGTCTGAGGATAGCAAGCCCAACAAGAGACGGGTGGTTCTGAGCTTAGTTGTAGGGAATGAAGCTGGGCAGATGGAAGGGGTATCAGTTGGGCAGCACTTTTCTGGAAGTGATCATAATTCAGTTAGATTTAGGGTAGTTATGGAAAAGGACAAATATAGACCAGGAATTAAAGTTCTCAACTGGGGAAATGCTAATTTTACTAAGCTGAGATGTGATTTAACTGAAGTGGACTGGAAACAGCTACTTGAAGGTAAATCAGTGCCAGATCAATGGGAGACATTCAAGGAAGAGATAATGAAGGTTCAGAGCAAATATGTTCCCTTAAAGGAAAAAGGTGGGGCTAACAAATCCAGAGCCCCCTGGATGTCAAGGGGCATAAAGGAGAGAATAAAGAAAAAAAGGGAAGCTTATGACAGGCTCAATACTGCCAAAAACCTAGGAGTATAACAAGTGTAGGAGTGAAATTAAAAAGAAAATTAGGCAAGCAAAAAAAAAGGCATGAAAAAATATTGGCAAGTAAAATCAAGGAAAACTCAAAGATTTTTATAAATACATAAAGAGCAAGAGGATAACTAAAGAAAGAGTAGGGTCTATTAGGGACCATAAGGGTAACCTCTGAGTGGAGGCGGAGGATATGGTTATGGTTCTTAATGAATACTTTGTGTCTGTTTTCACGAAAGAGAGGGACAATACAGACATTGCAATCATGGAGGAAGAGTCTTAAAAATTAGATGAAATTAGCATAGTGAAAGAGGAAGTATTAAGGCGTTTCACATCTTTGAAAGTGGATAAATCCCCAGGCCTGAACGAAATGTATCCTAGGCTGTTAAGAGAAACAAGAAAAGAAATAGCTGAGGCTCTGACCATCATTTTCCACTCCTCTCTGGCTGCATGTGTGGTGCCAGAGGAATGGAGGACAGCTAATGTTGTACCATTGTTTAAAAAGGGAGAAAGTGATAGACTGAGTAATTACAGGCCAGGCAGTCTAGAGGGAAAATTATTGGAAAAAGTTCTGAGGGACAAGATAAATTTTCATTTAGCGGATTTATCAAAGACAGTCAGCATGGGTTTGTTAAGGGAAGGTCATGTCTGACTAACATGATTGAATTTTTTTGAGGAAGTAACAAGGAGGGTCAATGAGGGTAGTGCATTTGATGTTGTCTATATGGATTTTAGCAATGCTTTTGATAAGTTCCTACACGGCAGACTTCTCACGAAAGTAAAAGCCCATGGGATTCAAGGCAAAGTGGCAAGTCGGATCCAAAACTGGCTCAGAGGCAGGAAGCAAAGAGTAATGATTGATGGGTGTTTTTGTGACTGGAAGGCTGTTTCCAATGGGGTTCCACACACACTTATCTCTCTAAAATAACCATCCTATCGAAAAAAATAATCTCAGCTCACTGCAGAGAGGTTTCTTCTGAAAGGAACATGATCCTGGATCCTTTATCACTGCGTTGCTGATCAGTATGGCGTTGTCTATGCCCAATTTACCGTCTTTTGATGTACATTCAGAGCCATCATCTGTATCCCCACGATGGCAAAAGTGGCTGCGACATTTCAAAGACGTGATGGCAGGTTTCACAATCACAGATGACACAAGGAAAAAGGCCTTACTTCTGCACGATGGAGGTGAAGAACTAGAAGATATCTTTGAGACACATACACCTGAGCAGAATGACTACAACTCAGCAGAAAATGCACCAACGACCTACTTCACACCCAATAAAAACAAATACAAAACTATTGTCTTCTGACACACTAAGTAAGAAGCAAACAAGACAATTGATCAATATTGTATGCATTTGGGGCAACTAGCAACCAAATGTGACTTCGGTGATGCTGAACATGTCGAACGGGAAATCAAAACACAAATAACAGAAGGTTGTCTCTCCAGTCAACTACGCCGTAAAATACTCGAGAAAGACAGAAGACTATCAGAGCTGTTGGAGTTAGCAAGATCACTATCGCTCTTAGAGTTCAGAGCTACTGGAGTTGAGGCTCACAGTAACTACCATACTCCAAGTTCAACTCCTGTGAACAGTATTCATCGCTCATGCGCCACGAAACCACCTGCAAAGTAACAACAGCCATCTTACAAACAGAGTTGCGACACATCCAAAGAATGTTTCCACTGTGGCGGTGCTTACCCACACCAGACAGAGTGCTCTGCTACTGGTAAACAGTGCAACACCTGTGGAAAGCCCAAATACTTTGCTTGTGCTTGTCGCCCATCAGCAAAATCAACTACTAAGACCAATGCTGGGTGCCAAATATAAGTACCACATCAAAAGGGCAAGAGAATGTAAGTAGAGGGGGATGACCCTGAACCTACTTTTGAGTTCTCTCTCAGACACAGCAAACAGCCACGTGTGACTGTGACCATTGGCTGCTCGGATATAGATGCTCTCATAGACACAGGAGTGCCTGTCAATGTCATGGGAGACAAAACATTCAAAAAATTCAGGATTGTCCCATTCTCTGCAAACCAGAGAACATGAAAATTTTCCCTTACAACAGTGATAAACTGCTGAAAACTCTCGGAACTTATGAAACGCGTCATTCTTCATAGCACTGAAAACACCATTCGCAAGCATTGAATCCAATTCAGACATCGACACCTCAGATGACAAACATGAACCAAATGAGACTACATCTGATGTCAGATGGTATCCTACTCGTGAGAGAAAATGCCCACCATACTTAAGTGACTATGTTACAAAATGAACTATTTACATTTAAGTTTAATGTTTAGAGCTTTAGAAACAAACCATTGAAACAGGCTATGTCTTTCATTTACTAAGAAGAGGAGGGATGTAGTATTGTAGTGTTTTGAAATTGCAATTGCATTTGCCTTGTAGATTCGAGAGGCTGTTGTAGAATACACATGCTAGCAAAGAGAAAGTGAAACTAAGACAGAATAAAAGAGAAGCCTTTATGTTCAGCTGCTGAAGTCTTTGTCTCACACTTTCGGCATCATATCTTATTCCAAATTCAGCTAAATCTCACTTAAGTCCCAAGGACATCACAGACTCGAGAATTTTAGTTATAAGGAAAGATTGAATAGGCCAGGGTTGTTTTCTCTGGAACAGAGGAAGCTGAGGGGAAACCTAATTGAAGTGTATAAAATTATAATGGGTCTAGATAGAGTGGATACGTAGACCCTATTCCGCTTGGTTGAGGGGTCCATAATCAGGGGGCAGATATATATAGGGTAAGAGGTAGAAGGTTTTGAGGGGATTTGAGGAGAAATCTTTTCACTCAGAGGGTGGTGGGGATCTGGAACTCACTGCCTGAAAAGGTGGTAGAGGCAGAAACCCTTGTAATATTTAGAAGGTACATGAATATGCACTTGAAGTGCCCTAACCTCCAAGGCTACAGACCAAGAGTTAGAAAGTGGGATTAGGCTGGACGGCTCCTTGTTGGCTGGTGCAGACATGATGGGCCAAATGGGCTTCTTCTGTGTTGTGAATTTTTATGATTCTATGATTTCCATAATACTGTCATCTTCGATGGTTTCGGCCCTGCCGCTGGCCACAGTCTCAGAAATGGGGATCCCAATAGTGGACAACATTGTCTCCTCCGTGTGTGTCAGGACATGGAGGCACGCTTACTCTTCCAGTTCACTCCTGCTGCCTCCAGTTGTGTGACAGCTTGTCCTGCAAGAAAGATGGAAGTGTGTAGGTGAGTGTCATGGAATCAGTTTGGCTGCTGTAGTTGAATAGCTGGCAGTGTGTGTTAATTGTATATCAATTGGATGTTTAAGTGTAGTCAGGTGGTAGGCATTAATTGAGGACTCACCTGAGCTCATTTGTATAGGAGCAGACTAAAACTGTGGTTGTTGGATTGGAGGTGCATGATATGTAATGCAAAGATTAGGCTCCCGTTCTATCCTTCACTGCCTGGCTATCTGAGTTCTGACAAAGTGAGGTGTGGGGGTGAGGCTTGCAGCAGTGCTAAGTTTGTGAGAATACAGTGTAGCATATGAATGTTAGGTATAAGCCCTGATTAATAGAGATTGTTGATAGGTATATGATGGGGGTGTGGCGATTTGAGCAGTGTCTGAAGCTACTGGTGCAGTCAGTGGTTTATGGCATTTGAAGATGCATTCACTGACCTTGACCAGTCATGTGAGGTCATTGAACGTCTTGCCATTGCATCCAAATCCTCGGGGCTTGATTTCTGGCATTGGCCTCCAAGGTTATCCGCTACCACTGACTTTTGACCGTTAGTCTGGAGGGCCTCCTTCCCCTCTGCAGATGCAGGACATCTCTGTTCCTGTCCACGTCTTCCACTAAGGCCTTTAGTGTAGCATTCAACAAGCATGGAACCTTCTCTCTCCCATGTTGTGCATTCCTCATTCTTTCCCAGGTCAGATTCTCTTCTACTATGGCTTCTAGCACCTGCTCCATCCACAATGCACCTCCACTATAGGAGGCAACTCTATCTTTTTAATCCAAATTCCCCACTTTATTTTCATATCCCTTAATGTCTTTGCTTCTCAACAAGCATGTCCCTTTTAAAGAGCAGTCCATAGCTCAGAACATCCCACTCACCTATCTGAAGGAAGAATGTCTACAGGCAAAAAGGAGCTGAAGAGGTTTGTCGGCACTGCAGTATTGTTAATACTGTGAGGTTTTGCTATAGATCGCTTCTGTGGCTTTCAGTGGAAGAGACTTTCAGGAGTAAATTCAGAAATTATGAAAAGATTCCTTACTTGATAATTCCATACCTATTTTCTATCATTGAATTAAAGTAAATCAAGTACATTAAGTGTAGGATGAAAATGCCAGAAGCATTGTGTAAAATATTGCCAAGGCTGATGGATTAACCCTTTCAATCATAAATACAGTTTCAAGGACATTTGGTGTGGCAAATGACAGTGGAATGACTGACAAAGGTCTGAATGTCAAATCATGACGCTACCCAATTTGTACTTCTACTGTCATTAAATAAATTGCAAATTAGTGCAAAAGTTAAAAATAAAAGGAGTGGAACATACCAATCAGTGACACTCCATCGTGTTCTGATGAATCCTTTTCTGGACCATTTACACTGTAAATACAAAAAAAAGGAAGATGTCAATTTTACATTGTAAAGAGGAACAAGGTACAATCTTCACAGTGTGGAAACTGAGTCGGAGCATTAGACATGAGCTTGTTTCCCTTCCCAAACAAATCCTGAGCTATCAGAGATATTGTATATATCATTTATAACACAAGCTCAGTGGAAGACTAGCAAAATGCAGTGGAAAATTACTGAACCAGAAAAGAAAAGGCATTTGATTTATTTGCTTGGCAATAATTTATCTTTAGTTATAAATCACTGTAATCACGCGCAGTTCATTCCACTAGATGGAAGGAAAGTAACAGCTCGGCAAAGAAATTAATCACCCCACGCTCACTACATTTAGAGAAGATGCAACCGCAACATAGCTCAACACAAACATTCACACAAAACTGACAAGGAGAAGGGGAGACTCATTTTGTACTGTCAAAATATTGTGCATTACTCCAGAATTCTGCAGGATCAAAGTTTAGCATAACTATGAGATTCACAGCCCACTTGGCACCTTCCTCATATCCTGTAGCAGTTAAAAGGTCAAAATTCAAACTGTTTGCAAGCACCACCACTTAATTTAAGAGAAACACAAATTGAAGATGAGAGACCTGAGATGTTTTTCAACCAGCAACTCAGGGATAAAGAACAAATCTGTAGTCATTTAGTTCCGTCAATTGGGCGGTACAAGTAGGTTCCTTTCAGAAAACCCATGTTCATGTGATCACCTCTTGGTATGAACTTTTCTTCAGTTCATCAGCTTGTTAGCAATTGATTCCACAAATGCACCAGGTTTAGACATTAATTCTGTATTTGAGTGAGTCACACATACATATGGATAAAGTATAGTTAGTATCATGGAAACCTGTTATAAAGATCAATTGACCAGTAGACCAAATGATCAGTATAACTGACTGACCAGTATATCAGAAGATAGCAATCGTGTATACTGGTAATCCTGTGATCCATAGCCTGAGCTGTACTGCTGAGTAGTGGTGCCTGGCAGTCACTGACACTTTATTGATTAAATAGCTGCTCAGCCTCCCATTCTGATGTCCTGGTCAGAATATTAGTGCTGTAAAAAAGATTGTTAGTATTTTTATTTTACTATTTCCCTCAACTCAAGACTGACATTCTGAGTGCAGCACTACTCAGCTGCTTAAGGTGCTGGTGACTGCACAGCAGCGTTGCACCAAGTTCAGTTCAGCCATCATCCCTGTGCTCGCTGATCTACATTGATGAATGGTCACAGACCTGAAACGTTAACTCTGCTTCTCTCTCCACAGTTGCTGCCAGACCTGCTGAGTATTTCCAGAACTTTCTGTTTCTATACCTAGATTTTAAAATTGTTTTCAAATTCCTCCCTGGCCTCCCCCCTCCCTATCTCTGTAATCTCCTCTAGCTCCACAACCCTCTGAGGTATCCGTAATTCTGGCCTCTTGAGCATCCCCAATTTTAAACGTCCCACCATTGATACCTGGGCCTGAAGCTCTGGAATTTCCTCCCTCAACCTCTCCGCCTCTCTACCTCACTTTCCTCCTTTAAGACACTTCTTAAAACCTGCTAGCTTTTGACCATCTGCCCTATTATCCCCTTACATGGCTCAGTGTCATATTTTGTTTTATAATGCCCTGTGAAGCACCTTGGAACATCTTAATATGTTAAACGTGCTTTATAAATACAAGTTTTTGTTGTTGTATGCCTCATCCTCTGCTGCTGGCCAACTTCTCAAATGTTTTCCCAGAAGGCTTCCCTGCCTCCATTTTCCACAAATCACAATACATTGGCCAGAATTTCCCCCCCCCCCACCCAAACGAGCGGGCTGTTGGTGGGGAGTGGGGGGGGTGGTGGTGGGGCTGCCCGTTCCCGATCCCAATCCCTCCCGCCCCAGTTGCAATTTTACACGGGGTGGCGGCAACGACAAACGGCCCGCCCACCCCAGGCCAATCAGGGCCCTTAAGTGGCCAATAAACTGGCACTTAAGGTCTCCTCCTGCCGCTGCAGGTATTTTACTCTCGGCAGCCGGACAGCAGAAACCAGTCGGTCTTCTTGTGGGCTGGTGGTGAACCCTCCTGATCGGGAACCCTGTGGCCCACGGAGGGCTGCTGCTGAAGTCCCAACCACCCCCAGTGCACAAGATTCCCCTGCCCCCCCACAACCGACCTCCCTTGCCTCACTGAGGCCCGACCGATTGTCCCTGGCAAGGCCTTAAAAACTTACCTGTCTTACAGGGCCATCCTTCATCTTGATTGCGACAGCTGGGTATAGTCCCAGCAGTAGCCACCGCTCTGGTGGCACAGCTAGGACTAAGAGCTGTCGGCCCGCTGATTGGCCGGCAGATCCATTACGCAGGACCTCCTGCTTCAAAGAAGTGGAAGACCCGCCCAAGACCAATTAAGGGCCTGCAGAGCGTAAAATCCTGGTCTGGCTCCCCAGGCCCGTTGGAGGTGGGCTCACTACCGACTTTTCGGCTGGTGGAAGGGGCCTCCCGCCCAACGAAAAATTCCAGCATTGAATGCCATGTCTCACATCCTCACCCAAATCAAACTTTGCGTTTTCATTTCCCTATGTTTACCATGCTCAACTGGCTACCTGTGTCACTGTCTTCTCAATGACTGCATTTCACATTAGATGAGAAACCGATCTAACAAACATTGATTGTGTTATTTATTCAGTTATGTGTATAACACGCAGTTATTTTTGAATGTGATCAACAGTCATTCAAATTTATGAAGTCTTGGTAACCATTCCCAGGAATATTTAAGGAGATGGATCTTTGAGTCGAGAGTCAGTTCAGAATTTCCGAGAAGTATAGTTCTGATGAGCACAAGTCTCACTGCAAAGCTAAAATACAACAGCGCTGCTGTCACATTCTCTGCAGCTGCTTTTTTTTTTCTCTCTCCTGTAGTTTCTGTATGGTTATGTATAAATTCATTTAAAGTTAATGCTGACTATGCTGACAGATGAAATATTTTTCCGTACCAAGCTCTTTCAAGATTTGGCATAGAATGAGTCAGATACAAGATAAACCTGACAATGGTAAAGGAAAAAATGGCAAATTTTAAATTGCTGTATTTAAAAGCTACTTACAAAAGAGTTTAGCATTTAGATTGCAACCTTTCATTGGTTTTCTTTCAAGCAGCTAGATAGCTCTGTGTATATAAATGTATATGACCATTAATATGTTGTAAATGTGTGTATATTACTGTTAATATGTTGTAAATATGTATATATTGTTAATATGCTGCAAATATATATGTGTATACATCATTGCTGTTATTTATTCACTTGGTCAGTTTTTGTGAAATAAATTTTCTTAATAGTTTAAACCTAAAGTGAGTTCCGACATTGGAATCTCTACAGATTATTAAAGTCCCCCACCATGGCTGCAGTGTGTACTATCTACAGGAAACACTGCAGCAACTCACTAAGACTTCTTCAACAGCATCTCCCAAACCCACAACCTCCACCATCTAAAGAAGAAGGGCAGTCGGTGCATGGGAATGGCATCACCTCTAAGTTCTGCTCCAAGTCACATACCATCCCTACTTGGAAATATTTTGCTGTTCCTTCATTGTCACTGTGTCAAAATTCTGGAACTCTACCTAACTGCATTGTGGGAGTACCTTCATCATACAGAATACAGCAGTTCAAGAACAAGATCCACGGCCACCTTCTCAAGGGCCAGTAGGGATGATAAATAAGTGCTGGCCTACCAAGCAATGCCCATAATCAAATTAGAGACAGAGAGCGAGAGAGAAGAGCACCGGGGCAGCGGAGGTTTAAAAAGCACGCTAAAAGCCCAAAGTCGGCGACCGTAGACAGGGACAGAGCGAGACAGAGAGAAGCAGGGGGGGGAGTGGAGGTTTAAAAAGCGCGTCAAAAGCCCAGAGTCGGAAACCGAGACAAAGTGAGAGAGAGAGGAGCACAGCAGGAGTGGAGGTTTAAAAAGCGCGTCAAAAGTGACATCAGAGTGGCGTCACAATCAACAGTGAGAGCAGGGAAACAGAGAGCCGCCAGGGTGAGTGTACAGGTAAGTTTTTAATTTAATTTAATTTAATTTAAATCAAACATAGCATCAAACATCAGAAGCAAGCAAGTAGGTGATTGGGTTGGGAAGAAGCTACTTGTTTTGTGAGTATCTGGTAAGTGATTAAGGCCCATTCTAATCCTACCGTTTAAAGGAACTAGTGGTAAGCTTAATAAAATATATTAAAAAAAGGAAAATAAAATAAATAATTGAATAAAATAATTAAGTAGTTAATTAAAACACATTAAGAATGGCAGGACAGGTGATGTGTCATGGCTGCAGCATGTGGGAGCTCCTGGATGCCAGTGTGATCCAAGGCAAACACGTCTGCAGTAAATGTTTGCGGATCGAAGAGCTTCAGCTCAGAGTCATTGAACTGGAGGCCGAGCTGCAGACACTGCTACACATCAGGGAGGGGGAAAGTTACCTGGACATTTTCTACCAGGAGGCGGTCACATCCCTTAGGATAGGGTCTTCTGATTTGGTCAGTGGTCAGGGACCGGAGAGTGTGGCTGCAGCACATAAGAGCAGGAGTGCAGGAGCCTCAGCCTTTGTGATTGTCCAACAGATTTTAGGTTCTTTCAGCGTGTTTGGATGTGAGTGGGGACTGCAGGGTGGATGAGCAACCTGACCATGGCACCATGGTACAGGAAGTCATTCAAGTGGAGGGAGAAAAAAGGAATGTAGTGGTAGTAGGGGACAGTATAGTTAGGGGGATTGATAATGTTCTCGGCAGCAGAGAGCTGTTGCCTGGCTGGTGCCAGAGTTAAGGACATCTGCTCAGGGCTGGAACTTAAAGTGTGGGGGAGAGGATCCCGTCATCGTGGTCCATGTAGGTACCAACGACATAGGCAGGACAAGGAAAGCATAGTCAGTATGAGGAGCTAGGCGCCAAATTAAGAAGCAGAACCTCAAAGGTAATAATCTCTGGATTATTACCTGAGCCACATGCAAATTGGCATAGGGCAAATAAGAATAGAGAAATTAATGCGTAACTCAAAGACTGGTGTGGTAGAAGTGGGTTCCTGTTCATGGGGCACTGGCACCATTACTGGGGAAAGTGGTGGCTGTACCATTGGGACGGTCTACACCTGAACCATGCTGGGGCCGATGTTGTAGCAAGGCGCATAACTAGGGAAGTAGAGAGGGGTTTAAATTGAATAGTGGGGGCAAGGGATCCATTTTGGGAAGATATGGTAAATCAAGGAGTAGAGACAAGGCAAGAGAGAGAGGTATTAACATGGGAAATGATAAACAGACTGTGACAGGAAGGGACAGAGTGTACTAATCTAAGAGTAAATCAACAGACAAGGCTAGAGGTTACAAAAATAATAAAAGAACAAAACCAGAGGCTCTGTATCTGAATGCACATAGCATTCGAAACAACACAGATGAACCGAGAGTGCAAATAGAAATAAATAAGTATGATCTGATAGCCATTACAGAGACATAACTGCAGGATGACATAGATTGGGACCTGAATATTGAAGGGTACATGGCGTTTAGGAAGGACAGGAAGCTAGAAAAAAGTGGAGTGGTAGTTCTGTCAATTAATGATGGTATTAGCGCAATAGAGAGGGATGACCTAAGTTCAGGAGACCAGGGTGTAGAAACAGTTTGGGTAGAGATGTGAAATCATAAAGGCAAGAAGTCACTTGTGGGAGTGGTGTACAGGCCACCTAACATTAACCACACTGTCGGACGGGGTATAAAGGAAGAAATAATGGCAGCTTGTGAGAAAGGTACAGCGATAATTATGGGAGAATTTAACCTACATATAGACTGGAAAAATCAGATGGGCAGAGGTAGCCTAGCTGAAGAGTGCATAGAATGCTTTCGGGATAATTTCTTGGAACAATACGTTATAGAGCCAAACAGAAAGCAGGCTATACTAGACCTGGTATTGTGCAACGAGATAGGATTAATTAATGACCTCATAGTTGAGCCGCCACTAGGTAGCAGCAATCATAATATGATTGAATATTACATTCAGTTTGAGGGAGAGAAGAGTGGGTCCAAGACTGGTATTTTGAACTTAAATATGGGCAATTATGAGGGCATGAAAGCAGAGCTAGCTAAAGTGAACTGGCAAATCAGGTTAAGGGATAGGTCAATAGAGATGCAGTGGCAGACATTTAAGGGGATATTTCAGAATACACATTTCAACAAGAAAGAAAAATTCTAAGGCTGGGACCCACCATCTGTGGTTAACTAAAACAGTTAAAGAAAGTATCAAACTTAAAGAAAAGCCTATAATTGCGCACAGATGGAAGGCAGATCAGAAGATAGGATATAAAAAACAGCAAGGAATGACAAAGGTTGATAAGGAAGGTATAATTAGAGTACAAGAGAAAGCTAGCAAGAAATATAAAGACAGATAGTAAGAGTTTCTATAGATATTTTAAAAAGAAAAGAGTTAACAAAGTGTGCATTGGGCCGATAGAAAGTGAGTCTGGGGAATTAATAATGGATAATAAGGAGATGGCAGATGAATTGAACAGATATTTTGCATCGGTCTTCACTAGTGAGGACACAAGCAACATCCCAGTATTAGTTGGAAGTGGAAGGGAGGGAGCAACTCAAGAAAATGACAATCACCAGAGAAGTGGTACCAAACAAATTGCTGGAGCTGCGGGCTGACAAGTCCCCGGGTCCTGATGGGCTTCATCCGAGGGTGTTAAAAGAAGTGGCTAGTGAGATAGCTGATGCGTTAGTTTTACTTTTCCAAAATTCCTCAGGGGAAAGTTCCATTAGATTGGAAAATAGCGAATGTAACTCCTTTATTCAAAAAGGGAGCGAGACAGAAAGCAGGAAACTACAGGCCAGTTAGCTTAACATTTGTCTTAGGGAAAATGTTAGAAGCTATTCTTAAAGACGTTATAGCAAGGCATTTAGAAAAATTCAAGGTAATGAGGCAGAGCCAACATGGTTTTGTGAAAGAGAAATCATGTTTAACTAAATTATTGGAGTCCTTTGAGGGAGTTACATGTGCTGTGGAAAAGGGGAACCGATGGGATGTATTGAACTTAGATTTCCAGAAGGCATTTAGTAAGGTGCCACATCAAAGGTTATTGCAGAAAATAAAATCTCATGGTGTAGGGGTAACATATTGGCATGGATAGAAGATTGGCTAGTTAACAGGAAACAGAGAATAGGCATAAATGGGTAATTTTCTGGTTGGGAAGATGTAACGAGTGATGTGCCACAGGGCTGGGACCTCAACTTTTTACAATTTATATAAATGACTTAGATGGTTGCTAAATTTGCTGATGACACAAAGATAGGTAGGAAAGTAACTTGTGAACAGGACATAAGAGGGCTACAAAGGGATATAGATAGGTTAAGTTAGTGGGCAAAGATCTGGGAAATGGAGTAAGATGTGGGAAAGTGGGAAATTGTCCACTTTGGCAGGAAGAATAAAAAAGAAGCATATTATCTAATTGGTGAGAGATTGCAGAGCTCTGAAATGCAGAGGGATCAGGATGTCCTAGTGCATGAATCACAAAAGGTTGGTATGCAGGTACAGCACGTAATTAAGAAAGCTAATAGAACGTTATCGTTTATCGCGAGGGGAATTGAGTACAAAAGTAGGGAGGTTATGCTTCAGCTATACAGGGCATTGGTGAGACCATATCCGGAGTACTGTGTACAGTACTGGTCTACTTATTTAAGGAAGGATGTAAATGCCTTGGAGGCAGTACAGAGAAGGTTTACTAGACTAATACCTGGAATGGGTGGGCTGTCTTACGAGGAAAGATTAGACAGGCTAGGCTTGTATCTGCTGGAATTTAGAAGAGTAAAAGGCGACTTGATTGAAACATATAAGATCCTGAGGGGTCTTGACAGGGTGGATGTGGAAATGATGTGGGAGAATCTCCCTTGTGGGAGAATATAGAACTTGGGGTCACTGTTTAAAAATAAGGGGTTGCCCATTTAAGACAGAGATGAGGAGAAATTATTTCTCTCAGAGGTTCGTGAGTCTTTGGAATTCTCTTCCTCAAAAGGCAGTGGAAGCAGAGCCTTTGAATATTTTTAAGGCAGAGGTCGATCGATTCTTGATAAGCAAGAGGGTGAAAGGTTATCGGGGGTAGGTGGAAATGTGGAGTAATCAGTTTAGCCGTGAGCTTATTGAATGGCGGAGTGGGCTTGAAGGGCCTAGTGACCTACTCCTGCTCCTAGTTCGTAAGTTCCTAAATTACAAACAAAAGGCGCCTCACCAAAGCTAACCCTTTACTCCTAATGAAAAGAAGGCCATGGAAACATTAGATCCAGCAGTCGAAAGGGGGATAGGAGATTGATAACCCAAATTCATGGCTAGTGTTTGATTCTTTGCTTTTCATTTCATATCTCCTTATTTGCTCACTCCTCCACTCTCCCACACACAGATTCACTCTATTCACACACGTCTGTAGCCATGCTGAGAGATTGCCCAGTAGCAGGAGAAAAGCAGGATGAATGTGATTCCTCTTAGATTGATGCTAGCACCAGGAGCCATCCATCCATCTTACTGCCTCCTCCCACTGGGGGAACACATAGAAAAAGCACATTTAGAAGGTTAGTAAGTTGAAGAATCACACCATAAACTTTTACTAAGTGTTATCAGTGAAGCAAAACACACTGAATGCCTTTGCCCAGACAATGCAAGGGTTAATAATAGTTGACTGGGTTGACTGATCTTGAAACGTGTCCTAGCAGTTCTTTCTGTGTGTGGCAGATCAGGGTGATTGAAGGAAAATGATGTCGCATTGAGGGGTCTTGGAGTACAGCTGGGCCCAATTGCAGCAAGGTTTAATTTGGTACTTTTGGTCACTGGAAGTATAAGACACTGCTCATGGCTCTTGCTGAGTGGAACATAGGAACAGGAAAAGTAACTCAAATCACCTTGAGCCTGTTCCACCATTCAATTAGATCATGGCTGGCCTGTATCTTAACTCCATCTACCTGCCTTGGTTCCATATCTATGAACAACCTTGCCTTACAAAACTACATCCACTCAGTCTTGAAATTTTTAATTGACCTAGCTTCAACAGCTTTTTGTGGGAGTGAGTTATAGATTTTCATTATCCTTTGAACTGTTCTTTGCTCAGGCAATTCTTCTATTTCATGATCACGCTCATCATCTTACTCTGCTGTCTGTCCCATGGCTCTGCAGGACACTGCAGGCTCTACTGTAGCACTCCCAATAATCTCTCCTGCACCACTCACTAGGATATATCCAGGCATCTGAATCAAAGTTTGAAGATATCAAAGATGTGAGTGTCTAATAGTATCCATCACTTCAGGTCTTCACATTCTGCCAAAACATAACTGTTAACGTATACAGAATGATGGCCACAATGCCACAATAGGACAATATCCAACTTTTTCAAAGTAACTTAATAGAACAAAATATCATTAGGTGACCATGCATATATATTAGGACTATTGTTTTGCTTTTATTGTTAAACTAGAAACAATAAAATATGCTCTACATATAGCCTGCATCCTAATACATTTCCGTAAATCTTCCAATGTTTGAGGCTGCTGTAAATATATTTTCCAAATTCTTTTTCTTAACTTCAAAAACAGATGTTGGGTATTCCTTTAAAGCAAAGTGTTGAACGCCATTGCAGTTCCAGGAATTCCACTTCAAGAATGCATTAACAAATGATCTTCAAGTGTTGCCATGCACTTAGCCACCTCATCACAAATTAATCTCCATTGGAAATGAATACCTAGGTGTTATATAGTGGATTAAATACTACAAAGTTGTGTATAATTGTTCCTGGCCAAATCATACCTTAGAATTTCTAAAAAAAAAATAACTCATACAGCAGGACCCAGTAAATAGACAATACATATAATATTAAGAATGTTTAATCTTTTGGTAAACATGAGATGATACAGTGGTTTTAGGCATGTCACATGCAATGTCATGTTAAAGTAGCCCTCAGGCTAAAAAAAGCTCTTACTGACCTTTTAAAGAACCTCCATAAACATCACCTACATAAATACATCAGCTACATGGGGTAAAACCTCTACGGAACATCAACAAGGAGACAAAGGTTACAGAGGGCTAATGTCAGAATGCACTGTGAGTAATAACTAATGCTCACAACTTTGATTGATAATGTCCATGCAATGTCTCAATTCATCTTTTCTATCATTTTGCTGAGGGAAACCATATCAAATTAAACAGCAACACAGCAGGATTGATTCCACTGAACAAAGCAAGCAGGGAAAGAGACATAGGAGGAAGTGCCAATGGCTCTGTCAAGAATTCATACCTATTATTAAGAAACAGCATGAATGTGAGGGAGATTGAGGAGGCACAGCAAGCAGATACAATGATTTAAATGCATAATAAAAGGCTGAAACTTAATGAGCAATGGGTATACTTTGCATCACACCTTCAACAATGCATCCAATCTGTGCGAGCAGGAGGAAGCATTGCAGTAACAATGTCAGTTGCTACAGCAAGTCCCAGTGCTCCATTCCCAAGTATGGCGAATAAAACAACCCTGTCGAGCTGAGCAATCAGAAATAATGCATCATGAAGTGAGAGGAAAGGAGATTTACTTCCCACAATCCCACCATATTGAAGACAGTTAAAACAATTCCAGACTGCCATTGCACCACTATTGATGCAGCAAGGCGGAACTTTCCACCCAATACGTTCATCTGCCTTGAGAATGAAGATCATTCTCAGCAACTAGATTGTTGACATTTCCGACAGTGGTGATGTGCCTTTGAAAAGCCCTACTGTCATTGCAAAGGAGCCTTGAGGAACATTGGGCAGGGAATTTAACCACATCAACCTGAAACTTAGCCTTCTTGGCACCAAGATAAAGAAGCTTCGAGTCGACAAATGGTGGAGTAACAGAAAAGAACTGGCCACAGGGTGGACAATCTGCAGTCATGTACAGAACATGATTAAGGACACCACACTAGATTTCCGTTACAGGATGAGATCAATTGATGTTTATTTTCCCATTCATGTGATTATTCAGGAGGCAGGATCTCTGGTAACTTCTTGGGAGAAAAGTATGCTCTTAGAGTCTATATGAAGCTGGCTGTTTCATGTATATTTATCCAGGCCCAGAGCTTGTTCTTGAGGGACATGACTGGTGTCTAACTCTGCTGGCCTGATCCAAAAGGCAATGACAGTCAAAAACAAGGATATCTGAAAGTTCTTGGACGGTATTTATGTCTTTGAGAAAAGTGAGACTGCAGCAGAAACATAAAAGATTAAAGTTGCTCTCATTCAGCAAGCCAGAACAGTGAGAGAAAAGGATATTCGCAAATTCCTGGGCGGCATCTATGCGAGTGCAAAGAGCACTGTTGTTCCACAGTTCACTGAATAACACTCAGCTCTTTCAGATACTCAACTCCTTCAGAAAGTAACAGTTGAATAACTTTTATGGACTGAGAAAAAATACCTTCACCTGGCTGTGACTTCATTACAAATCCTACAAATGGGTCATTTAAATAATAGGCGAAGGAACCCAAGCTTGAAGCAGAGCAACAGGGGGGAGCTCATCGGAATCTACGGGCTGGATTTTAAGAGCCCACCGCCGATCTCGTGGAGGGGGCGGACTGTTCGTCCCTGGCAATGGCGTCAGCTGCCTGTGCACAAGCGCTGCCGCCATTTTTAAAGGCAGGCAGCCCTGCCCCTAATTAACATTTTTAAAGACAGACCCCCCACAAAATTAAATAAATAAATTTCTAGTGCCCCTTTCCCACCCCCCCAATAATAATTACGTTAACTATTTGCCCTCCCCCCCCAAAACACTTACCTTTAACATCTGACTTTTACCCCCCAAACTACACAAAGTTTACAGTTCATCCATTCCCGCCATCCACTGCACCCATTACGTTGATGTGACCCCGCCCCCCCCCCGTACTGTAAATCTAACTTCCTCCCCCCTTCCCTACCAATGTGATGCCGTCTTTCCCCAGATGGGGATTTGAAGGCGCGGGAGAGCCGGCTGTCACGCCAAGGATCACAGCGGGCCCTCAACATCGCAGATAAGTGTATGTTAATTCATTCATTTTATTGATTTGAATATTTTAGTTGTGGTCCCATCGCCCAGCAGCGGAGGTGAGGGGGAGCCGCCATGGAGCCTCGCTGCTGCCATGTGGATCGGGCCGGGCCCTCCCAGCGTCAAGGTCTGTGGCGGGCCTCATCTGGAGCCACCTTCAGGCACTCCCACCACAGAACCCAACGCCTGGGGGAGAACAAGATCCAGAGTTAGGAGTGGAACCCTGCTGCTCAAAAAGGGGGACCCAGAGGCCTGAATCAGGCCAAGTAACAAGTTTGGATTTCTTCTTATCCTTTCATAAGTCAGAGGACTGTGAGGGGTGACAATCAATCCCTGTGGGATCGATTACTGTTCACTTCCTCAGTGACAGGGCTTTCAATAGGCCTAAAACAGAACTTATTAATACAAGACCTTCCAGGGATCTATTTGCCGAAATTCCTCTGGTGGCTTGCAAACACCAGCAGGCAGATTCCAAAACTGCTGCCAGAGCATAAGGGGGCAGACAGAAGGTGGCCCACCACAATCCACCCATTTCCCACCACACCACATTGCAAATTACCAATTTCTTGTGAATGGGGGATTCAGGTTCAGCTCTGTTTCCTGACCTCTCACTCAAATATATTTGTAATACCATTTGTACCCTTTTTAAAAATGTGGCAGCAGTTGGGTGCAAGTTTGTGAGTTATTTATTAACTCGCAAATGGTCCTATGTCATGAAGCAAATCAGACGAATACCAGACATCTCACATTAAGATAAAAATTCCAGAAATTCACCTTGGTTAAGTTGTTGAGAGGATGTTTACAGGCACCTATGAGTAATAGGAATGCCATTTTGTGGTATCCAAATAGCTTTTTATTCAAGGATATTTGATAATTGATTCTGACACAAGCAAGATTTAAAAAACATAATTTTAACGTCTCCTTCTGTGCTGTAATCATTCTATGATAATCAGGAAATCATCCAAAATATACCAGATCTTAACTTTGAGTCATTTTATTTCTGTCTGGAGTAAGAACAGCAAAAATCCAATATTCCGGAAGATAAAACAACAACAGGTCTAATGAGGATGATGAAAACAAAAGTGAACAAGATGGATAAACTTTACCAAGAAGCATTGCCCAATTAACTTTCATTTCTCAATCTGCTTATGCATCAAATTAATAATGTTGGATATATCAGGTGATGCTGGTCACATCAGTGGATATAATTAATAGCAACAGATTCATACAGCCACACAAATTGTTGATTAGATACACTCCAAAAACTGAAAATGTCATGCAGAATGAAATCATGCCTCCTGCCCAGCCAAAGTTCAAGGTTTAAATTTATGAACATTACGTTACAGTTCTGTTGCCTAATCTGTAACTAAAGACTGTATAAAGAATAAAATACTATCACAGATTATAAATAGTATAATTTCTTGCTATAATTATCATCATATCTTGCTTCCTGCTTATTCAGCTTAATGCAGATACAATGATACTGAATACAGTTAGTGGTGACCCCTCATTATGCTAAAAATACCAGGGCATTTATGAACAATGATTCACATCAGATTGGTGTGAGCACGAGGCTAAGCCAGCTGCTTAAATTAACGTCAAGCTAGGTTATTTACAAACAATGAACTCATCCAAGCTCATTATTGCTATTACATTATGGCATGAATGATAAATTTCATTTTATGAATGTTCAAGATTTAAAAATAAACCAAAAACATATTTTAAACAGTGGACAAATTGCTATGTGCACAAATTCGATTATTTATTAACAGAGCTCCTTTTAATCTTTTTCATATTTATCATGTCATAAAGCATCCAGCACAAATTTATAAATTGAGTTGAATTAGAATTTTCAGAGACGTTCCACGAAGAATGGATGTTAGCTCACATTATTTAACAATTAGTCCTCCCCTTTTAGCAGTTCCACTGGTAAGAATATCATTGTTGAACAATAAGAAAATATAAACAAGTCCTTTGTTTGTTCTATTTTAAAACTAATTTTAATTTAAAGTGAGTCTGGGTATTAATGGATTCATGTAGAGTATTCTCTCCACTACCACTCCCTCACCCCTTGCACTCTCTCCTTCAAAATTGATTGTGAAAATTTCATGGATGTCTATCTCTCCAAGATTAAATTCATCCATGCAACTGTCTTTCTCACTGTCATCCCATCCTCTGCCCTTGCTCATGATAGCCACTCACTCTAATCCCCTCTCCTCTGCAATTTCTCTGCCAATATCTGGGCTCACTTCTTCCACGAGACCTATCTCCTGCTCCTTTAATTCTCTCCCCACTCAGCTCTTGACCACTTAATTACGACACCTAGCCTCCATTCTTCCTGACACTGTTAACAACTCTCTATCCAAAGGCACTGTCCCGCTGCCTTTCAAAACTGTTGTCATCATGCCCTCCATAGAAAACTGACCCATGACTCATCTGTCCTCTCCAACTAATATTCCACCTCTAAGCTCTCTTCTTTCTAAGGCCCTTCAATGTGCCATTACCTCCAAGTTTCACGGCCATCCATCCAAACGTTCATGCTCAAAACCTTCTGATCTGGCTTCTGCCACTCACTGACACTGCCCTGCTAAAAATCACAAGTTATGGCCTCTGTGACTGTGACCATGATTTTTAATCCTTTATTGTTCTCTGTACAGAAATTGACATGATTATCATGCCACCATTGCCGCTCGTCTCTTAACCAGTTCCATTGGCCTGCCCTTCCTTCCTGCCTGTAAGGGACATCCTGAGATTAAAATGCACAAAATAAATGCAAGGTGTTTTGTGCTCAGTCTTGGCTCCCAAGAACCTGCTCATTGAAGCTGAGGGCCCAAGGCCACATTGTAATGTCCAAGCTCAGAAAGGGTGCAATTATTATTCCTCCAACCAACAGACCAGTTAATTAAAATCCAATGTCTGAAATATCTGCTTCAGTGCACTGAGTCACTGATGCATATGTGGAAGTTCTCTTGCACTAGCAAGGCACTTTGGGGAATGGAGAAACATAGAAGACCAATGAGGGCAACCTTGGGCCAGTGTAGAGAGGTGGCCAGGGCAGTCAGTGTGAACTCCAGGATCCCACTCACTGTATCTCAGTGCACAAAGATTAGTCATTTTACTAGGTCAGGAAAGGTAAAAGGAGTCAGCCACACCATCTAAGAATGCACTCTACTACACACTGAAAACTGACAATGATCTCCCTCACACTGTGCTAAAAGTGCTCCAATTGTTACCAATGTAATTTAAACCCTCAGCCTTCACCTAGGATGGCAGTTTTATATGACAAATTAAGACTCAGCATAAGTAAGTTGGAAATAATGCAAAATGGGATGCCTGACATCACCATGTCATTACTTCCTCATTTACATGTAACTATCCATAAATATCATACGCCAAGATTGAGAATAAAAACTCAGGCAGGCAAAAAATAGTGGGCTGGAACCAATAAGACCCAGTTACAGCCCCATACATATAATTAAACACAGTATATCCAGGCTATCCTGTCCTCCAGTAGAGCTGACTACCTAGTCATTAGAACGGCAAGGGTGGAAGGGTATTCTGTTCAACAGTTTGTTGATGCAGCAACGCACTGTACAAGGAATGACAAGACACAAGTTCTCAGCAGCAGTTTTCATATTAGATTTCGAACTTTGGCCAGGCTATGAAGACAATCATATTGAGCTAAGCATAAATGCTTCCCTGTGACAAGGGAATAATATGAAAAAGAAAACTGATTGGAAAGACACTCATGTGCCTCTTAGTGGTTATTTAGAAAGTTACAGAAGCTCAAAAACAAAGCTTTTTTGGCAGAGAATAGTACGTGTTGTGGGGAACCAAGAAAAGAAAATTACTGAAAAATCCTTCTGGATCTGAACTTTGCCCCTGCCTGTAGTACAAGTAATACAACTGAACTGACAAACCTGAGATCTAACACAATCTTTTCCTGCAGCTTTCCTTTACTTCCTCAGTTTCATAAAACATTCAAAGTTGATGCAGAGAAATGGCCCCACAAATGTTTTTTTTCAGTAGCTCGCTTCATAGTAATCCATCTTTTTGATGGCTATTACTGAGAGGGGTGGGAGGGGGTTCGGTATAATTTAGAGCTGGGATTACCAATCAATTTAGCAACACTGAGTGTAAACTGGGCTTATATTAGTCTTCCTTGAAACCTTTCATCAGTCTGCAGTGTTAAATAAAAATGGAAGTGAAAAATCCCATGTAGTGCAAGTCAGTGTCCCTTCTTTGCACAGCAGATGGATTATATACAGGCTGTTTCCTTTATTAAAAGATGACATAAATCACTATTGAGAAACTAGGGACCCCTACAAGGTTATCCCTGTACAGCTTTGTTCATGAAAGGTTCACATTAAAGCATTAGTGAAATTAATTCATCTTTCATAAGAGCTTTGAGCAGTATCTATGATGTATGATAACAACCAATTTCTCACTACTGGCAAAAATTATTCAGGTCTGATAGACTACACAAATCTGTTCGTTTTAAATAGCCTAACATTATCTCAAGTGCTGGTCCCAAAGGCATCATTTGAAATTCATATACAGCCAAGAGGTACAATAAATCACCATGAAAAGTTTTGTTAGTTTTATATGCAGTGAATTGTAATTATTTTGGATTGCATTATACTTCAATCAATGTAATTACTTTTAGATCATCTTTAAGCGGCAGTAATAAAGAGAAAGAAATCAGTCTTAAACCAATTGAGAGGATCGTTTGCATATCTGTCAGTTGCAGAATAGAACAGGTTATTACTAAGATGAAGAGTGGTGTTCTCTGTCTGATATATTTACCAGTTATAATTATTCTGCCTTTATTTACATCATTGAAAACTTTATTAAATTAACAACATAATAGGACAGTTTTTGATTTATATAGTACTTTAAGATGATGCAAGAGATTTTGGAATGATTTTTAAAAGCATAATGGGGAAGCTTTGCAAAAACCTAATTGCCAAGGAAAGGATACTGAGCCTAAATTAATGAAGCATGTCTGCTCCACATTTCAATTAGTGAAAGCAGTTGCAATGAAACAAATGCTGTCTCTAAGTGCTATGTACACATGCTATCACACGTGGTCTCTCCAGTTATGCTGTTGTGAGTTGTTTCATGACCCAGAAGTAATGTTGATTAAGTCACATGACCTCAGTTCACTACAGTCTTTCGAGTCATCATGTTTTTAAAAACACTTTTATTACTGTACTTCAATGTCCAAACTAATGCAACAAATTGGGAGCTGTGAGATACATGAAAATAATTCACAGAGCCATGACAAGAAGAGCATAAGTGATCCACCCCTCACCTCTTCCCAAACTCACACAGCAAATCATTTTCATGTATTCCAATTGCAGCTATCCTATTTGACAGACTCTTGAATAACATGATTTCCCAGAGGTTCAGGGACAATAATAAACCTTTACAACTTTACAAGTTGACTTTGTGTATTATGCATTGCAAAAGACTGTGCAACTTACCTCAGGGAAGTAATCTTGCGGAAACTTCTCCTTTTCCAGCATAGGTGTGCTTTCTAATGTTTCTGAGTAGATTTCTTTACCCGTTACTTTTTTGTATTTTTTAGCTTGAAAAAAAAAAGCACACACAAAATAAACCTCATCTAACAAATAGCTGTTTTCCTAAAAAATGGTATGACTCAGTATTCTCATTATAACATCATTCACAGATTCTGTGAGCTGCCTATGGTGCTAAAGGATCTTTGAAAATACATGAAGATGTTTGTAAGTAACATTTTGTATATTTAGTTTGAATCAGCTCTGTACATTCTCTCACCAATTCTGCCTTTAACAACTGTCAATACTCTTGATATAATCTTTATTAATGTTCCAAAAAATTTTCTGCAACTGCACTGACAGAGGATAATTTTCCTCTTCACAATTAATAGCAATTTCTTCAGAGGTTCTCTCATTCCTCCACTGTAACTTTGGTGGGCAGCACAGTGGCGCAGTGGTTAGCACCGCAGCCTCACAGCTCCAGCGACCCAGGTTCAATTCTGGGTACTGCCTGTGTGGAGTTTGCAAGTTCTCCCTGTGTCTGCGTGGGTTTTCTCTGGGTACTCCAGTTTCCTCCCACAAGCCAAAAGACTTGCAGGTTGGGAGGTAAATTGGCCATTATAAATTGCCCCTAGTATAGGTAGGTGGTAGGGAAATATGGGGATGTGGTAGGGAACATGGGATTAGTGTAGGATTAGTATAAATGGGTGGTTGATGGTCGGTGCAGACTCGGTGGGCCGAAGGGCCTGTTTCAGTGCTGTATCTCTAAACTAAACATGCCAGGGGGAATTTTATCCTGGCGGCAGGGGTCTAGACATCTGGAAAAAGTGATGCCAAGATCCCTGCGTCAGTGGCTGTTGCAGGAGGAGCACCTACCAGAGGCTGGGGAGCATCGCTGGAACCAGGCTTGAGGTAAGTTAGGGCGGGAGGGGTCTCGTCGGGTGGGGTCACGGGAGAGGGAGGTTGGCAGCAAGGGCATGAGGATGGTTGTCAGTGGGCCCCACCCCGCTTCCTGATGCTGGTTCCCTTGTTCAGGCAGCCTGCATGTTTTTCCGGCCCACATGGTTTTCCATGCCATGCTTCCCGTGCATCAACAGGGCCGCCCGCCGCACAGATAATTGCGGTTACAGCAGGAAGAGGCCCTTAATTGGGGGTTAATTGCCCAGTTAAGGGCTTCAACTGGCAATGGGATGGGAAGGCCATTCACAGGCCTTCCCCTTCCAGACAGAGCTTGGATGGTGATGGGAAGCTCCCCCCATCACCATCCCACCTGATTTTATCCTATCCTCATCTCCAAACCCACCATGGGGGAGAGCATAAAATTACCCCCTCACCGCCACCACCCCCCCCCCCCCACCCCATTTACATGCGCAAATGGAATTTCTGCCAAAGTTACAGCAGCGGTGGAGCAAGCCCGAGGAAACTTCCAGTCAATCCCTCGAAGTAGGGTTAGTTTCATTTTAAGTCACCAGTTAGATTTTCCTGACATGAATCTGGACAACCCTTGTTGCAAGATTCTCTTCCCTGGAGGTAAATTAGGCCTGAAAAGTGAAGACACCTTCCTGTTTCATTGTCATTCCATGTATTTTAGTGTCAACAACCTTCCTCCCGAGTGCACAGTTGCCTCCTTATATATACATATAAACATGTTAGTCTTGTGTGGAGTTTGTAACAATGGAGCATCAGGTCTCAACAATGGTCATTGCACTTTCAGAATCACACTTTAGACATCATATCCTAGGAAAGAAATCATAATTGGCTCAAATATCTTAGAGACAAAAGAATAAGGGAGCTAAATTGGATAGCTCCCAAAAACAGCCACAAGGATGGCGATGTGCAAATAACCTGCACCCATCGATTGTAATGTAGGCAGCATGTCAACTTTATGCTGCTTGCTCCTTTCAATGATTTCAACATCCAGCTAGTTCTAACCATTCTGTTGATTTCTGGACACAACACAGGGGGTCAAAATCGTGACTGGCTGTCACCACTTAAAGGTGAGGTGCATTGTGATGGCTGGAGCAGGTACTGGGAGTCACGGTTGAAGAGAATCTGACCTGGGAAAGAGTGAGAAATGGTGCAACAGGGAAGGATAAGGTGTTCAAAGGGAAATAGATAAATACTTGAAAAAGAAAAGGGTATGGGTACGGGGCAGGGAAATGGGCCTTCCAATGGGCATTGGAACAAACTGATCTCCTTCTGTTCCATTAAAAAAATTATGGTTATCTAGATGTATGAACTGTGATACAGTAATTGTTAACGGTTCTCTCTCTTCAGGTGTTGTCCTCCTCTCCTTTAAATCTGCAATCCACACCCCCTCCTCAAAACAACAATCCTTGACCCACAGCACTTGCAAACTACTGATCCACTTCCATCCTCCCTTTCCTCTCCAAAGTCCTTGAACATGTTGTTGCCTTCCAAATCTGTTCCCATCTTTCCCAGAACGCCATGTTTGAATCCCTCCAATCATGTTTCCACCCCTGTCACTGTACTGTAACGGTTCTTATCAAAGTCACAAATGACATCCTGTGTGACTGTGACAAAGGTAAACTGTCCCTCCTCATCCTTCTCGACCTGTCTGCAGCCTTTGACACAATTGACCACATCATTCTCCTCCAAAGCCTCACCACTGTCGTCAGCTAGGTGGAACTGCTCTCACTTGATCCATTCCTATCAGTCTAATCGTAACCAGAGAATCACGTGCAATGGCTTCTCTTCCTGCTCCCACACCATTACCTCTGATGCCCCCTATTTCTCATCTACATGCTGTCACTCAGCAACATCATCCAAAAGCACGGCATCACATGTATACTGACAACACTCAGCTCTACCTCACCACCACTGCTCTCAACTTCTCCACTTTTATCAGACTGTTTATGTGTCATCCAGTTCTGGATAAGCAGAAATTTCCTCCAATTAAATATTATGAAGACTGAAGTCATTGTTTTTGGTTCCTGCGCCAAACTCTGTTCCCTAGGTACTGACTCCATCCCTCTCCCTGGCAGCAGTCTGAGATTAAGCCAATCTGTTCACAACCTTAGTGTCACAATTGACCTGAGGTGAGCTTTTGACCTCATATTTGTGCCGTCGCTAAGATTGCCTATTTCCACCTCCATAACATTGCCCGACTTCGCCCCTGTCTCAGCTCATCTGCTACTGAAACCCTCACTCATGCCTTTGTTACCTCGAGACTTGACTATTCCAATGCACTCCTGGCTGGTCTCCCATAATCTACCTTCCGTAAACTTGAGGTCATCCAAAACTCTGCTGCCCTTGTCTTAACTCGTGCCAAGTCCCCTTCCCCTAATGTCCCTGTGCTGGCCAAGCAATGACTTGATTTTAAGATTCTCATCCTTGTTTTTCAAATTCCTCCATGGTCTCGCCCCTTCCTATTGCTGTAATCTCCTCCAGCCCCACAACCCTCCAAGATACCTGTGCTCCTCTAATTCTGGCCTCTTGTGCATCCCTAATTTTAATTGCTCCACCATTTACACCACACCTTCAGTGGTAATGTCACTGGACTAGTAATCAAGAGCCCAGGCTAATGCTATGGGGACACAGGTTGTAATCCCACCACAGCAGATGCTGAAATTTGAATTCAATTAATAAATCTGGAATTAAAAAACTAGTCTAATGGTGACCGTGAAACCATTGTCGATTGTTGTAAAAACCCATCTGCTTCAATAATGTCCATTCGGAAGGAAATCTGCTGTCCTTACCTGGTCTGGCCTACATGTGACTCCAGACCCACAGCAATGTGGTTGACTCTTAAAATGCCCTCTGAAATGACCTAGCAAGCCACTCCGTTCAAGGGCAAATTAGGTATGGGCAATAAATGCTGGCCTAGCCAGTGATGCCCACATCCCACAAAATGAATTTTAAAAATTACGTTAAGGGTGCTTGTCATGCAGGCCCCCACATGCCAAGACTGAGGCACACATTATTTCGCTACATAAAAGTTGAAACTTAAAATCGTGGCTGGGAAGAAAAGAGGGCCTATCACAAGGAATTACCAAGCCCCTGACTGGAAAGACATTTGCATAGTAACAGACAGCACTTGGAACAGACAAAGGAGCCACTCCCTGCTCCAATTTAATCCACAATTGGCTTTTGATTACCAGACGTTGAAGCATTCCAGGTTAACTGTTAAGATGGCCGAATACACAAACAGACGTGGTGAGACCAGTTTAGTCACATGACTAATTGACTGTTGGAGTTTTTTGAATTTTTGAACTTGCCACAGAGTTAAAATTCAGAAAACGGCTTGCTCCTGTCTGCTCTCATCTCGCTCTCACCAGCTTCGGAAATCATTGAAGACATATGATCCCAAAGAGAGAAAAGTCTACTACAGTGAACAAGGTTTAAGAATACCAGGCCCCAAAAAGCAAGACCAGCTACAATCAAGAACCCTAAAGCGAGCTCAAAGCACACAAAAAAACCCTTCAGAGATTGCCTCAAACCTCTCTATTTTATTATTCTTCTCCTTTCTGTCTCTATTTGCATGTGCATATCACATGTGCATGCTAGCATTGGCGTGGCGTGTATCCGTAGGCATTAATCGACTTAGAGTTTAAGTAAGTTTAATAAATTTCACTTTTCTTTAAACCTAAGAAAACCTGATGTGGTCATTTATTTGCCTTATAATTGGAAAGCTATGAGCAAGGATTCACCAAGGGGGAGCTCAAAACACGGTGTGTTTAAAAAAAATCAAATCTTATTACAATAAGACCAGGTGAAGACTGTAAATGACCCCTAGACACCTGTTCATAACTGTGCTATATAAATATAAATGGTTGTTCTTATAGTAAGATTTTAAGCAAGACAAGTTTTGGAATTTCACCATTAGGTTTAACCAATAATTTGACAAAATTTAAATTGTACATTAGGAGATCTCCTGTGACACAAAGGGAAGCTGGATTGCAGGTACATAGGTCCATTAGGTGGCAGCCCAGGTAGATATGCCAATAAAATGGACAGACAAATCCTTGGTTTTGTTTTTACATTCACTAGGATGTTACCATGGATTGAAAGTTACTGTTATGAAGAGGGACTTGAGAAATTAGGACCTTTTTCAAACAAGGTTGAGCAGGTTAGGGGATGATCTGACAGAGGTCTTCAAGATTATGAAGGGTTACAGTAGGGTAAAAACGTGACCACAAAAAATATGATCTCATGTAAAAGACTAGTGAATGGGAGGTAACTAACATTCTGCATTAATTTTATTCTACACACCAACAATGAACGGGAGAATTTATTCTTTTTGCAACACAACCATATATTCAAATATCGGGTCTTGATCTGCGATTCTATCTGCTGGGAGCGAATGAGAAATCAATTCTGTCTGTATCAATAATCTGTTAGTAGATTATTCCTAAATCAATAGAGCAATAAAAGTAAATATTCATATTTGCCTAAATATGACAATTTAATATAAAAAGTGGCAATACTGTAAATTTGAATCTACGCTGTGTTCAGCAGCATAAACACATTTCAGTGCAAAAGAAATAAAACATATTCTATAAATTAGTTTTACAGTCCTAGAAATGTTATGCTATGGAAAACTGGCAGAGCATGTAACGCTTTAGAAGGAAATGCAAGTTGCCAGTATTTAAATTACTGTGCAACCTTATGCTTTTTGTAATGTGACAAATACTCTTCGATTGATACTTTGTAGATTAAAGCACCTCCTTTACACCACAAGGAATGATTTTATTTTAAACTAAAACGTTTCCAGAGAAAGCCTTTTTAATCCCTTCTGAGTCACAAGTCCAGGGATTTAGTTTACTCATTTAAAAAAATACTCCATAACAGACCATTTTGCAACATAAAATACAACAGAAACATATGCCTGGGTGTACTGTGGCATAGTGGTTATGCTACTGGAGTAGCAATCCTAGATTAATGATCTGGAGACATGAGTTCAAATCCCACCACAGCAGCAGGAGAATTTAATTTCAATTAATTAAATAAAGCTATAAAAAGCTAGTATCGGTAATAATGACCATGAAACCAGCATATTGTTGTTAAAAGCACATCTGGCTCACTAATGTTCTTTAGGAAAGAAATCTGCTGTCTTTACCTGGTCTGGTCTACATGCGACTCCAGACCCACAGCAATGTGATTGACTCTTAATTGCCCTCTGAAGTGGCCTATTCAAGACGGCGTCTCACCACCTTCTCAAGGGCAATTAGGGTTGGGCCATAAATCCTGTGAATGTATTTTTAAAAATGCGCATGAATGCATGTGAGGAATATAACATTTGTTCTTTAAGCAGCTATTGCTTCATGATGTTGAGCAATGAGCCAAATGTGCCAGAAGTAAATATAATGTCATGCAGACCCCCACCTGCCAAGAATGAGGCACTCATATTTCGCCACATGAACATTAATTTTTAAACTGTTACTGGAGTAAAGAAAGAACTTGTTTAAAAAAAAAACACCAGACCCATGACTGGAAAGATATTTGCATAGTAACAGACAGTACTTGGAAAGGACAAAGGGGACACTCCCTGTTCCAATTTAATTCACAATGGACTTTTGATTACCAGGGGTTGCAGGTGGAGAGGCTAGCATTCCAGGTTAACTGGCGTGGTCAGACCAGTTTAGTCACATGACTAATTGACTGTTGGAGTTTTTTTGATTTTGGACTTGTCACAGAGCTTTAAAACTCAGAAAGCTGTTTGCTCCTGAACTGAAAAGACCTCTCTCCTGTTTGCTCTCATCTCGCTCTCACCAGCTTCAGAAACCATTGAAGACACATGAACCCCAAGAGAGAAAAGTCTCCTGCAGTGAACAAGGTTTAAGAAGAATACTGGGCCCCAATGAAAAGCAAGACTATTTACTATCACTCTACAGTGAGTTCGAACCACAATTAAAAAAACCCTCTTCAGAGACTGCCTCAAACCTGTCCACTATTTTTCTTCTGCTCTTTTCTGTCCCTATTTGCATATGCGTATCGCATATGCATGCTAGCGTGGGGTTGCAGCTTGTATCCGTAGGCATTAACCGAATTAGAGTTTAAGTTTAAGCTTTAATAAAATTCACTTTTCTTCTTTAAACCTAAGAAGGCATGTTTGTTCTCATTTCTTTGCTTTATAATTGGAAAGCGGTGAACAAGTATTCACCAAGGGGGAGCTAAAAACATGGTGTGTTTAAAATTAAACCCTGTGACAATATGACCAGGTGAAGGCTGAGAAAGACCCCGAGACGCCTTTCTCACCTGATCGTAACAATACGCTTATGCACACTGATAGTATGATGCCAAATACAATATCAAATTTACCAGCTGCATTAACTTTAATAGTGAATATAGAATTGGGCCCACTAACTATATGCAATCTTATAATTAGTACTGTAAAGCTTACCTTTAAAATCAAACTGATAAGTATTTTTCAAAGACTCGTGAAGAAAGTAAAGATTTCCTAAAGCCTGCAAAAGAAACAAAAAAGTTTTATTTAACTCATTTATGCAATATATTTATGAAGGAAGAACGGGATGAAAGGTGCTTTCACAAAACCAAACAAACTAACTGCAGCTATAAAAAAAATTGACTTAATTGTTGTTTCAATTAACAATGTACTTCCACTTCCTTTTGCAAGCATCTGCCTACATCTTTTTGGATCTAAAAACAATGCACATCATGCATGCCTGTTTCCACTATACCTCAAGCATCATACCTTGAGGGCACATAACAATTTTTCTGTCACACTTGCACCTCAGATTCCATATTCCTAAGACAGCACCAAGTCACACTTGAACAGGGTTATCAGTCAGCAAGTGAAAAGCACTAATCAAGAAGCTACAAATCACAAATTTGCAGGTGGCAAAATTATAAATAAAAGAAACTGAAGCAATTAAATCACTTCACAATATTGCTAAATTGTTTTGCAAACTTGAAGCTCAGTTTGGAATCCTCGATTGTGTCTTGCGTTATTTGGTTGGGCTTCACTCATTTTTCCCTGCAAATCCTTTGATGCTTCCTAATTGTCTACTATCCTTGTCAATCATGTTGAGTTACTCCTCTCTTCACCTTGGCTCCAGAAGGCAGTTGGCTTGCCAGCCCCTGCTGCTAGTATCCATGCCTCCGTGCAGTGGAGTGAAAAAGTCCAGAAGTCTGTGAGGTAACTTACAATATTTTTGACTTTTTTCTGAGCTATTGCTATGGATAACTGCATACAAGTGGTTATTTTTGGTGCAATCAATGTTTGTTAAAGTAGCCATGTGCTTATTTAGTATGGCAAATTCTCCAAGGCTACACTTTCAGTGAGGCTTTGCGATAAGGGCGCAGGGGTTAGAGATAAGGCAATATAACACTTTAGTACTGATTCTCCAAACCCTATTCTCATTCGGCAAGGTCTACTCCAGAAGTACTAACTAATTAAATTTATCCTCCTGTTCCTCCCTGAGTCGCTTTCATCAAAGTAAAGCATAACTGATCAACTTCTCCGAAGGTAATTTTCCTGGAAAAGGTAATTTTGGTTACAATAGCCAAGAGTTGTTTGCAGTATCTTATGCATGTGACAAAGAAGTGGAAACTTTATAGTTTGTAATATATTGTATGTGCATTTTGCCTTTTCTTTATACTACCAACATGACAATAATGATTTATAGAGGAACAGATTTATTTATTTATCCATGGTAGTGATTTATTAATTTACCTGTAGTGGATTAAAAAAATCAACTAAAAGATACTGTTGATCTATCAGAAAACTTATTTCCAAATTTTTCCTCCAATCCCGAACCCATGCCTTTTGCAACAATGTAACCTTTAACTCACTACAAGCAATGTCGCGGAACAGAAAATTGCCCATGGTATTGTTCACAATGAGTTGGAAGTTTTATAAGAAAGGGGTTATTTGTTAAATACTATCATCAGAACTCTGATTTATCAGCATTAGGTTAATCCCAGTTTTGGCAGTAATTGGATGGATGTCAGGGTCTAGCAGCATTTAGAATGGCATGCCAGGATCTGGGAGACTGGAGTGTTGTGTCACATGGTTCTGGGAGTTTATCGTTTCATGACTCATTGGAAAGATGGCACCTCTGAAGGTGAAGCATTCCCTCAGTACTGCACTGAAATGTCAGCCTAAATTATATGCTCAAGTCTTTTCAACACATGACCCAAGACTGACACCATAAACAAAAAGTACTTATTGAAATGCTCCAAACTTGATCGTTTATGCAGTTGCTCAGTCTTTAATTCTAAAAAAAAACTCACTTAATTCCAAAAATAATGCAGAAGAGAAAAATTATTTAACAGAATTTTCACCATTTCAATTGAGGATAAAGAAATCTATCACCAATGAATGATCTTTGTTGATGGTGAGAAAGGAAAACTGCAGCCATATTAATCACACATCTTGTCTGACTGAGCACTTCATAACAGAAAAGTTAATATTTTAAGTGACACTTGCCTGAAATAAATGTTTGAGACTTCAATCTCTAATTTGTTTGGAAGTCTTTTGGAAGAAGCAAAGAAACTCACAAATCCTCACTGGATGAGGGCACATCCTTCTGCTTCAAATCAGAAACTTAATATACATTTGGGGAAATTCTATAATAGATACTTGCTCAGAGTGCACCGATTGGATAATGGGAAATTATACAAAATGTGCAAACTTCAAATATGCTGATGTGATTGGAAGCGCTATATAATTTCTCTGAAGTAAAAATCTCCATTTGAAGTCCAAGATTTTGAGATAGCCTGAGGCCTTAAAGTAAAGACTTTAATAGGTACAGTAACAGAAATGAAAAGGTATTTTAATGGCCAGATACAATTGTGTTATTGTGAATTTTACACTGTTTTTACTACTTTTTCTGAAATCTGATTGCGGGCATTATACATTTCAGAGAAAAATTACATGAAAATGTTTTCAAAAAAGCTTTTTGACCTCATCAACAAACTTTGAAAGGCAACTGTTTACATTGGAAATTGTCATTATAAATTTTATCAAAAATCATAACAAAAGCAAATAAGAAAGCTGATCGCCATTGGTGGAAAATGAGAAGTAGCCAATTGCCCACCCATTAGGCACCTTCCTGGTATGTCAGGTGGAGTGCACAACAGATGGCCTGGAGCTGGGGCTGGATCTTGTGCTTGTCCGGAAGGCGGGTTTCGTGGCTGATGGAAGGTGGGGGGGCTGGAGGAGAGGGGGTGAAGAATTGGAGTGGAACCATCTGCAAGGGAGCCGCCCGCCACAGAACCCGATGCCAGGATTCCTGGTTCCGATCATCCTGGGGGTGGGATAGGCGGATGACGACCTTCCCGCCCAGAGACCAATTGAAGCTCTTAAGTGGCCTATAAACGACCACTTAAGGGCCTTTACCCACCACTGCTAAGATTTTATCAGCGGCAGGGCGGAGGGGGCAGCCTCCGCCACACAGGGAAAATGCCTCATAAAATGCGATGTCTTCCCCATGGACTTCAGGGTGGGGCCCTCCTTCGTGGACAATTTGTGGCCCAAGGAGGACCTCCACCGGGATCATCTTTACCCCCCCCCCCCCCCAGGACCTCCTTCCCCCTGGACCGAAAGACAACCAGCCATCACAGGGCCTTCTGAGTTGGCTGCAGTGACCCTGCCTCACCTATCTGTTTTCTGGGGTTCCAACGCTGGGCCTGGGTCCAAGGCCTCTGCAGTACCGGCAGTGGCCACTGTTCCCTGTGGCGCTGCCGGTAATGCTGAGCTGCTGACCCTCTGATTGGCGGAATCCCTATCCCAATGAAGTCTTTAAAGGGTTGGGGATCTGTCTCCTGAAACTTTGACCCCAAAAGACCAGAGGATCGTTCCGGGGGGCTGAGAACATGCAATGGCAGGGTGCCCACCCACCTTTTTGGCCTGGCACCGGGATACCCGCCTCCTGCACAAAATCCAGCCCATGGAGTCAAGACAAAGTATTTGACCCAGGTATTTTATGAAATAGCAGAAAATTGAGAGAATCTTTATCATTGTGATCCACAAGATCAGAACAACAGTTCTAGTTTTGAGAATTTACCTTAAACTGCAACATAAAGCGCTGGATTTTCCCACGGGCTGCAGGACCCCGACGTCAGGACCTACTGGGGTCCCGAGTTGGCACTTGCTGGGAGTAAAACCGCTGGAGCAATCTTCATGGAGGTGGCCTCCTAGTCGGCTGCCACCATGCTTGCTGTCCGATTAAGAATGGTGGATGAGCTTCCGATATTGCTGGCCCAATCTGAAGACCAGCAGCTCTGGAGTCTTGGTAACCCCAATGGGAGAGGTGGGTGCTGCTGAGACAGGTAGGAGACCTCAAGGTCACCTCAAAATAGAAGTGCCCTTGGAAACATAAATTTTAATGAGAACTTCAGAGGGGCCAAACCTCAAAGCCCCTCAAAGTGGAAAGGAAGTGTTTGGGCTGTGCCCAAGGGAGGTAGAGAGATAGCAGGGAATTATAGACCAGTCAGCCTGACGTCGGTAGTGGGGAAAATTCTAGAGTCCATTATCAAAGATTTTATAGCAGAGTACTTAGAGAACAGTGGTAGAATCGGGCAGAGTCAGCATGGATTTACGAAAGGGAAATCATGCTTGACAAATCTACTCGAATTCTTCAAGGATGTAACTAGTTAGAGTTGATGAAGGGGAGCCAGTGGATGTGGATTATTTGGACTTTCAGAAGGCTTTCGACAAAGTCCCACATAAGAGATTAGCGTGTAAAATTAAAGCGCATGGGATTGGGGGTAGTGTATTGCGATGGATAGAAAATTGGTTGGCAGACAGGAAGCAAAGAGTAGGGATAAATGGGTCTTTTTCCGAATGGCAGGCAGTGACTAGTGGGGTACCGCAGGGATCGGTGCTAGGACCTCAGCTATTCACAATATATATTAATGACTTAGATGAGGGAACTAAATGTAATATCTCCAAATTTGCAGATGACACAAAACTGGGTGGGAGGGTGAGTTGTGAGGAGGATGCAGAAAGGCTTCAGGGTGATTTGGACAAGTTGAGTGAGTGGGCTAATGCATGGTAGATGCAGCATAATGTGGATAAATGTGAGGTTATCCACTTTGGTAGCAAAAACAAGAAGGCAGATTATTATCTGAATGGCTATAAACTGAGAGAGGGGAATATGCAGCGAGACCTGGGTGTTCTCATACACCAGTCGCTGAAGATAAGCATGCAGGTGCAACAGGCGGTAAAAAAAAGGCAAATGGTATGTTGGCCTTCATAGCGAGAGGATTTGAGTACAAGAGCAGGGATGTCTTGTTGCAATTATACAGGGCCCTGGTGAGGCCACACCTGGAATATTGTGTGCAGTTTTGGTCTCCTTATCTGAGGAAGGATGTTCTTGCTATAGAGGGAGTGCAGCGAATGTTTACCAGTCTGATTCCTGGCTTGGCTGGGACTGACGTATGAGGAGAGATTGAGTCGGTTAGGATTATATTCGCTGGAGTTCAGAAGAGTGAGGTGGGATCTCGTAGAAACCTATAAAATTCTAACAGGACTTGACAGGGTAGATGCAGGAAGGATGTCCCCGATGGTGGGGGAGTCCAGAACCAGGGGTCATAGGCTAAGGATAGGGGGTAAACCTTTCAGGACTGAGATGAAGAGAAATTTCTTCGCCCAGAGAGTGGTGAGCCTGTGGAATTTGCTACCACAGAAAGCAGTTAAGGCCAAAACATTGAATGTTTTCAAGAAGGAGTTAAATATAGCTCTTGCGTCTAAAGGGATCAAAGGGTATGTGGCGAAAGTGGGAACAGGTTGAGTTGGATGATCAGCCATGGTCATAATGAATGGCGGAGCAGGTTCGAAGGGACGAATGGCCTACTCCTGCTCCTAGTTTCTATGTTTGTGTCCGCAGCCCCCTCTTTGATGCATGTAGCCTCCAACTCCGATGGCACCCCTCCCCACCCCAACCTGCCACAGGGAGGCTGCCTCCACGGAGCTGGCAGCCTCCTCCGCCATGGGCAAAATGCTGGCATGCCTGCATTGGGACTTAAGTATGTAAATGGCTGCCGACTCCATGCAGCAGGCAGCCAACCTGCTTCCCAAGGCACTTTGCGAAACATCCCCGATGGTGCGAATGTGTCGGGGAGTTGTCAAGACACGGCTGCCCGCTACCTTCCTGGCCCCTGCCTCCGTCTCAAAGCCCGCCACCACGGGGTCCAGAAATTTCAACCCCAAATTTCTCATTTGTTTCAATGGAATCCATTAAAGCTTACAATATGACACTTTGAATTCATAATTATGTATTACTTAAATCTCTAAATGTCTTGGGATTCAACAGACATGCATTGTTCAAAAGATTGGAAATCAGCTTCCTTGGTATTCATCCCATACCTCCAATCTTCCCAGTAATGATTAAGATATCAGCTACTTGCTCAGTATGCTTCATCCAATACACTAATCTTAGGGATATCATTATGAACATGGTGTATTACATATGAAGGAATACCATTAGGTTTTTGTGGATACTATACAATGGCATAGGATAAGATAGCATGGGATAGGATATGAACCAGAGTCCTGTGCCCACCCTCTTCATATTTTGGGTGACCCTCTATTTCAGAATCAGGGGTCAAATGGACTTTCATTTATGTAATGCTAACTGAAGTGCCAATTCACTATTTCACTCGGACATTCCATTGACCTTGTTGACACTTCCTCTCATGATTGTGATACGGTCGACTGCCCAAAAACAACTCCCATGCTCTAGCCTTCAGATCTCGCTCTCACCATTTGAGTGATGGAGAGAGGGCCCGCACCTTGGTAACAGACACATTTCCATATAGCACACACATATCACTGCAATTTCTTCACCATTCTCCGGGCCTACAAACCCCATGTTATAGACAAAACCTGCTCTCACTGAGTCCAGACTGAAGGGCTAATTAGAGCAAAGGATTCTATGAAGTATAGTACCACAGATCTCAAGAGTTTTCGATTACTTCCCCATGCAGTGGCCTGGATTCAGAAAATACAATTTATTTTGCAAATACAAACTTCGCAGATGTATTTTCACAAACAATAAATTTTTGCATTGTGCAACCTAGAAAGAAAATGCAAAGCACACCATTTGAAGTGCTGAGTAAAAGCACAGCCATTATCACAGCATCTGTGACATGCTATAATAAACCAGAAAAGGCCAAAATATTGTTTTCTTTCCAAAGAATGACCACATCAAGGGTTCTTTTGTTAGTCTTTCTGAGAATATATAACTATATAACTAAAAATTGGTCTCTTAAGGAAGTGATTTAGCTGACTTTTTTTCCTGATCGTGGTCACTGGGAAAACGTTCACACAGTCAGAGTTCTGTCTCAGTAATCGCTGCATTATTTATGAGAACCTGCACATCTTGAGATTAAACATTTGCTGATTTGTCAAAAGCCAAACATGAGGTCCTGCCCATCTCCTTGACATATTAGTTCATCCAACGCAAAATACCGTCATACATTTAATTGATGAGTACTCCTTCTTGTGACCCAAATACTCTGCACCAGGCTTTCTGAAGGTGGCAAATGAGGAAAGATGCAAGAGATGGCCTGTCATATAACTCAAGGTGAACAGCTTTTAAGACAAGGACGGTCCCAGATATGGGGAAACACTGTTTTGATGCTGATAAAAGTAATTTTAGGATCATCAATAGTACTATATTAACAGAATAGATTTGGTATAATTTGGCATAACAGAATAGTTTTACAAAATGAGGTTCCAGGCCTAGAATGTAACACTGTGAGCAGTTATCAAAACCTTTCCTTACTGCGGGATAGTGAGCAGAGGTCTTACAAAGTGCACTATGCTTGGCAAATCAACCCTCTGAAGTTCTGATGATTCTTGTCCCTCACTGATGGCATGTTACTGTTTTGAGGGCAGGTATGCTATCACTATTGGAGTTTCTGCTTCTCACGGACAAAGAAATGAAGCTATAACACTGAAGTCAGTACTGATCAAATTGCAGAATGCAACAGTGTGGGACACCCTCATGGTGACTGTCTTACACTGAGTGGACTTAATATTGTACGGAGAATATCTCCAATACAGCATCATGCTACATTTAAAAGTAGCCAGGCAGTCAAGTTGTACATGATCAAACTTAAGCAGAGTCTTTTTAATGTTTTAAGAGAGTGGGAGACAATGAGTACCATTTATAGCCTTTGGTATAACTTGGGTGTTGGTGGCAGCGAATTGCACTCTGATACTACCAGACTTATCCCAGTAGTGAAGCAGACCCACAGACTTTGATCAGCTAAGCTTGAGGCTTAGCCTACTCTATTTATCCTGGAAAATGTAAAGAACTACAACAAACAAAGAGGAGCTGGAATTTTGGGGATCAGGGAAACTTAGGTTAATACGGATAGCAATGTGGAGAAGATGGATGGCAATGAAGAGGGAAAGGAGAAGAGTGCGAGTGTGACTGCTGAGGTAACTTTTTCTAAGTAATGGTTTGCTTGATTTGTTGCAAATTGAAATGTTATTTGTTTTCCTTTTTTAGATTAAAAGTTTAATAATTGTGAAATAGAAAAGTGCTTAATATTAACCAGAATGCATCATTTTTATATCAATACATTCACAATTTTGCAAGAGATCTTGCCCAGACCTCTCCAGAAATGGCTCACCCACTTTGTACTTTCAACATTTGGATTTTTCCCTTCAGATTTTCATGTACTTATGTTTGTTTTCTCTTCAACACAAATGAAAGGACGTGATGTATGATCTTAAGTCACAATGCCCCTGTGACTATTTGTTTCCACACATAGTTCATTCTTGAGGTATCACCTTTTTTGAAGGTGTTGGTCAGCTTCTGCTAGTTTTCCAGGTTGGTATATATACATTATTCACAACAGCTACATTGTTCTAACCACTGCACCCTTATGTTAATTGCTCCAATTTATTTCATACAGACCTAAAAGAAAAGACTACCTGACATGGGTGGGAAATGTGTCAGTTTCTCCAGTTATCACAATTCATTTGTGCTTTACAAAGTGACACAAAACACAAATGCTGTGCTCATTTGATACTAATTCAAACCATTGCCATGTGCTTTATTTCTTCGGACATGGGTCTCTCTTAAGTCACTGGAAAACACAATCCTTGCATTCTCTGTATGAAGTATTATTATTATATCAGTTTACCAAAAGGTGACAACATTCACAATCTTCAGGACCTTTTCCTTTTGCTGCATGAGACTAAACTTTCTTACATACACTTCCATTCACCAGGTGAGATTTCTCACCAACTATGAAGTCAGGAAGATGGCACCAAAAGATCAGTTGATTAAAATAAAATGGATACAAGACTGCATTATATTCATGCTTCTTGGGAAATATTCTATGATCTTGAAGTCTAACATGTTGGTGCTAATATTCTGAAGCATTCAAAATTCAATTTTAACTGCGATATTTAAAAATCAAGTGTGATGGAAATACCGCCACATACAAAATTCAGGGCGAAGGACTCAACTTTGCTTTCCTAAAATGGCTTACAATGAGATCCAAAGTCAGTATCAGATCGATTTGTACTAACTCTCTTTTTAAAAAAAAATGAATGTCACATCACAGCCTAATTCCAAACTTTCACTGAGTGTACAGTGTTTATATTGTTAGGGACTATCCCTGTTGTTAGATTACAAGATTGTAAAAGTGAAGAAATAGATTTGGTCTATGATATTGCTGAGTTGATATTTTATGTCAAAGTGACAGTGCTACATTTGACCAGATATATTTCCACAGAAAATACATAGGTGACCAGTATTGTGCAAAGGATACACAACAGTAGAAACTGAAGGTATACTGTAATATATGCTGCATATGTTAGATACGTCATTAAGTGAAGAATCAAATTTAATAATAGATACAAAATGTTTGGGGAGCCTCAGTAAACCCATTCATTTCCCACCTTACACCAAAGTAGGTTAACTCCCACAGTAACAGGTAAAGTATCTGTCAGCCTACCATTAATAAAGTCTGGTTAATGGTCTTGAAATTCTGTGGTCCCGACTCAGCCAGAAGTGCAATGGAACACGACTGCCATGTGTCCGTGTCCTTGTTCCAAATTGAGGGGATGGATCCATGAACATAATCCTGACAGATGGCTCACACCTGTAAGCCTGTTTGAAGTGCCTGGCTAGCACCAAGGAGAAAAACCAGATGGGCACCATACCATGCCATGCTGCTCTGAGGATGGTGCTGAGGCCAAGGTGGGTCAAAGAGGAACAGCATTTAAAAATTTCAAAAGCTCCTCAGAGAGCTAGTGGGTATTTTTGGAGTGGAAATCAATCTCCACTGGGATAGAATAACTTAGTACAGTCCTAGGGCCTTTATGGGGCCCTCGATAGACCTCATACCAACTCTAGCAAGGGTGTGATTGACAGAATTGTCAGGGTAGCAATGAAAATTCCCCAGATATGTCCCCAAGATATGGTGGATGGAAAATCTATTCTCTGCCTCCCAGATGACATCTTAAATGGGTCAGAAACCGAGCGCATCTACGGTGCATCCCAAATTCTGTCCCCTCCTGCAGTTAACAATGTGCCTGTCTCTACCCTCTGAGACTACTTTAGTCTCAACTCCCTCATCCAGCCGGATACATCATTTTACAATATTATTCCCAGCTCATGTATTATGTCATAGCTATGGGAGCCAATTAATACCAACAAAGACAATTGATCATGGGCCAAATAATATCTTTATAATCAACTTTCACACACAGGTTCACCTGCATTTTGAAATGACACTAGCCAATCTCCTGTGTATTGCTTAGAGTGAGCCCTCTCACCAACGATCTTTGCCTCATATCCTGTTGCCAGGGCCTGTCGGTCATTGTCTATCTTCCTCGTCTATCTTGTTCTTTTACCCTTTTATGTGATGTATGCAATCTCTCTCTCTGCCCCTTTGATCTACATCCCTGATCTCTTTTCTCCACTGTTCTGCTGATGGATCTGTGTGTGTTGCCTCAATTTCCTTGTATGATGTTCTAATCCATGAACTTTCACTGTCTTTGTGAACTGCTTTCTGTCCTGCCTAGTACTGATCTCTGCTCATTTGATTACTGCTCCCTCTTTCTCTCTGAACCCCCATCTCTATCTTGCCAGGTCTCTGTGGCTTTATCACTCAATCTCAGCCCCCACCCAAGCTACTCTGATGGGTCTCTCTTTACCCATACAGTGTCTTTGGAGCTGGAGTAACAAGGCCACAAAGAAAGGTACTTGTCAAGATGGTGCCTAATGTCAGGGTTTGGGGCAAAGGAGCAAGGCCAGCTGAATGCATCCAGTCCAGAGTCAGAGTCTAGGCACCATCAGGGATTGGAGGAGTGGGCATTGGGTGGGAGAGCTAGGGCTGCGTCAGGGAGAGAAGTTGGTCCTTACAGTTGAAGAAGGGGAAGCTGAAGTCCCAGAGGTCATTTAGGACAGAGGCAGGTGGTGCTGGGAGAACGTGAAGCCAGGGTCAAATGGGCCTTCAGTCATGGAGCAAGAAGGAACAGGCCCCAAGAGCAAAAGAAAAGGTAACTGGCTAGGAAAACAGGATATTTGAGCTGGCTGAGGCTGGAGGCTGAGTGGAAAGACCACAAAGAACAGGTGAGGTTGGAGCCAGCTTGAGATGCTTGGGCAGCTGAGAGACCAAGAGACACAACAGCGCCACCCACTATAAAGAAAAAGTGTAACCATTACAAACATTAAGTTATTCTAAGTACACAGGCATGTAAGTTAGGGACCTGACATTACTCCAGGTTTGAGAAATTGTCAGGCATGACCAAATCAGAGCGTGGAAAATAAGCATAAAAGCAAGAAGATATATTATTTTCTGCTCTTGGTCGTTTGGAGCATACATTGTAAGACAGAAGCATTATACTATGCAATGCATGATGTATTATTCTGCTGCTAAAGTATAGCTCAGTATGACTTTGTGTGCTCCTTTAAGGCCACAAGGTGTAAGTGATGTTGCTGCTCAGGTGAGTTACAGGTCAGAGTTTATTTTAAATATACTTTTTTTTTTGGAAGTGTGATTGCTGAAGTCAATTGCAAAGGTTATTCAGATGCCCAGGTCAATTAGTTAACTGGACGCGATGGTTTTCTTTAAAAACTTTTTTTTTAAAAGTGTGACACAGATCAGACATCGCAACTTTAGAGGAAGGTCAGTGAAAATTTCATTTACACATGTATGCATGATAGTCAATCAGGAACACCCTCAAGGAAATTCTGCTGCTAAAGTATAGGTATCCATCCTTTTTAAGCTACAAATTCTAACTCATGTTAAGCAAACACTAAATGAGTTCATTCAAAGGTGAATTGCTATTTTGACTGGACATCAGAAGCCTGCCTTTTCTTGTGAGAAGGTCAACTAAGAGCATATAGAAATTATGGCCTGGGTGTTTCCTGTTCAGGGAGAGTTTTCCGTATATTGCAAATGATTGCCTTTGTTTCTTGACAATTTTTTCCTTGTATATATATATATATATATATATATATATATATATATCCTGCTCATATCTCCTAACTTGTAACCTTTGTATTTTCTTCAGTATTTTCTTTGGGCTTATGAGATAAGTAATCAGCAACCCAATGTGAACAAATAAAGGCTCAGTTCTATTTGAGATGCTATTTAAATTTCTTTCTTGGATATTATTTAGCTTTCTTCACTGTTAGTAATATTATATCCTCTTACATCAACAGGGTGAAGGGTAAAGAGGTCCAATGAATAACTTCAATATGATGGAAAACTGCACTGACACAAAATAATTTAACTGTTCGTTGGATGTGGCCAATATTGATTAGGCAGCATTTATTGTCCATCTTTATTTGCCCTGAGGATATGAAGAGTCTACCATGTAGTTTCAGCTGTGGCTCAGTTGGTAGCACTCTTGCCTCTGAGTCATTAGGTTCAAGTCCCATTCCAGGGTTTGAGGGAAAAAAAATCAAAGCTGACACTCCAGAGCAGTAGTCAGGGAGTGCTGCATAGTTGGAAGTGCTGACTTTTGGATGAGATGCTTTACTGAGGCCCCATCTGGCTGCTCTCGTAGATGTAAAAGATCCCACAGCACGGTTTTGAAGAAGAGCAGGGGAGTTATCTTCTGTGTTTTGGCCAATATTTACCTCTCAATTAACATTAAAAAAACAGATTACCTGGTCATTATTACATTGTTGTTTGTGGGAGTTTGTCGTGCACAAACTGGCTGCCGTGTTTTCGATATACCAACAGTGATTACACCTCAAAAGTACTTCATTGGCTGTAAAATACTTTGAAATGTTCGGTGGTTGTGAAAAGCACGATATAATTGCAAGTCTTTCTTTCTTTTCACAGAGTCATATGCACACCAGACCAGGCTTCCTTCCCTGAAGGACATTAGTGATCTAGTTAGGTCTCCCCACACTTCGTTTGATTCAAAAAAGGAGCATCGCCTTTTTTTTTATTCATTCATGGGATTTGGGTATCGCTGGCCAGACCAGCATTTATTGCTCATCCCAAATTGCCCTTGAGAAGGTGGTGGTGAGCTGCCTTCTTGAACTGCTGCAGTCCATGTGAGGTAGTTACACCCACAGTGCTGTTAGGAAGGGAGTTCCAGGATTTTGACCCAGTGACAGTGAAGGAACGGCGATATAGTTCCAAGTCAGGATAGTGTGCGACTTGGAAGGGAACATGCAGGTGGTAGTGTTCCCATGCATCTGCTGCTCTTGTCCTTTTAGGTGGTAGAGGTCGCGGGTTTGGAAGGTGCTGTATAAGGAGCCCAGCTGCGTTGCTACAGTGAATCTTGTAGATGGTACACACTGTTGCCACTGTGGGTCAGTGGTGGAGGGAGTAAATGTTTGTAGATGGGGTGCCAATCAAGCGGGCTGCTTTGTCCATGATGGTGTCGAGCTTCTTGAGTGATGTTGAAGCTGCACCCATCCAGTCATGTGGAGAGTATTCCATCACACTCCTGACGTGCCTTGCAGATGGTGGACAGGCTTTGGGGAGTCAGGAGGTGAGTTACTCGCCGCAGAATTCCTAGCCTCTGACCTGCTCTTGTAGCCACGGTATTTATATGGCTACTCCAGTTCAGATTCTGGTCAATGGTAACCCCTAGGATGTTGATAGTGGGGGATTCAGCGATCGTAATGGCACTGAATGGCAAGGGTAGATGGTTAGATTCTCTCTTGTTTGAGATGGTCATTATCTGGCACTTGTGTGGCGCAAATGTTACTTGCCATTTATCAGCCTAAGCCTGGATATTGTCCAGGTCTTGCTGCATTTCGACACAGACTGCTTCAGTATCTGAGGAGTCACGAATGGTGCTGAACATTGTGCAATGATCAGCGAACATCCCCACTTCTGACCTTATGATTGAAGGAAGGTCATCGATGAAGCAGCTGAAGATGGTTGGGCCTAGGACTCTACACTGAGGAACTCCTGCAGTGATGTCCTGGAGCTGAGATGATTGACTTCCAACAACCACAACCATCTTCCTTTGCGCTAGGTATGACTCCAACCAGTGGAGGGTTTTCCCCCTGATTCCCATTGACTTCAGGTTTGCTAGGGCTCCTTGATGCTATACCCGGTCAAATGTTGCCTTGATGTCAAGGGCAGTCACTCTCACCTCACCTCTTGAGTTCAGCTCTTTTGACCACATTTGAACCAAGGCTGTAATGAGGTCAGGAGCTGAGTGACCCTGGGGGAACCCAATTGAACGTCACTCAGCAGGTTATTGCTAAGCAAGTGCCACTTGATAGCACTGTCGATGACACCTTCCATCACTTTACTGATGATTGAGAGTAGACTGATGGGGCGGTAATTGGCCGGGTTGGACTTGTCCTGCTTTTTGTGTACAGGACATACCTGGGTAATTTTCCACATTGCCGCGTAGATGCCAGTGTTGTAGCTGTACTGGAACAGCTTGACTAGGGACGCGGCAAGTTCTGGACCACAGTTCTTCAGTACTATTGTCGGAATGTTGTCAGGGCCCATAGTCTTTGCAGTATCCAGTGCCTTCAGTCGTTCGCTGATATCACACGGAGTGAATCAAATTGGCTGAAGTATGGCATCTGTGAAGCTGGGGACTTCAGGAGGAGGCCGAGATGGATCATCAACTCAGCACTTCTGGCTGAAGGTTGTTACAAATGCTTCAGCCTTATCTTTCGCACTGATATGCTAGGCTTCCCCATCATTGAAGATGGGGATATTTGTGGAGCCACCTCCTCCAGTTAGTTGTTTAATTGTCCACCACCATTCACGGCTGGTGTGGCACGACTGCAGAGCTTAGATCTGATCCGTTGGTTATGGGATCACTTAGCTCTATCTATCGCATGCTGCTTATGCATTTTGGCACGCAGTTAGTCCTGTGTTGTAGCTTCACCAGGTTGACACCTCATTTCGAAGTATGCCTGGTGCTGCTCCTGGCATGCCCTCCTGCACTCTTCATTGAACCAGGGTTGGTCTCCTGGCTTGATGGTAACAAGGACATGGTCCTTTTGCCTACAGAGGACAGTTCCCTGCATATGAATGTTTGTAGCTTCCAGCAAACGTAAGTGAGCCATATTGCGATCTTGACTGATAATCTTAAATTGGTTCTTGGTGTAATTCTTAGCACACTTGGGATTGTTCAGTAAGCGCTGTCAAATCATGGAATCGCATCTAATGTTGGACATTGTGTTCTGAGTTTTGCAAGTACAGGGTGGTTGAGTATGGTCAGCACTCTGCCTATTGGAAACAGCCAAAGGGACGTGCCATTTGATATGATTCTTTAGTCTGTGGGACGTACGGCCTACGTACCTGGCATCGCACCAACACTGGAATTCATATACAACATTGCTCATTTGAGTGGTAGGCAGAACATCTTTTTGACTTGACGGCAGCATCCTGTCAACGGAAAATACCACTTGATCATACTGATCATACGAATTAGTATGTTCTCAGCCTACTAGAAAGGAGGCATTGCAGGATCTGGTGCTGGGAAATGAGGTGGGTCAAGTGGACCAAGTGTTTGTTGGGGAGCACTTAGGTAGGTGTGATCATCGTGTTGTAAGGTTTAGATTAGTAATGCAGAAAAACAAGGAATTAAATAAAGTAGAACACCTAGATTGGAAGAGGGCTAATTTCAAAGCAATGAAAAGGGCTCTAGCCAAGGTAGAATGGAACCAAAGACTGACAGGCAGCGTTGTATTGGAACAATAGGTTAATAGGTCTTTAAGGAAGAAATGCTTTAGGTACAGGCAAGGCACATTCCAACAAGGGTGAAAGGTAAGGGAACTGAAAACAGGGCTCCTTGGGTGACGAGGGAGATAGAGATTATGATGCATGTCAGGTGAATTCTGCAGCTGAGAACCAGGTCATATACAAGAAGTTGAGAAGTTAAGACTGGCAAAGAGAAATATGAGAATAGAATAAAAGGGAACCCAAAAATCTTCTACCAGCATGTAAAAGTAAGCTGGTAACAATAGGTGGAGTGGGGCCTTATTAGGGACAAAGAGGGTAATATGTGCTTAGAGGTGCAGAGCAAAGCTAATATACTTAGAGTACTTTGTATCAGTTTTCATTAAGGAAGTGGAATCTGACCAAATATCAGTAGAAGTGGTGAGTACAGGCAATGGATAGGGTAAAAATTGAGAGGGAGGAGGTACTAAAAAGACTGGCTATGCTTAAGATAAATAGGTCACCTGGACTGGATGGCTTGCACCCCAGGTTGCTAAAGGAAGTGGGGATGGAGGTAGTGGAAGGGCTTGCCATAGTTTTCCAATCTTCCCCAGATAGGGGGAGATGCCAGAGGATTGGAGAGTGGCAACTGTGACACTGTTATTCAAGAAAGGGTCTAAGGACAGTAGATTTCCTTCCCTAAAGAACATTAGTGAACTGGATGGATTTTTACAACAATCAACAATGGTTTTATGATCACCGCTCGACAGGCTTTTCAATTCCAAATGTATTAATTGAATTCAAATTCCACCATCTGCTGAGGTGGGATGCGAACCCATGTCCCCAGAGCATTATCCTAGGTAACTTAGGATAGGTGTCATTCCATTGAATATGCGTTTCTCAAGGAAACTGACAAAAATGTTAGCGAGAGTTGGGCCTCAAGAAGATCCCGTGGCAACACCATTTATTTCGGCAATCATAGTGTCATTAAAGCTGAACTCAAGGGCACGAGTTGCTAAATTCATAAGTTCAATGAATAAAGATGCAGAAAATGGCGACATATCTAGACTGCCATGATATAGTGATTGGCGCAAACCTGTATGGCTTCCTTGAGCCATTAAGGAACAGGCTAACAATGTTGAATGAGCACATAGACATGACATTGCCATCAATATGCAGATCGCGTATAGTCTTCACGAAGGTGAAGGAATCCTTCACTGTGTATGTGGAAGACTCACTGAGAACTAGTTGTAGCTATTCACTTAACCATTTGGCCAATTCATGTTGTGCAGAACCAGTCATGGATAAGATAGGGTATAATGGGACATCAATTTTGTGTGCTTTGGGCAGCCCATAAATACGTGGACGCTGTGAATCATGAAGACACGAGGCAGCTCATCCCTCTTACTCAAGTCTAACAAATGTTTTTGTAACTTGCTTTCAAGCAGGGCTATGTGATCACGCTTGGCGGTGCATCCAATGGATACGAATTTAGACCCATCATTAAGAACAGCATGCATTTTGTCAATATCGTTGCACTTGTTATGGATGACTATTCCAGTCCCTTTGTCAGGGTTGCAAATATCTATGTCTGGGTTGACCTCATAATGCCACCAGACATTTGCGCTGCATCTGAAAAATCAGACAAGCCATTGGGCATCCCACAATACGCGTGCACTAGATCAGCTAGGCATGCTTTCATTGGACACTGGTTTGTTGTGGGATAGCTGCGTATAGAGGAGTCCAAATTCTTCAAATACCTCTTTCCGTTTGATGTGGGACTTAGGAGCACCAAAATTGAAGCTATGCATGAGGACTAACTCCTCGCTTTTGGATACTACATGATCAGGCAGATTTACTACATGTTTGGCGGTATTGTTAATTGCATCATTATCCCGCAGGATAATGGCTACACTGATCAGATGATTGCTCACTGTGTATCACATATACTCATGAATGAGCCTAAGGCCACCACTTTCAGACTTGAAAAGTGCCCAGTGTACCACGAATTACATTGGAAGGCTAAGGTATCTCAAAAAATTGAGCAACAGGTGAAGTTAGCCAAATAACACTGCTACTATGCAGTAGCAGCACAAGTAGTATTTTCCACTAACAGGATGCTGCCGTCAAGCCAAAAAGACATTCTGCCTACCACACAAATGAGCAATATGGTATTTGAATTCCAGTGCTAGTGCGATGCCAGGTACGTAGGCCGTATGTCCCAACAACTAACGTATCGGATCATACAGCATGTCCTTTCAGCCGTTCACAATAGGAGGAGTACTGACCATACTCAACCAGCCCGTACTTGCAAAACTCAGAAAACAATGTTTAATGTTAGATGTCATTCCGTGATTGGACAGCACTTAATGAACAATCCCGAGTGTGCTAAGAATCACGCTAACACCCAATTTAAGGTTATCAGTTGGGCTTGCAAAGTGGCTCACTTATGCTTGCTGGAAGCTACATATATTCATATGCAGGGATCTATCCTCTGCAGGCAAAAGGAACATGTCCAGGCATTGAGCCTTGTTTGAATTTAAAAAAGTGTGGGGGAAAGTAGTTCCCTTATGCATTCTCCATGGCAACGCCTCGACCAGAGTTGACTTGCCAACCAATCCATATCCCTTTTCTCATGCAGTATAAATTGTTACTTCCATTGAAATTTATAGCTCTACTTACTCTCAGTTTCCATACTTAGGTTGTGAACTAAAGAGAACACAGAATTTACTGCCATAATAGAGATTATTTAAGAGGCTAATTCTTGAACAAAGTTGTGCATTTAATTTTATAATTCACATACAGTCTATAAATAACTACGTGACTATCAATAGTGCAAAGCACCAAATGTACACGTCGCTGTACAAATATTTAAAAGTCAGAGTTCAGGACAAAATTGAGCAATTAATTTTTTTTATACTTTGTATATCATTACTAATGATGAAATGGATTAGTGATCACAATCAAAGAATATTAATTAGAAAATGCTCTGCTGACAGGAAGTCTTGATCTCTTAACAATAGCATACATCAACTGTATGTTTGTCACGTCTCATTTTATTGATTTCCTGTCATTTTCACTTGAAATAATTAAAACTATATTTTACATATTTATAAACCTCACTGTCAGTAGCTCTACTTAATTTTCCATTAGTAAAATGCATCTATTAACTTCGGGGTAGGACCCAAAGGAGCAAATGAGTAATTGCATTAACTGTAGACAGAAATAAACACAATGATAATATGGTAAAAATCATCTTTTCTGAAGCATTATGGAAAAGTATATCTTATCTGGAATTCTTTCACTTGGTCCTGCTGCTAAGCAGTCACACCTATCTGAAGATGGGCAACCTCTCAGAATTAAGAGGTTAGTTAAACTCACTTGCTATTTCATGAAACTTTTCTGAGTACTCCTTTTATTTGGTCCCTTGTATTACTTTGGTCAGGATATGGGACAAACTGGGCAGCTAGCAGATATTGAAAAGCTATATGTGCCACTCATTTAGGTGTAGTTCTGAGGTAGGAGGCTCATCATATTGCCGAAACTGGAGTGCTCCACTAGTGCTCAACACTCTACTAGTCAGTGTGAAACCGGCAAGACTGATGCACAGGAGGTGACATGTCTTTTATTTAGGAATTTATTGTTCTACCATTGAATCCAGCAACTCAGTTACCCAGAATTCAAAGCACTTATTTCTCTAAATACCACCAGTAATTTTTTATAAAACTTAAAACAGTAGCAATCAAAGCTGTTCAAAATGTTCATCAATTAATAACAGGCCAAACTAAATAGGGCCTACTGCATGCATGAGACATTCCCATTTCCTGCAAAAGTTATCCTTGAGCCCCTGAAGAGTGAAACTGCCAATGGCAGGGTGTGGATTTACATGTGCAATTGTCCAGATGCTCAGTTCCTGATTGCAGCTGTGCCATTAAAAAAGATGGAGACAGGTGAGGTGATTTCCCCTTGAAAAGGAACTGTGCTCTCCGGCCGATCTTATGGATATGACAGCCATTGATTACAGCTTCGGACAGCAGGTCTTTATTCTGTCTCCTCAATCGAGAGAAACAGTCAGAAATGGGTGAAAATACAGAACAAAAAAAAAGGAAACAAATGGCAAAGCCTACATTCAAGTTGCTCTGATAAAAAGCAAAATATTCCTATGTATGACACTGATGTGTAGAATTGAATTACTCTACAACTAAGATTATTTCCAGTCACCATGAAACATTTTATTTAAAAAGGGTGCAAAAAAATCCACAGGAAAATTTCTGTTGCTAGTAACAAATTATTAATAGGTGCTTTGTTAACTATGTGAATAGTTCACATAAGAACATAAGAAAAATGAGCAAGCGTAGACCATACAGCCCCTCGAGCCTGCTCCACCATTCAATAAGATCATAGTTGATCTTCTGCCTCAACGCCACTTTCCCACCCACTCACCAGATCTCTTGATTCCCTGAGAGACCAAAAATCTGTCTATGTCAGCTTTAAATACTAAGAAACTGCTTCCATAATTGCAGTCTAAATATTGAGTTGAGGCATCTATTACATATTAACAACAGGAGGTGGGACCAGCAAACAGACATAACTCACATTTATGTAAATCCATCACTTTTTATTTGGAAAAAGATAGGTTGTAAGCTATTTATCATTTCTTGAATTGAGCTTATTAGGGGTATATACTATTAAAGTACTATTGAACTGCACTGCACAGGGTCTCATTTTGTGTAGCCATTTTCTAAAGGGAACTAATGATATAAAGGCATATAAAATATTTGAAGAAAGTAGCTTCTAAAGCATTTCAGGATTTCACTGGTTTTCATTCCTTTTCTGTCCAGGGACATCAACTTCAAAGTTAATTTTATTGGTCATTTCATTTCATATTACTGGGGCCATTCTCATACAAAAGAGCATTAGATGGTAATAGGATACAGTGGGCATATCAGAGCTCATATTAAACTGTTTTGAGTTTCAGACAACATTTGTAAATGTCATACATCTAAACATGATTGATTTATAAACTACAGAAGTTAAAAAAAAATTAGAGTTCAAGTAAATATGAAATAATTGGACAAAGCAGTACCCCAGTCTGACCTGCCACAATAAAGCCCTTTCAAGGTTGCCTGCATTATTGAGAAATATGTGCATAATTTCATTTTGTCTACCTTCCAACATACAATGTTAGAAGTTAATTAAATTGCATGTCCATTGTGTTCATCCACTTACAAAGTTAATGATATTCTGCTCCTGAATTGAAGAGCATTTTATAAAGCATACACTATGGGACCTGGCAGACAGTCCATAGTGCAGTTGAACTCTGTCATATTCCCCAATTACAGATCTCCTAATTAGGGCAGAAATGAATGTTTTTTTGTTTGACAATTCAGAATGTAACCAGCCACTCTGAAACACAGGGGCATGTGCTAAGCTTATTTTAATATGCTCTTTTGCAATGCTCACTGTTGTATTTTTATATGGAGAATTGTATTGATATTTGTAACAACATAAAATGGGGAGAAAGGATTAACTTTTTTTCCCAGTGAGGTACAAACTCATTCTGTATTTTGAAAGATACATATTGACTGCGGTTTCTGGGCATTGCTCTGCACAGATTCACATCCCAGCAGAGACTGGAACTTCAAAATGCAGAGTAGGATACTTGGAAAAAGGCACTGTGCTTTCAATAACAATTAAAAAGGCCATGTGAAACTACTGTAGCATACCCAGTTGGAAAGTGAGTCTATTTCATGTCATGCTGTTAATGGATATATAAAGAAAGACTCGCTTTCATATAGTGCTTTCCACATCCATTTACAGAGCTTTACAGCCATTGAAATACCTTTAAAGTGTCGTCACTCTTGTAATGTAGGAAATGTAATACCTGAAAAGGAAAAGTTTGCAGAGCAGTGGGGAAAGAGTGGGGGAGTGGGATTAATTGAATAGTTCTATCAGAGAACATGTGCACGATGGGCCGAATAGTTTCCTTTTGTGCTGTAAGATTCTATGATAAGCAGCGCACTGCAACCTCAGCAGAGATGGGAGCGCCCAGAATGAATAGGGTTTGCTGCAATACATTTAAGAGAATTTAATCTTTTGCGAAATGTTTCACTGAACAGTATTTGCAACAGTTTATGAGTTTTGAATCGGAAATCAAATGTTCTCAGTCAAAAAATGACAGGAGACAGTCACAGCTCACTCTGCCTATGTGGAAATGAACACCTCCAATTGACTAAGCAACAATGAAGGATTCTACAATGCTCGGACTTTTTAAATCACTATTAGGTGTGAAAGCCTACTAAAGGGAACAAAAGTTGAAAAAGGAATGCCAGGATAAAATCCTATAAATAAAAGCACAGGGAATTCGCTCATTGAATTAAAAATGATTTGTTATAGACCTATTTCATACATTGAAAGTGCTTATGTCTCATTTACAATTCTCCTCAATCAAAATTGATTGCAGTTTCTATTTGGATGTTTTCTCTATCATGGCTCCTCTAAATGAGTTACGAATGTCCCAAGCTTCTAGCAGTCTGCAGTATATAAATTTATGATAATGTCTGGAAAAGTTTTATTAATAAAGCAAAGAAAAGGTTTCTGTTGATTGCCTGCTAACTCTTAATTCAGAATATAAGTCATGTATTTGCCATTTATTTGGGGTATGAACTGTTTATTAATGGAATTTAACAAGGAATAGCCTGATCAAAAACTGGTCAAAAACTCCTGATTAGTAACAATTTATAGCCAAAGCTATATGAGGAATCCTGAAGAAATTGTAAGTGAATTGAATCTGAAGTCAATTGCATGACGACGTAACATCAATTGGTGTCAGATAATAGTAAACTTGAACAGTGTGCTGCATTAAGGAAGCATCTTTGTTGAGTTACTAAGGCAAAGTATATCACAATGGGTGCATTGATTTCAATTGGAAAATCCTTTTGGGATGCATGCTATTTCCAATTGTGAATGAAACTACAGTAAAGAATTAACCTCTGGAGACAAAGTCCAGCCCAAGCCACCAGCTACTTGCAAAACATTGGTGGATGTCAGTGTTACTACCAATCAGTCAGCAGGATTATTCATTCATTTTCTTTTGCTTACATGCATCAAAGTTTTAAAATCACGAAGAAGTCCATAGATGATGGCATTTTGAGATTTTCTGCAAAATGCCTGATGGAGAGAGGGCAACTGTGTCACTACTAAAATAGTTCAGTATACTTATCAAATAGATTAAAGCTAACCTAGTCTAGTGGAATACATTATCTGCCTCTTGGATTAGGAAAATTAGCATCATTAAGATGAATATGTCACTGAGGTAAAGTTATCTATTACAAATGCTGCTTATCTCAATTTCTCCATCAGTCTTTAGGGACTTGGATCTATTGCATGCTTTGTAAATTTTGCATTATTCTTTTCTACAGGCCTCAGAATTGTCAGATGTGTTGTTTAACCACTCCCTAATGAATTTGGGGTAATGTATATAAGGCATTAAAAATTCCACAGGGGGCATTATGACTGGCACATTTTCCTGCACCATCCAATCCTCTTACCAGCCTAATGCAACAATAGAAATGAGAGTCAATCATGCATTCACCATACCCACAACAAGATTTGATTTACAAAAATTGTATTTTTAAGCTACCACGGATGACATGGTTACTTTGGGTGCAATTCAGCAGTAAGTGAGTGAGAAGCTTTTCTTGCTTATAATAATGGATATTGCTTCCTCATGGGAATATGCATATTCACCAGTGCATTTAAGACTTTGTATAACAAAGACCTGTGTGAGTCAGAAACCTTCCTCTCAATTCTGGGTCACAATCCCTCATGTTGAGCCTAGTCTAAAGATTTGAGAGTGTGGAGTTCAACTCATAGGGCAGAATTTTCCCAGGCCGTTGAAGTAAAGGCCTGCTCAGGTCAGGAAATAAAAACCCAACAACCACATGGGACCCGAGCCAGAGTCCATCCACTTTTTCCCGCGTCCAACCTGCCCTGAGCCCGACCCGACCACCGGAATGGTTACCTACCTAGATTCCATAGTGCACTCACTCACTGTACCACTTTTGGATGGATGGATGGATTAAGGAAGCTGCAGCGTGAGCATGATGACGTCACTGAGACGCTCACTGTGCGGACTCCAGCTCAGGTAAGTTTTTTTTAACTTTTACACTCTCCACTCCAGCAAAGCAAAATGAAAAGACTTCCTGTGTGTGTCCGACCCGGACCCGATCCCACCCTAGCCTGAAAGCCGGACCCGGAGGAACGACCTGACCCGAACCTGACACATGTCGTCGGGTTTGGGTTGGGTAGCAGGCCTTTACGTTGGAGGCAGGTTCAGGTGAAATTGGGGTGGGAAAGTTTTGGAAAGTGACTTTAGATCATGGCCTTGACATGATCCCGCCCTCTTCCAGCTTTCCCTGGGGTGGCATTGAAGGTGAGTAGGAAACCCCCTTGAAGCTGTCGGATAAGTAGTTAAGAGCTCGTTAAGAAGCCAAATATGAGCTGCTTTAGCCCTCAGTCCTGGATTTCTCAGCCCTGGAACTTTGTTCCAGACCTGTCAGCAACTCGTCAAGGTCACTGAGGTGAGTGCACAGCTGGAAGAGCCTCTTCTGTGAAACTGACAAGCTGGGAAGGCTTTGATCAGTTACATTGAAGATCACCAGCCCTGGCCATTGACAGGCTGCTGTTCTTTCAGAAAGTGCTTTCACTGCTTGACAGATGAGTGCCAACTTCTTGGAAGGCACTTCACCTGTCTAGTACTTCACTCACCTTCAGCTGCACTTCCCTGCTGCCAGCCTTCACCACGGCCTGGGAGCAGCTTATGCTGCTCCACCATCCAACTCTGCCGAGGGTCAAGAGCAGAGGCCACATCATCGCCAACCACAACACGTCACCAGCACCCACACCAGTTTCCTTGTCCTCAACCGCATGCCGATCCACAGGGCAGGTGGGATGGACACCGAGATCCAGTTGGAAGGCCGGGACTATAAGCAGAGGAATAGCTCTCTCGATATGTCTGAGCAGCAGTGTCAAGGAAAGTCAAGCTCTCATTGGCAGGTTGCTACTGACATCTGCAGCCTCCTGAAACAAGACCTCCTTCCCAGTGGACCAGATGGACACACGTTGCCAATAGCCGACAATGTGCCTGTTATTGGAGGGCCATCCCCCGCCAACCCCCTCTTCAGGTATCTGTCTTTCCCCAAGTTGTGTGCTCTCTTCTCCGGGCGGCACAGTGGCGCAGTGGTTAGCACCGCAGCCTCACAGCTCCAGCGACCTGGGTTCGGTTCTGGGTACTGCCTGTGCGGAGTTTGCAAGTTCTCCCTGTGACTGCGTGGGTTTTCGTCGGGTGCTCCGGTTTCCTCCCACAGCCAAAGACTTGCAGGTTGTTAGGAAAATTGGCCATTATAAATTGCCCCTCGTGTAGGTAGGTGGTAGGAGAATTGAGGGAAGGTGGGGACGTGGTAGGGAAAATGGGATTAATGTAGGGTTAGTATAAATGGGTGGTTGTTGGTCAGCACAATGCTGTATCTGAGGGTAATAGGCTGAGGGTGAGTGTGGTGAGTATTGGCTTTCGGAGATGTGAGATGCCAGGAGAGAAAGCAATAAGTGCAGCTGTAAGGTGTGTTGTTCTGAGGCATTCTGTGTCAGGGTGTGGGGCTTGGTACCTGAATGTGTTATGCCATTCACCTGTCATGCCATCCTGAGATCTAAGATCCTCAGTACATTCTCCAGGTTAGAGGCAGCACACTCCAGCTGCTGACTTCCCCGGCAACCTCCATCCATGCCTGCTCAGTTGAAGAGGTTGTCCTCTTCCTTACCTCACTGCAGTCCCTCAGATCCTGCAGCAGGACCTCCAACTAAAAGTGAACAGAATGGATGCATTATCCTGCCCTCCTTCCCTAATGGATCAGGGAGCCCTGAGGCAGGATGCCAATTGGTTTGCTGTGATAGACAGCAACAGCGGGGCACGCTGCGCAGAGAGTCAGGTTCCAGACCCGAAAATAGTCCTGCCGTTGCAGTGGGGACTAAGGTGGTAAGATTCCACCCATAAATTCCAACTCTCAGTATCTCATCCAATCTCAGCTTGCTGGCATTTCACTTGAAAATAAGCTCTTTACACTGGGCTGGAGATTACCTACTGCTCAGTGTAAAATAAGCAATCAGGAGCAGAAAATAGGAGTGAATTCTAACCACTTGCTGCCCTGACACATTTTCCAGGGGGCAGGATCAGTGGTCGTGAAATCATGTCTCAAACAATCGGGAGTTTCATTTAAATATTCACCTGGGAAGGGATCATTCCGCCCACCATTCTCATGTGTAGAATGGCAGACGCTAACAATACCCATTTGAAAGTGGTGTTCAGGGTTCCTAGGCAGCAGTAAGTATACTGGAGGTTATGGAAAGGACACAGTTATATTCGGTTAAGTGTATTTCAAGGATTTAAAAAACTGTTTTCCTCTTTATTTTTGTTTCTTTTCTGCTGGTTCTCAAAAGAAAAGGCTTGCTCCACACCACTTGCTAATACTGACACCTGCAGACATAAGTGAACATGCCTCTCTGTAGCAGATGGTTAGTGCAGTTTAAGGCTCCTATTCCCAAAGAAAACAGGGAAAGCAAATCCAATATCACCATGAAGATGCCTGAGCCCTGACTAACCAACATGTTGGATGTTTCCTGAGGAGCTCTCTAATCAGAATAAGTCAAAAGGCCTTCAGTGGTTCTGCATGGAAGAATGCATGCTAGGGTGATCAAGAGCCACAGCAGCCTACTTGGCCACACCATCAAAATGCTACCCAATCCTTTCTGAAGGCCCTACCTGGCAATGATCATGGGGATTGGTCATCTCAGGGTCTGGGTCAGCAGAGAGGCAGATGAAGAGCTGTTACACCTACTGCCAGGAGACCTACAGTTACCATGCACGCAGTGCATACATCCGGTAACAGCAGCAGTCAGCTGTGACCTTAAACCTGGCTCCACAGGCATGGAGATTGGGCAGCTAGTGTGACTTGCTTTGTCACTGAACAGTAACAGGGAAGAGAGCTCACATCATGTACATTCACTCAGCCAACATCCACATGAAGAGTGAAGTTAATCATCAATAAGTGTATAATAGATTACAAACCCCAGATGGGTGGCAGTCAGTTCCAAGAATCGGGTTCGCATGTTTGCTGCTGCAAATCACCATTTTGGAGCTGATTATCGTGCATATAAACGTGCAACACTGGAATTACACACTCCCAGTAGCAGTAGTGTTATAATCTTGCAGTTTGTGTCTCCCAGCTTCTTTGCCTTTATTGCTGAGGAACTCCTCTGCTGTAAACAACTCTACTGCTCTGCTTCTCAAATTGCTGTAAGTTTTGTTTTGTTTTGTCACTACAAGTAATATAAATATTATAGAAACACAAGGGCAGAACATGTGACTTTAAAATCAGGACCAAATTACATCTATGCACCATGGTCTAATTATTTCCTGTCCTCTGACACCAACCCCCCCAACCCACCAATTTTACCCGAAGGCTAGAGTTAGCTCCAACTCTGTGAAAATCGAGTAGTTCAATATATTTTCTTTGGGCTCATCATGGATACAGGAGAAACATGACAAATAAAGTTAATTTATTGGTATGTGCTGTAAGAATGATATCTGTGGCTTCATGGACTATTTAGATTGCTGTACACGCACTTGAATAATTGAATTCTGTATAGCAAACACAGTGCTGCTATGTTTTTCAATGCTCGTTACTTGAGGAACATGAATTCTTCCTCCGGTTGATTACTATTGCTTTTTCAGCCATATATACAACAGAAATTATGTATAAAAAAATAAAATTGTCACTGCTTCCAAATTCTGTCAGAGTTTTGAATTACTTGCTGCTGACATTGATCTAACATCGTCTTTGATATTGCTCGACAGGCATCAACATTATTTAAACCCAAACAACATTTTTCTTCTGCCATTTACATGAAAGTACTCCCACAGTATGCTGGTAGTACATTGATGTTTTGGTGAATTTGTGAATTATCCGACCTCTGCTCCAGAACTATTAGGCATTGATGGTTCTTCAGCATTAAAAAAAAGAGAAACACCAACATAGAAGAACATCATGTGAATCAGATCAAACAATACTTCACCCAATTGGAACCTGTGAATTCCTGATTTGCTGATGATTTATGCATTGTTGCCTGACACCATGAGAAATGGTTTGCATATAGTACTCCCTTCAGGAGGTGTGAGAAGCTGGAAAATACAAGGTATTGATGATAGGAATGGATAAAACTTCAATTCTTGGAATCACAGAATGGCTACAACACAAAAGGAGGCCATTCAGCTCGTTGTGTCTGTGCCAGCTCTCTGCAAAAACAACTCACCTAATCCTACTCCCCCGCCTTTTCCCCGCAGCCCTGCAATTTTTTTTCTCTTCAGATAATTATCCAGTTCTCTTTTGAAGGTCTCAACTGAATCTGCCTCCAACACACTCTCAGGCAGTGCATTCCAGATCCTAATCACTCGCTGCGTTAAAAGGTTTTTCCTCATGTTGCCGTTGCTTCTTTTGCCACTCACCTTAAATCAGTGTACTCTGGTTCTGGATCCTTCCGCCAATGGGAGCATTTTCTTCCTATCTATTCTGTCCAGCTCCCTCATGGTTTTGAGCACCTCTATCAAATCTCCTCTTAATTTTCTCTTCTCCAAGGAGAACAGCCCCAGCTTCTCCAACCTATCCATGTAACTGAAGTTCCTCATCTCTAGAACCATTCTCATAAATCTTTTCTGCACCCTCTCTAGCGCCTTAACATCCTTCCTAAAGTGTGATGCCCAGAACTGGGCCCATAACTCCAGTTGAGGCCAAACCAGTGTTTTATACAGGTTTGTCATAATTTCCTTGTTTTTGTACTCTATGCCCTATTTATAAAGCCCAGGATCCCATATGCTTTATTAACCACTTTCTCAACCTACCCTGCAACCTTCAATGATTTGTGCACATATACCCCCAGGGTCCCTCTGCTCCTGCATCCCTTTAGAATAGTACCCTTTAATTTATATTGCCTCTCGTCCTTCTTCCTACCAAAATAAATCACCACTTATTTTCTTTTTTTCCCTGGTAAACTTTGTCCCAATTGTGCTTATTTGGTAGAATTTCAAAACATTAGTTATGTTATTCTTCACTAGAATTTAATAATATAAATCAGACCATGGGCAAAGCAGTGAACTGACACACTGCTACCTCTTAAAAGGGAATGAAAAATTAGATTGTTTCGTCAGTCTTAATTGTTTACAGATCAAAAGCTATTACTATCTATGCATTGTTACAACCAAGGCAGGAGGAGTGCACTGTCTTTCTCTAGTTCCACTTCTCCACAGGTCACAACATATATTTAAATGTATATGCAGTTACCAATGTGGTCAATTATATACTCTATCTATTTTAGTTTCAGAATAAAATCCAACAACCAGGTTTCTTTAATAAATTAATACTTTTGTTTATTATAAAACAAGCCTTAGTCAATAAAGACGCAAAGCTTTAACACACAGTTTAAAATATGACAGTAAATGTATACATTCCTATCTCAATACCACCCCCACCCCCCAACACACACACACACACACACACACACACACACACACACACACTGGTTAAAGGAAAAATAAAGATGCTTTGGCTAAAGTACTTGTTAATTCTTGAAGAAAAAGGATAAGATATGTTATGTTCCAGATGGCATACAGTCTGGTGTCTGAGTAAACACAGACGGGTCACTGGGATCTTTTCAGAAGCAGTTTGTTCAGGAGACGTCGAGAGGAAGTGTTCCAAAAGCTTCTCAGGAAAAATGCAACATCAGGCATTACAGCTATCATACACTGGATTTTTTTCAGGGTTTCTCAGAGGGGTGGAGAAAGATGAGCTGGGTGTTTCTTTCAGCAGGCTCCAAATGCAAATGACTCAAAACAGTATTCAAAAATGAAACCTACTCTTAAGCACCATAAATCTTGACATGTCACTTCTCTTGTAAACAACTCCCATAGTCTGAAGACACCTGTGGTTTACTTAGCTGAAGACATGTGACATCCAGTAAATGTTGTTTTTAAACAGAGTCCTTTCAGTGACCCTTTTAAAAAAAAGTCCAGCATCTATGGAATCATATCAGTCCTCCAATGAATCCATCTCCACAATTCTAAAACAGGAGTCCTCAAAAAATATTTAAAAATTGAAGCACTTTCATAACAAAATCAAAATGTATGCACAGCGTAACAAAATGCTACAGCACACAAGCAGCCCATTTGTTCCATCAAGTCTCCACTGGTGTGGTACAATGATTCTGTTACAGCACATAACATTATTGATTCATACAGTCAATTAAATAATCCCTTTAAATTAGAAGCACAATTTTTAAAATCCTTGTATTTATCATTTTGAGTACAGACTAATGCACTACATTACATTAACTTAAGGTTAAAAAGGTTAAGTACTGTATTACTACTCTATCAATCTTTTCTCACTGCAAAATTAAATTAAAAAAAACAATTTCAATAATTAGTTGCATTCATGTTAGGCTGCTCTTCAAATGTTCAAAACAAAACCTGTGGAATATCCCCTTCAACATACTACAGTGCCCTAAAACAATATCACACATGTAGGTTCAGTACACATCCATAAACCTTCAAAGGTTTATTAACGTATCATTGGAGCAGACAAGTCACAACTAACTTCTGTGAAATTACTAAAATCTGCACAAAGTTCTGCAGGAAAGTTGCGCAACAACTTCAGGCTGGGGAAGATGTGCAGTTAAAATCAAATATCCAAAACTTGCAATTCAAGTTGCCTCGCTTCACGGTTAGCTTTGCAAAAACAGTATCTCACTATTTGCCTCACCAATGAAATACACTGAATGCTGTCAGGTTGCTGTATTTACATATAAACTAGGAGCAGGAGTAGGCCAATCGGCCACTCGAGCCTACTCCGCCATTCAACAAAGTTATGACTGATCTAATTGTAACCTCAACTCCACATTCCTGCCTACCCCCGATAATCTTTCACCCCCTTGCTTATCCAGAATTTGGGCTGAATTTTATTAGCGCGCTGCACATTGTGGCAGGGCGCTTTGAAGTCGGTGGCTTGCCCGCTCTGAGCGGCCGCCGCACATCCCCTGCGATATTATGCGCAGGGGCTATTTTAACTGGAAGGGGGCGGAGCGGCCCGCCCCCAATGATGTAGAGGGGGCGGCCGTCACATCCTCAGCAATGGCGTCCGGCGCCACCGCGCGGGCGTCGGCACCATTTTTAAAGGGCTTCAAGCCCTTCAGGAGAGATTTAAATATTTAAGGGTGCCAAAGTTTAATTTAACTTTGAATCCCCTCTCCCACCACCCCCCCCAACCACTGAGTACTCAACACATAAATTGACCTAAACCCCCAAAAAACTTTTGAAATTCTTAACTTACCCCCCCAAGCTTTAGCATCTTTGACCTACAACGCCTTCCCACCATCCCCACAACCAATAGGTATAGTTTTCCCCGCTCCCCCTCACCACCCTGATAATTTTATTCCTCCCCCCTGCCCACCAGTGTCTCGCCTCGGAACACCGTACGGAGTTCCGAAGGTGCGCGAGTTGCGGCTGGTGGCTGTTAAATCAGCATGGGATGGTCGCTGGCAGCAGTTAAGTTCATTTGCATGCTTATTACCCTCATTTGAATATTTTAATGACGGCCCCGCCGCCAAGTGGCTGGGGGGCCACACCGAGGACTCGCCGCCGCTGCTAATATCTGGCGGGGTCTTCTCGGCGTCATCGGCCGTGGCAGGCCACTTCCGCTAGTATTTTAAGGGCCTCCTCGCCACGACCCATGGTGCCGAGGGGCTGTTAAAATCCAACCCTCTGGCGACATCCACCTTAAAAATATTCAAAGACTCTGCTTCCACCACTTTTTGAGGAAGAGAATTCAAAGACTCACGACCCTAGAAGAGAAAAAAAAATTCTCCTCATCTCTGCCTTAAATGGACAGTCCCTTATTTTTAAACAGTAACCCCCTAGTTCTAGATTCTCCCACAAGAGCGTGATAGTTTGGAACTAAGCCTGTCACCAATACTTAGGATTAGTAATTAGTAGCGCAAGTGCCCTTTTAATGACGTGATCATTCTTAATTAATGCCAATCAATCTCTCTGGCTGCAAAAATCAATTATTGCAAATGTGGAGTCCCATTCTTTCAGTTTTTGAATTTTTCAGGGAAATTTTAAAAATGTCAAAGTTTAAATTTTAGCATTTATTCTCTTAAGTTTCCTTTCTGCCTTTTTTTCCCTCTCTTAATCCAATCTTTCTTTCCATCTCATGATTACTCCTTTTGTACCTGATTTGACATTGAATTCATCCAATCTAAATCACCCTCCTTCTCAGTCTTTCTGCTGTTTACTTTCCAACTCTTCAATCTCACTGGTTGATGAGATACCCTGTTGGTTTCCCCAGATGCCCTATTCCCCTTGCTGCAGTGTTAACAGCTCACACTTATTGTGCCACAAGATTGAAGGATACAGTGGATGAGCACACTGAGACATGGGTTGAATCTACCCTAGATGCAGGAGATAAAAGAATCTCCCTGCGGACTCATAGGATTTATTGTAAAATGAGCATAGACAGTCTCAAACTAGTTAATAGCAGGCGCAATCCCATGGAACAAAGCTGCCCAAGATGAACTATCCCTAAATTATTAATCTGATTTCAATAGGCCAGGGTGGTCGGTCTTGGAACAGAGGTTGGCAACCCACGGCTCCGGATCCGCATGCAGCTCTTTAACATCTCATTTGCGACTCCCAACCTTTCCCAGTTGGATCGCACAATCATGAAAAAAGCATTAAAAACTTTCATATTTAGAAAGCAATGAATTCAATCACGCAAACAGGTTGACTGGCATTCAAACAGAATCAATGAAGATGAAAGTAATGACTTTAGCTTAGAGATGGCTAGATTTTGTTTTGCTACCAAGCCAAACAGGACTCGCGTATGTCTAACTTGGGATGAAATATTTTTTGTCAACAAGAAATTGAATTCTGCCTGGCAAATGTTTATTTTTAATTTGTTTTTGGGATGGGAGCACTGCAGGAAAGGCCAGCTTTTATTGCCTATCCCTAATTGCCCTTGAGAAGGTGGTGGTGAGCACCTTCTTAAACTGCTACAGTCCATGTGGTGCAGGTAATCCCACAGTCCTATCTTCTTTGTCCCTGCAACAGTTTGATACAACTGAGTGGCATGCTAGGCCATTTCAGAGGACAGTTAAGAATCAACTACATTCCTGTGGGTCTGGAGTCACATGTGGGCCAGACCAGGTAAGGACGGCAAATTTCCTCCTCTAGAGGGCATTAGTGAACCAGATGGGTTTTTATAACAATCTGGTAGTTTCATGATCAGAATTAATGAGACTAGCATTTTATTCCAGATTAATGAATTAATTGAATTTAAATTCCCCTCACTGCCTTGGTGGAATTTGAACTCATGAGCTGGATTTTGTTCTCCCCCAGGTGTTGGGTTCCGTGGTGGGGGTTGTGGGGGGGTGGGGGAGGGGGAGAGTGCCTGAAGATACCTCCAGGAGAGGGCCGCCACGCAACCTGATGCTGGGAGGGCCTGGAAATGTATTATTTTTTTTTAATTCACTTTACCTTTAAGTATTTAAATTAATTGGTAGGGCTCAAAGCCCTTTACAAATGGTATCAGCGCCTGCACACAGGCAGCTGCGCCATTACTGGGGCCGGACAGCCCATCCCCTCCACATGATCGGGGGTGGGGGGGGACCAGCCCAGGCTATGTAAATGAGCTGCTGCACGGAGGATTGCGGCAACTCCACGACATGCAGCCCACCGCCGAAATCAGAGGAGTCAGCCTCACGTCTCCAGAGCATTAGTCCAGGCAATCCAGACAGTACCACTATGCTAACGTCACCCGCTCCCCCCCATTGTTAAATAGCTCAAAACCATTGCTGAAAAATATCCACCTAGAAGTGAACGAAACAGTGCTGTTACGATTCTCCCAGAAAATGTTGATAAAGCCAAAGGCAAATGTAACATTTGGGTAGCATCAAGATTCAACTTGAAAACAAAAATAATGGTTTTTACCTACTCCTGGCATGTAGAAATTGGATTTTTGCCCAACCTACATACAGGATTGAAATTCCATGAAATTCAGTCATATGCATCAGGGAGAAGTTAAAACAAATTACTTTTTGTAGCATCCAATAAGTGTATAATATTCCTTAGATTCTTGATAAACAAGTTTTTCTTTTCAAGGTATCCTATGCCTTTACTCAGATTTTTATGGCGTTTTGTCTTGTGGCTCCCAGTAGTTTCTAATTTAGGCAAATCTTTTTTTAAAAAAGGCTCTTCAGGTTAAAAAAAAGGTTGTCAACCCTCGGGCTGGGATTTTACGTTGGGTGGACGGGAACTGGCCACCGACTGAAAAGTCGGTGGCGAACCCACTTCCGCCTCTCCTGGGCACCCATTCCTTATTTTATGGATCCCCAGGCTTTAATTGTTCCGAGGCGGGACTTCCACCACTGGTTAATCAGCGGACCGGCAGTTCTTAGTCCCAGCAGTGCCACCAGGAGAGGTGGCCACTGCTGGGACTGCAGCCCAGCACGAAGAGTGGATGCCTGAGCGCTGGGAGGAAAGGTAAGTTTTGCCTTGCCGAGGGTAATTAGTCGGGCCCTGGCGAGGCAAGGGTGATCGGTTGGGGGGAGAAGTGGGGGGCGTGTTGGGTGCTGGGGGTGGTTGGGGTAGCGGGGGCGTCCCTCCATTGGGCACCCCGATGATCAGGGCCCCACCCAGGGACGATCTTCAGTTGCCTGGTTTTCCCAGGTGGCTTTTAACGCTCCAGGAGGCCTTTAAGTGGCCACTTAAGGGCCTTGATTGGCTTGGGGTGGGAGGGCAGTTTAAAGTGGAGGTGCATCCTTTCTAGCCAAAGCAGGGGTTCGGGGGTGGGGCGGTGTGGAGAACATTATTTAAATTCAATTAATTCATAAAAATTTGGAATTGAAAACTAGTCTCAGTAATGGTGCCATGGGACTATCATCCACTGTCATAAAAAAAAATCTGGTTCACCATTATCTTTTAGGGAAGGAAATCTGCTGTCCTTATCTTGTCTGGCCTAAGTGACTCCAGACCCACAGTAATGTGGTTGACTCTTAACTGCCCTCTGAAGTGACCTAGCAAGCACTTAGTTGTCAAGGCAAACTAGGGGTGGGCAACAAATACTGGCCTTGCCAGCGATGCCCCCATCCCATGAAAAAGTAATAAGTGGCGTGGTATCATAGCAGAGTTTGTGGACATTGTCTCCACCTATTCTATTCCTGCATAATTCCTGCATCTTCCCTAATGCACCTCCTGACCATGGCAACTTGGTGTGGCATATTCTCACCAGCAATAGTACATCCTAACTCTCGCAGTTTCCCCATTTTTTTTTAGGTCCATCAGATGACTGAAATGCTAGTACCAGGCACAGTGAAGATGAAAAGCTTGACAATGATACATTGTCACTCACTTTTAGCATGCCATGCACCAGCATGCGACGTAGATAGTGAGCTTGTAGGGAATGCATGCAGGGATTCACCGAGCACAGAAGATGGAGTAGGTGGAGGTGGCAAGGAAAGTCAAAGGAAGAGCTCACTGGAAGGTCATTCTAGCTCACTTAAGAGGACTGAGTTGCGGACTTTAGGGGCACAACATTTAAAAAAAAATAATGGTTTCTGTGCATCAGCAATTGATTTAGCCATTAGAATGTCAGTCGGGACATTCCAAAGTATTTGGATACCACCCACTTGTGAGGGGTTCTCACATGTGGCACTGAAGTTACTCACAAGCTAGTGCGACAAAATATTTCTAAGTGCTTCTGCAAGAAAATGGATCTAAAAGCTCCATACAGATTTAACTGACAGCTGAGGATCCTTTTAAATAGTTTCTGAAATAGCTGCTTAACAACTTTCCTAACCCATGGTTTGTTGGTGGGACCAGGAAGTGACTTCAGGAAATATGTCGGCACTTTATTGGCATAACACAATCCCAATTTGTATGTCATCATAAGGCTCCCATCCAGTTTTATATGGAAGCTCCTTCCACAGCCCTGACCCTAGAAGTGTAGGTGATTTCAGGAATTGTTGAAAACTGTGCAGGACCAAATCACATGTGGTAAGGAGACAAAAATTACACAATGTCCTTAATATAGAAAGCATTACATAACAATTGGGAAGTATTTGGATAATAGTCCCATTCAAAGGTTTTCAGGTCAAATTTTTATTTTATTATATACATATTTTATTAAAAGGTCTGTATACAGGATATACCAGTTATGCGTATTTAAACAGGACTCCTGTCCCAGAGTTAACACTCAAGGAGATAGAATAGATGCCATATTAATGCATATCAATGTGGAACATTGTTTTCAACATTTAAGCTTGCTTGCTTTTAGTTGTGATGTCAAAAGTATTCAGTTTAATATCTGTGCAACTCTGTGCTGACTGCACATCAATGCAAAATAAGCAGTATAAATACTGCGTCTCTCTGAATTATATCATACTGTGCCCCTATAAGCAATATAATACTGTTATAATTCACTTTAACCTAGTTGAGTAAGTTAATGGTCAGGTATTTTTAAGTTACTCATCTTGGTTAAATTATTTTACATTATTGAGTCTATTTAGAACTGTGCCAACCAATTATTTTAGCAATCAAACAGTCTATCAATTACCAAGACATTTAATCAAGCCCTAACAAAATGGGCACAATGTCCTAGATAAGTATGAACTCAGTGTGTTGCCCAATGTGCCAGGAGCTAACAATATTCCACTCAAGTGTGGAAGACATTTTAAAACAAGTAGTAAATCACCAATAGCTAAAATAATTAACTATTATAATAGTTAATTATTTTAGCTAATAAACTAAAAGCCAAAGTACATTTTGATTTTTAGGTATTACTGCAGCAACATCACTTGTCTGCAGTACAACCAGATCAAGTGTTTGCATCCTGCTACACAGTACCCACAGCACATTTTAGTTATAAAGCAGTTCAGTTTTTCTTCATTAAAACTTTTAATCAAATAATCAATGGACACAACTTCACTTTTAATGACGGTGTGTCTGTGTTTTACATTAATCCTTTTTGTATCCTAATAGTCCCCAGGTTAAGGGGGTACTATTAAACTGTAATAATAATGATGGCTCATGCTATGGGTAATTGACGCCTTCATAAGACAGATAGAAATATAACCCGAGAAAAAGAGAATTGAATTGAGAAAACATTGCTTCATTGAAATCAGCTGTAGCAAATTACTTCAACCTTTTAGTGGATAATAAAGCTTTTATATTAAATCTATTATCTTCATCACTAATTGCATCAAAGTTCACCACTTACCATAATGCAAAGGCCAAATAGCCAAATCTGAGCCCACAGGGATTTCTCATAGCAATTAAGCTTATTTTAAAAAATTTATTCTATTGTCTGAAATTATTAAGTAACCAATACCATCATCTCATTATCTTAAAATACATTAGAAGGAATATAATTAATAAACAGAAAAAGATTAATTATTTTAAGCCGCAGTTTTGTCTGTAGGACCAATTGAAAGTACCTGCATCCATTCCACACTGGCTGGTTATGCCAGTATTACAAATACAAATGGAATAACTATGGAAATTGCACTGCTGCAAATTTGCTGCAGTAATGAATTTTACAATTGTATTTATATTGCTCCAACACAGAAAGCCATTTATTTCTCATTTCTATCTTAAGAATATATTTAAATATTTAATTAATTTTGCCAACGTAATGACTCTGCAAATACATTCACCAAGCAACCAGAATTATTGCCATTATCAAATTTCACATCAAATTGAAGAAAAAGACAACAGCCAAAGGAGGTTTGGCTAAAATATGTCATCATATGCAGCCCTAGCCAATCCCAAGTGCTGGAGTGTCTGAATGTGTAAGGGTTAAAGCCACCTTGCTGTTCTCACATCTTCACTTATGTGTTGATAAATTTTTGTGAAGTATTTTGTAAGTTTTTTTTATTACCATTTAAAAAAATGAGACGTTTATAGAAAACTAGTTTTGCACGTGGTCTATGAACGGTGGTGATTGATTTTCCAGTGCTGAAAGAGAAACTCTCAAAGTCATTGGTGATTGGAATGAAATGCAGAATCAATGTTTTGTTGTGTTAAGATCCTATTATAATTGACTCAAACCCAGAACACCATCTTATCTTGCAGCTTCTACCCATCTCCATAGACTAGTGTGTCCTTCCTGTCACCAGTCCCCACTGCTCCACGTTGGCACTCTCTATATTTGCATTTACTCATCACTCCCCCTTCTGGCCTTTACTTACTGGACATATAATACTAATGTAAAAAAATTTGTAAAACAAGATAATCTTAAATCTCTTGCTCTAAGAAATACTCTAATAAATGCTTCTTCTTCCAGGACTGTGTACGTTTGGAAGTATAGTCTCTTGTACCATTTCCCAGGAAGTTGCTATCATGTACCTCAGTCTCCCAATGTAGTCTCTCAACCAGCTCCAGAGAGTTTTTATCCTCTTTGCTTTGGTTATCGTGCCCCTCCCCCCACTGCTAGCTTGTGGGTCTCTCTTTTCTGTTGCCATGGTGATCAAAAAACATGAAGGCAGTTTCAACAGGTGCTCGAATAACATATGATCAAGTTGTTGTGGCTTGTTATTTGACTTCGGGGATTTTTGTCTGCCATCAAAATTGGGTCATATTCTCTCACATTTAGTAGCGTGTAAAATTATAGTCTTTCATTTGGTGGAACTTAAACCTTCCTCCATTTCCTTGAATGCACCTAAGTGTGCTTACAAAAGAGAGATTTGGTGGCACCATTGCCGAGGTTGTTCTCAGCTGTCTCCCATGAACAATTCTGTTGGATTATAGTCATTTGCCAATGGCACAGCATGAAACCTTAAGAGAATTAAATATAGAATGTCTGACTTCTACAGCAGATTCTTTATAGTTTTAATCTCTCACCCTCTCCTTCTTCACTGTCTCTCCCCGCCCCACCCCACAGCAGCAGCTCCCCCCACCCACCTCCAGCTCTTTCCACCCTCATTTCCCTCGAATTCAAGAGATTCTTTCGATAAAAATTGCTGTTCTTTATCTAACAATATTCTTTTCAGGTATCCTATGGAAGCCAAATATGGATTTCAGATATCTCTACCATTTGATGTATTGGTGGTTATCTTCCAAAATTCTACAGATTCTGGAAAGGTTCCTGCAGACTGGAAAGCAGCAAATATAACCCCACTATTTAAGAAAGGAGGGAGAGAGAAAATGGGGAAACTAAAGGCCTGTTAATTTGATGTCAATAGTAGGGAAAATATTAGAGTCTATTATAAAGGATGTGCTTCCATTTTTTAATATATTTTGAGGACTCATGTTTGAAGATTGCGGAGATGGATTCATTTGGAAGACTAAAGTGATTCCATAGATGCTGGACTTTGTTTCTTGTTTTTAAAAAGTCACTGGAAGGGCTTGAGTTTTCTGTTTAAAAACAACCCTTACTGGATGTCACATCTCTTAAGCTAAATAAAAAAACAGGAGCCTTGGTGACTATAGGGGAGTTGTTTATGGAGAAGTGACATGTCAAGATTTATGGTCAAGAGTTGGTTTCATTTTGGATTGTTTTGAGTCAGTTGGGGGTCGGGCTGCTAAGACAGAAGAAATCAGTTCATCCTTTCTCCAACTCTGAGAATCCCCGAGAATCCAGTGTGATAACTGACATTCTTGAGGTCATATTTCTCCTGGAAAGCCTGCCAGACTAATCCTCGATGTCACCTGAAGAGAACTGCTCCAAAAAAATCCCAGTATCGGCCATCTATGAGTATTTGGGATGCCAGAAAAGGGACAACTGATATCATTCCATATCTTATCCTTTTCCTTCAAGAATTAACAAGTAATTTTTTCTTTTTTTTTGTAAAGAAATCGATGCAGAGAAAACGTCTTTACTTTTTCTTTAACCAGTGTGTGCGTGTGTGTTGAGCTAATTTAAAAGAGAACTTTCATATTTCAATCTGTGTCTTAATGCTTTGCATCTTTACTGAGCAAGTCTTGCTTGATAATAAATGAATAATTTTATTGTTTATTAAAGAAACCTGGTTGGTGGATTTTACTCTGAAATAAAATAGAGTATATAATTGGCCATATCGGTAACTGGGTAAAACATTTAAATATATGGGGTAGGCAGTGGCATCATGGTATTATCACTGGACTAGTAACCCAGAGACCCAGGGTATTTCTCTGGGGACATGGGTTCGAATCCCACCACAGCAGAAGGTGGAATTTGAATTCAATTAATCTGGAATTAAAAGCTAGTCTAATGATGGCCATGAAACCATTGTCGATTGTTGTAAAAAAAACCCATCTGGTTCACTAATATCCTTTAGGGAAGGAAATCTGCTGTCCTTACCTGTTCTGGCCTACATGTGACTCCAGACCCACAGCAATGTGGTTGACTCTTACGTGCCCTCTGAAATGGCCTAGCAAGCCACTCAGTTGTACCTAACCGCTACGAGGTCAATAAAAATGAATGAAACTGAACGGACCACCCGGCAACGACCTAGGCACCGGAAACGACAACGGCAAACCCAGCCCTGTCAACCTTGCAAAGTCCTCCTTACTAACATCAGGGGGCTTGTGCCAAAGTTGAGAGAGCTGTGTCATAGACTAGTCAAGCAACAGCCTGACATAGTCATACTCACGGAATCATACCTTACAGACAATGTCCCAGACACTGCCATCACCATCCCCGGGTATGTCCTGTCCCACCGGCAGGACAGACCCACCAGAGGTGGTGGCACAGTGGTATACAGTAGGGAGGGAGTTGCCCTGGGAGTCCTCAACAGCGACTCTGGACCCCATGAAGTCTCATGGCATCAGGTCCAGCATGGGCAAGGTAACCTCCTACTGATTACCACCTACCGCCCTCCCTCAGCTGATGACTCAGTATTCCACCATGTTGAACACCACTTGGAGGAAGCACTGAGGGTGGCAAGGGCACAAAATGTACTCTGGGTGGGGGACTTCAATGTCCATCACCAAGAGTGGCTCGGTAGCACCACTACTGACTGAGCTGGCCGAGTCCTAAAGGACATAGCTGCTAGACTGGCACTGCGGCAGGTGGTGGGGGAACCAACACGAGGGAAAAACATACTTGACCTCGTCCTCACCAATCTGCCTGCTGCAGATGCTTCTGTCCGTGACTGTATTGCTAGGAGTGACCACCGCTCAGTTCTTGTGGCGAAGAAGTCCCGCCTTCACATTTAGCATACGGTCCGTCATGTTGTGTGGCACTATCACCGTGCTAAATGGGATAGATTTTGAACAGATCTAGCAATGCAAAACTGGGCATCCATGAGGCGCTATGGGCCATCAGCAGTAGCAGAATTGTACTCAACCACAATCTGTAACCTCATGGCCCGGCATATCCCCCACTCTACCATTAGCATCAAGCCAGGAGACCAACCCTGGTTCAATGAAGAATGCAGGAGGGCATGTCAGGAGCAGCACCAGGCATACCTCAAAATGAGGTGTCAACCTGGTGAAGCGACAACACAGGACTATCTGCGTGCCAAACTGCGTAAGTAGCATGCGGTAGACAGAGCTAAGCCATCCCATAACCAACAGATCAGATCAAAGCTCTGCAGTCGTGCCACATCCAGCCATGAATGGTGGTGGACAACTAAAAAACTAACTGGAGGAGGTGGCTCCACAAATATCCCCATCCTCAATGATGGGGGAGACCAGCACATCAGTGCGAAAGATAAGGCTGAAGTATTTTCAACAATCCTCAGCCAGAAGTGCCGAGTTGTTGATCCATCTCGGCCTCCTCCTGAAGTCCCCACCATCACAGATGCCAGTCTTCAGCCAATTCGATTCACTCCACGTAATATCAAGAAACAACTGAAGGCACTGGATACTGCAAAACCAATGGGCCGTGACAATATTCCGGCAATAGTACTGAAGACCTGTGCTCCAGAACTTGCCGCGCCCCCAGCCAAGCTGTTCGAGTACAGCTACAACACTGGCATCTACCCTGCAATGTGGAAAATTGCCCAGGTATATCCTGTACCCAAAAAGCAGGACAAGTCCAACCTGGCCAATTACTGCTCCATCAGCCTACTCTCAATCATCAGTAAAGTGATGGAAGGTGTCATCAACAGTGCCATCAAGCGGCACTTGCTTAGCAACAACCTGCTCAGTGATGCTCAGTTTGGGTTCCGCCAGGGCCTCTCAGCTCCTGACCTCATTACAGCCTTGGTTCAAACGTGGACAAAAGAGCTGAACTCAAGAGGTGAGGTGAGAGTGACTGCCCTTGACATCAAGGCAGCATTTGACCGAGTATGGCACCAAGGAGCCCTAGCAAAACTAAGGTCAATGGGAATCAGGTGGAAAGCCCTCCAATGGCTGGAGTCATACCTAGCACAAAGGAAGATGGTTGTGGTTGTTGGAGGTCAATCATCTCAGCTCCAGGACATCACCGCAGGAGTTCCTCAGGGTAGTGTCCTGGCCCGAACCATCTTCAGCTGCTTCATCTATGACTTTCCTTCAATCATAAGGTCAGAAGTGGGGATGTTCGCTGATGATTGTACAATGTTCAGCACCATTCGTGACACCTCAGATACTGAAGCAGTCAGTGTCGAAATGCAGCAAGACCTGGACAATATCCAGGCTTGGGCTGACAAGTGGCAAATAACATTCGCGCCACACAAGTGCCAGGCAATGACCATCTCAAACAAGAGAGAATCTAACCATCTCCCCTTGACATTCAACAGCATTACCATCACTGAATCCCCCACTATCAACATCCAAGGGGCTACCATTGACCAGAAACTGAACTGGAGTAGCCATATAAATACCGTGGCTACAAGAGCAGGTCAGAGGCTAGGAATCCTGAGGCGAGTAACTCACCTCCTGACTCCCCAAAGCCTGTCCACCATCTACAAGGCACAAGTCAGTGATGGAATACTCTCCACTTGCCTGGATGGGTGCAGCTCCAACAACACTCAAGAAGCTCAACACAATCCAGGACAAAGCAGCCCGCTTGATTGGCACCCCATCTACAAACATTCGCTCCCTCCACCACTGACGCACAGTGACAGCAGTGTGTACCATCTACAAGATGCACTGCAGCAATGCACCAAGTCTCCTTAGACAGCACCTTCCAAACCCGTGACCTCTACCAACTAGAAGGACAAGGGCAGAAAATACATGGGAACACCACCACCTGCAAGTTCTCCTCCAAGTCACACACCATCCTGACTTGGAACTACATCGCCGTTCCTTCACTGTCGCTGGGTCAAAATCCTGGAACTCCCTTCCTAACAGCACTGTGGGTATACCTACCCCAAATGGACTGCAGCGGTTCAAAAAGGCAGCTCACCACCACCTTCTCAAGGGCAATTAGGGATGGGCAATAAGTGCTGGCCTGGCCAGCGTCACCCACATCCCATGAATGAATAAAAAAAATATATGTTTTGACCCGTGGAGAAGTGGAACTAGAGAAAGACAGTGCACTCCTCCTGCCTCGGTCATAACAGATGTGATAACTAGACACTTAGAAAACAATTATATGATTGGACACAGTCAACATGGATTTATGAAAGGGAAATCATATTTGACAAACTTGTTGGACTTTTTTGAGGATGTTATTTGTAGCATAGATAAAGAAGAACCAGTGGATGTGGTGTATTTGGATTTTCAGAAGGCTTTTAATAAGGTCCCACACAGGAGGTTAGTAAATAAAATTAGAGCACATGGGATTGGAGGTAATATAGTGGGACGGATCGAGAATTGGTTCACAGACAGAAAACAGAGAGTAGGAAGAAACAGATCATTCTCAGGATGGCAGGCTGTTACTCATGGGGTACTGCAAGGATCAGTGCTGGGTCCACAGCTGTTCATAATGTATGTGGATGTGGGGACCAAATGTAATAGTTCCAAATTTGCTGATGGCACAAAACTAGGTGGGAACGTAAGTTGTGAGGAGGATGCAAGAAGGCTTCAAGCGGACTTGGACAGGCGAAGTGAATGGACAAGAACACAACAGATGGAATATAATGTGAGTAAATGTGAAGTTGTCCACTTTGGTAGAAAAAAACAGAAAGACACAGAGTATTTCTTAAATGGAGAGAGGTTGGGAAGTGTTGATGTCCAAAGGAAACTGGGTGTCCTTGTTCATGAGTCACTGGAAGCTGGCATGCAGGTGCAGCAAGCAATTAGGAAGGTAAACAGTATGCTGGCCTTCATCGCAAGGAGATTTGAGTACAGGAGTAAAGAAGTCTTGCTGCAATTGTATAGAGCCTTGGTGAGACCGCACCTGGAGTATTGCATACAGTTGTGGTCTCCTCACCTAAGGAAGGATATACTTGCCATAGAGGGACTGCAATGGAGGTTCACCAGACTAATCCCTGGGATGGCGGGATTGTCTTATGAGGAGAGATTGAGGAAACTGGGCCTATATTCTCTAGAGTTTCAAAGAATGAGAGGTGATCTCATTGAAACTTACAAAATTCTAACAGGATATGACAGGGTGGATGTATATAGGTTGTTCCCCTGGCTGGTGAGTCTAGAACCAGGGAACATAGCCTCAGAATAAGGGATAGGCCATTTAAGACTGAGATGAGGAGTAATTTCTTCACTGAGATGGTGGTGAATCTTTGGAATTCTTTACCTCAGAGAGCTGTGGAAATTTAATCATTGAGCATGCTCAAGACAGATAGATTTTTGGATACTAATGACATCAAGGGATATGGGATAGCACGGGAAAGTGGCATTGAGGTAGATGATCAGCCATGATCTAATTGAATGGCGGAGCAGGCTCGATGGACTGAATGGCCTACTCCGCTTCCTATGTTCCTAGCTTGAGATCTAGTTTTGGTTAATAATGCAATAAAGTGAGACGTACATTTCAACCAGGAGATAAATATATATATATATATATATACACACACACACACATCTCTTTTCAATTAGATTCATGCAGTTCCAACCTTCTGACAAGGGCACGCTGACAGGACAGAAAGAAAGGTTAGTATGCAGGTACAGCACGTAATTAGGAAAGCTAATAGAATGTTATCATTTATTGCAAGGGGAATTGAATACAAAAGTAGGGAGGCTATGTTTCAGCTATACAGAGCATTGGTAAGACCACATATGGAGTACTGTGTACAGTACTGGTCTCCTTATTTAAGGAAGTATGTAAATGCATTGGAGGCAGTACATAGAAGGTTTACCAGACGAATACCTGGAATGGGTGGGCTGTGTTATGAGGAACGATTGGCCAGGCTAGGCTTATATACGCTGGAATTTAGAAGAGTAAGAGGCGAATTGATTGAAACATATAAGATCCTGAGGGATTTTGACAAGGTGGATGTGGAAAGGATGTTTCCCCTTGTGGGGGAATCTAGAACTCGGGGTCACTGTTTAAAAATAAGGGGTCGCCCATTTAAGACACAGATGAGGAGAATTTTGTTCTCTCAGAGGGCCGAGAATTCTCTTCCTCAAAAGGCAGTGGAAGCGGAGTCTTTGAATATTTTTAAGGCAGAGGTAGATAGATTCCTGATAAGCAAGGGGGTGAAAGGTTATCGGGGGTAGGTGGAAATGTGAAGTAATCAGTTCAGTCATGAACCGATTGAATGGCAGAGCAGACTCGAGGGGCCGAGTGGCCTACTCCTGCTCCTAATTCGTATGTTCGTAATTGTAGTTCAGCCATTTTCTTTCTCTTCTGCACACTTCGGATAGCTCCTGATGATTTGAGAAAACTGTTTGCTCAAGCCAGACCACTACATGCTTTACTTTGCTTATTCTCATGGATTTTGGATCTTTGGATGTCTTGTACATCCTCAGTCTGGCATTTAAGAATTCATGTACCTTTAATTGTAGGTTATCTTTAACTGCCAGTTCTCCTGCTGTGGATCAATATCAGTTCCCCATCTAGCTTTGAGTTTCCCAGCCATCCTTGTGCATATTGTTACATTATCGGCTTACAGATCTTACTTTCTCCAAGTTTGGTCCTTATCTGTAGCAGAATGGTGCTGTAAACTGACATCAACATATTAATTTGCCTCACCTTGGAAGCTTTGATTTACCACTAGAGTTTGTGACAAAGTATCCACTGACATCAGGATTTCCCTGGTAGATAATAGATTGTATATAAGAATATCACAATATATGGGCAAAGCCTTCATATTCTAAGAGACAATTCACTGATATTTTAATGGCACTGTAGAGGTTATGGCCTGTATCCACATGGAAAGAGTTGCTAATAGATATTCATGAAATTTCACACATCCAAGCAACAGCAAAAAAAAATTTCTCCATCTGTGTGCGCCTTCCTTCTGTGTTATTTACTGAGGTGTAGCTCATTGGTTATCATCATCCTTTCTGGGACTTCTATAGTAGGATAGCCTTATATCTATTTTCATGTAATGTGATATCTGTGTGGGTCAGGTACTTAGACTTTATCTCTTGCAATGCTCTTCACTGGCTATTACTTCTCTATTTCTTTTTGCTCAGGAGGGTAACTCAGTTCTAGCAGCATCAATAATTGACAACTCTCACTCAGGCTGAGAGGTGGAGATGCCTTGTAAGAAGTTGGATCTTGTCAGGGCTCACTAATCCTTGTAGGATTATTACATGTTCAAGAAACTGTCTTTCAATTGTGGAATTGTGTTTGGGAGTCTGCACTCAACTGACAAGTTAGTCCAATTCCAGCAGAGAGGCTGGACTGAAACTGGCTCCATGTTAGCATATTACTTCCATGTAGGAAGTGGGTGACCATGTTGAAAGGATCAATGTCATATTGACAGAGAAATGTCTTTCTTCTGATATTTTGAGTACAGTTTGTAAATTACTATAATTATGCTGTTTGTACTGAGTATTTCTTTAATGTTAAATAAATCTGTCTGCTGAGTTATGCCCTGAGCTTCAATCAGATATAGTGTAGATTCATCAATGGGATGAAGTATAAAAGTAGGGAAATCTTGCTACAGAGACCGCACCTAAACCACTGTGTACAGTTTTGGTCTCCTTACTTAAGGAGGGATATACTTGCATTGGAGGCAGTTCAGAATAAAGGCCGGTTACCCGACCGGAACTCGAAGGGACCCGACAACATATGTCGGGTTTGGGTCTGGTCACTTCCGGGTCCGACTTTCGGGCTCAGGTCGGGTCGGGCTGGGTCTGGGTCAGACACACACAGTAAGTATGGCACTTTGCTCTGCTGGCAAGTGTCAAAAGTTGAAAAGCCTACCTGAGCTGGGAGTCTGAAACGTCAAGGAGGGAAACTGAGTCTGCACAGTGAGCATTTCTATGACATCATTGCTCCCATGCTGCAGCTTCCTGCAGATTCGGAGTCGCAAAGCAGATAAAGGGAACATTCCAGTGATTGGGTTGGGCTCGGGTCGGGTTGGGCTCGGGTCAGGTCGGGCGTGGAAAAAAAATGGAGGGACTCGGGCCAGGTTGGGTTCGGGTCAGATGTGGTTCTGTTGGGTTCAGGTCGGGTGTTTTTTTCCGGACCTGAGCAGGCCATTAATTCAGAGAAGGTTCACCAGGCTGATTCTGGGATGAAGGGGTTGCCGTATGAGGAAAGGTTGAGCAGGTTGAGCCCATATACATTAGAGTTTAGAAGAATGAGAGGTGATCTTATTGAAACTTGTAAGATTCTGAGGGGGCTGGACAGGGTAGATGCTGAGAGAATAATTCCCTCGTGGGAGAATCTAGAACTAGGAGGCAGTGTTTCAAAATAAGGGGTCTCCCATTTAAGATGGAGGTGAGGAGGAATTTCTTCTCTCAGAGGGTCATTAATCTTTGGAATTCTCTTCACCAGAGAGCAGTGAAGGCTGGGTCATTGAATATATTCAAGGCTGAGTTAGACAGATATTTGATCTGCAAGGGAGTCAAGTGTTATGGGCGGGCCACAATCAGATCAGCCATGATCTTATTGAATGGCGGAGCAGGCTCGATGGGCCAAATAGCCTACTCCTACTCCTGCTCCTTTTTCTTATGTACTTATGATCACTATATTGAAGCGGATGGAGTCATGTGGAGGCCATTTTTTCCACTAAGCCAGCATACTGTGGGAAAATTTCCCTGAATTCTGGGTCTTACTTTGCCTAGATAAGAACAAAATTAGGGAATACAAGGTCTGTTTACAAGAGTGCTCATTCATTCTAGACTCAAGAAGAATACATAGCACAAAAAAACCCCAAAAAACATAACAGTGGCATTAACCCAAGAGTTATCCAAACTTTAAAAAGCCTAGGATAAGTTGACTCAAAGTCCACTTTTTTTTTTTTACATACGCTGTTTCCACTTCAATTATAAATCCAAGGATGGCCCAGAGCTGCATGTCTACCCTCACATACAACAAATATTCCTTGTTGCGCTTTTTTTCCCCCCGGAGTCCAGGAAACTTTAGTACCAATCTGGTAGATCTGCACCATGATGTCCTTATCCATATGGATTTTTTGGGGGGGTTTTATTAAAAAATAGCAACTTGTCCAATTTCCTCCTATTATACTAGGAATCAGCTACCTTTCAAATATCACTTTTAAAATCAATGGTGACTTTTCAAATGAACTGTTTTACAGGGGCTTTTTCCTCATATTTCCTTGCTATAATGCCCACAAAAAAAATTTGCATTCTTCCTCGTTCACTTCTGAAACAACCTTTATTTCTCACATATCACCTGGAAGAGTCCCTTTCACCAACAATTATGACACTTGTCTCTCCAGCAGGACATTAGTATCTGGACAAGAAATCTTCCAAAACTATCAGAATTGTTCTGGAGTCTTCTGTCTCTCTAGTTGAGCTTGGAAATATACTTTGACAGGGATGTCTCCCCAGACAGCCGTGAACCCTTCCATATTTCAAGTTGTCAATATTTGGTTCCCTGACTGACTGCTGTCTGAGTCTGTCTTGTTGCTTGTTAATAGCTTCACTCTTTGTTGTTTGATTTATTGCTCTATCAAAAGTTAATTTGGGATTTAATAATATGATTACTGAAACACATCATGCAGTGTCCAGTCAGGCAATATAGACCTGTAACAAAACTGTGGCCAGGATTTTCAATTCACCCGTGCTCCCGGATGGTGTGTCAGTGTCCCGACGCCTCTGGGACGTGCTGCAATTTTCAAAGCGACAGCGCCCGCTCGCCTCCAATTCACTGCCCGGTAAGCTGCTCGAGGATTTTGTTAATGGGCTGGGGAGGGCCAGAAGGCGATTTCAAAATCACAGATCGGTGAACCCGAATGGTTTGGTGCACAGCTGCCAGGTGCAATGCAGGCAGCCATCAAGTCATGTTAATGGTGAAGAAATGTTTTGGCAAAAAGGGTTATTGTGTCAGTGTGGATGCAGTACATTTTCAGTGGCCATGGCCCTCCAAAATCCTGCCTCCTCTATTTTGCAGCATGCCCAGTCATGGCTGCCATCTGCCTTTGAGGATTCTTCTCAGCAGTCAGTTCCCACCTCCTGGCAGCACTCAGTGCCATTAATTGGGTGCCGAGCTAGCCGCTAGCTCAATTAAGTGATCAGCATTTGAAGATGTTGATCATCTGCCTCATCAAGCTGATCAACGTCTTCCTCAAATTCGTAAATCTAATCACAGACCTAAGAGACCTTCCTATCTCAAAGACTATTTCTGTACTTAGAGAAAACAGACAAGTTGAACATTAAGAAATATCTTGATGTATATTTGTTTGTTGTTTAGAATACTTTAATACATAAATTGCGTTAGCAACACACATGCGGCATGGGGTGGGGACCTGGACATGATCCAGGCATCAGGTTCCTGGCCCCAGATTGAAAATCAAGCCCTGTATGTGGATTCTCTTTGGTCGGAATTTTACCAGCCTTTGGCAAGAAGTTTGGCAAAATGGCGCGGGAAGCCGTCAGGGGCCGTGCCTGATGTCATCCTGTAACCATGCCATTTTGCCAGCACGGAAAAGTTGGCTGCCCACCAGGAGCCCAATTGAACCACTTAAGTGGTCGATTAAAGGCCTCTTACCACCTCCATGGGAGGGGCCGCCACTACATGAGGAGACTGTCCAGTGCAACCTGGCAGCTTCCCAATGGGATCCAAGGACGAGGTCCTCCTCCTTGGGCATTCCATGGCACATGGAGGGGCTCCCAGGTGACAATGGCCGACACCGCCAACCCTCAGCGACCCCCGACCCCATCCCAATCACCAGGGCCTGCTTGCTTGATTGCAGCATCCCCAAGCCACATTTACCTGTTTTTGAGGGTGCATGACCATCGATGCGCTCTCATCCTGCAGGTGCAGCTCCAGCAATGGCCATCACTTAGCATGGCGCTGCTGAGGCAACTGAACTGTCAGCCTTCTGAGTGGGCTGGCAGCTCTTGGGGGCAGGCCACTGTCCTTAATAGGGATGGCAACTCCAGCAGCAGCCACTTAATTGGCCACCACCAGGAGTATGCCTCACCAGTTATATTAAATCACCAACTGGTTTATTTACAGTATCTCAACGCTTACAAGATTTCAATACAATGCCTTTTCTCAGAGCAGTCTCTGTTTCTCTAGAACGTTCTAACCTGGCTCTTTTAGTTTCAGTTTCAACTTAGGCTTAAACAATCAAACACAGTGAACACTGATCAATGGACAGACTAATACAATCAAACCCAGATCAATCAAACATGACAGGCCCCAGCCACGGGCCTTCAGCCACTGTTATAATATTCAGTCCTTTCTGTTTCTTTTGGCAGAATTTAGTTCTTTTTTGAAATTGTAGTATCTTTCTAATCCATTACAGTTTCATCATTTCCATTCTCAGACAGTTGAAAATGGTACAAAGTAACCACAGCTTCTTCATCCATGGAATATATCAAAGTGTTAATCTAATCTAGTTTGGATTTCTTAGCTAAGCTCAAATCAATTTTAAATCTTCCAAAATTACTTTATTGATTTTGTTTTTTGTCCGGCTTAGTAAAAGTAAACTTATCTGGTGAACTCGGCTGATGCTTCAATGCATAAACGAAGGAGTGCAGCACTGTTGCAGGTGATACGCTTTGATGAGATGTTCAATCAAGTTCTGGTGCTTGCTCCAGTGTTTCAGGTAGATGTTAAACAGTCCATGACACTATGAAAAGAGGAGTCAGAAACTCTGCCAGGGTCCTGGCCAACCTGCTTCCCTCAACCAAAATCACAAAGAAAAGGTTAACTGGTCAATCATGTCAATGTGATTTGTCGGGTGTTTCTGTGCAGAAAATTGCTTCTACATTTACATACATAACAATCGTCAATGTGCTTGAAAGTTTGTTGTTTGTGAAGTACTGAGATATTTTTCAGGAATGTGATATGTGTTACGACCAGGTGAGAAAGAGGTCGAGGGTTCCTTTCAGCCTTCACCTGGTCTTACCGTAACAGGGTTTAATTTTAAACACACCGTGTTTTTAGCTACCCCTTGGTGAAGCCTTGTTCACTGCTTTCTAATTATAAGGCAAAGAAAGCAGCACAAACAGGCTTTCTTAGGTTTAAAGAAGAAAAGTTGAAATTTATTAAACTTAAACTCTAATTCGGTTAATGCCTACGGATACACGATGCACCCATGCTAGCATGCATACACGATACACACATGCAACTGGAGACAGAAAAGAACAGAAGAAAAGTGGAAAAGTTTGAGGCAATATCTGAAGAGTTGTTGTTATGGTACTTCGAGCTCACTGTAGAGTCCCTGAATGTAGGTAGATCTTGCTTTTCGTTGGGGCCCGGTATTCTTCTTAAACCTTGTTCACTACAGGAGACTATTTTCTCTTGGGTTCATGTGCCTTCAGTGGATGCAGAGGCTTGTGAGAAAGTGATGAGAGCAGACAGGAGAGATCTTCTCAGTCCAGGAGCAAACAGGCACTTCTGCCTTCCGTGGCCAGTTCAAAAGAAAACCCTGGAACAGCAGGTAGTCATGTGACCAGCTGGTCTAACCAGTCCTGGCCCTTGCAGATTGTATCCTCCATAGCAGGCCCTGGAATGCGAATCCTCACCTTCGATGTCCGTTGGTACGTAAATTTATTTTCCAGCCACGGCTGATCTGTTTAACAAGTCATTTCCTCGCTCCAACACCAGTTAAAAATCAATGTTCATGACAAACTTGATGGGCCTCATTCTTGGCAGATGTGGGCCTAGCATGCCATAAGGCATAAATAAATGCAAGTCTTTAATGTGGAAAGAAGCTATTTATGTGTACTTTGCAACTGCATTTACATTCTTATTGATCTGTGATTGGTTTTTTGCTTTATTCTCTCTCTCTTCCATTCCCTGGTGAAAAAGATATATTTAAAGGAAAATCTGTACAATAACAACCTCATAAGCAGCAGAAATATGAGCCCCAATTAAAAATCAGGGGAGGAACGTGGCGGGCAGAAGCTGAGGCAGATGACAAACCAACTTGACCTCGACAGTGAGAAGCTCTGACAATTATAACTACTGGGCCTTATCTGCACACCCTGGTTAGTTACCAGAATAAAACTGTGAGAGCAGCAGCTGGCCAGTGGTAGAAGTACAACGTTGGCAGAATGGACGCTGTCACCAGGAACCAAAGGAATGATCCCTGGCATTCAGGTATGGGGTGGGGGGTGGGGGTGGTTTTGTCAGGCCCCACAAAGAAAAGGGAAAGAAAGTTCTAAAATGTACCTGTTTGCACCTCTGCTGGCTCCCAGACTTCCTTCCTGCTACAGTGACATGGCAGGACAGTCACAACTGCTTTCTCACTTGGACTACTGGTTAAAACAGCAGTCAGGCTATGATAGCTTCATTGGAGCTTGATCTGCACATTTAAAAGAAGGACCATGCTAGTTGCCTGTGTGTTTCTTTCTCATCTGTTCATAAGAGCAAATTAAAATGGAAGATTTCGATGGAAGGGGCAATTCTCTTACGCAATTCTAAATGCCTGACCATCTGCTTGGTTTCTGTCAGATAAGCAGTGTTAAAATCGCCCTGATAGATTTAGAAGGGGAAGATCCTGCCTGATCAATATCCTTGTCATTCTTTAAGAATATAATATTCAAAATGGACCATGGAAAACCCTGTAATTAGGGGTTTACTTAAATTAAACACATCATGGGCTGAATTTTACCCCTCCCAAAGATTGGGATGGTGGCAGTAGGGGTGGCGTAAAATGGAGCGGGAGACTCCAGGGGCCCTTCCTGACCTGTTCCCGCCTGCACTGCCACTTTATGCACAGTGGCGGCGAAAAACGGCCCATCCACCCCAGGCCAATCAAGGCCCTTAAGTGGCCAGTTAACGGCCACTTAAGGGCCTTCACCCGCCTCCATGGGGATTTTACGTGCGGCAAGTGGGCGTCCTAGAACCGAGAAAAGCCACCTGACAAAAGCAGGCAGCTTTCTGACGGCCTGGGCAGGGCCCTCATGATCGGGCACCCTGTGCCGGATGGAGGGCTGTCCCCGATGCCCCAACCACTCCCAACACGCCCATCGTCCCTCCATACAACCACCCTTGCCTCGCCGGAGCCCGACCTATCACCCCGCCGAGGCAACAAAAACTTACCTGCATTCCGGGATTCCCCAACATCTTCTTTGCGATGCTGGGTGCAGTCCCAGCAGTGACCACCACTCCCGGTGGTGCTGTTGGGACTAAGAGCTGCCAGCCTGCTGATTGGCAGGTAGAAGTCACTCCTCAGACTAATTAAAGGCCAGGGACCCGCAAAATACCGGTCAGATCCCAAGGCCAGGCGGAAGCGGGTTCGCCACCAACTTTTCAGTCGGTGGACGGCTCCCGCCCACATAGGGTAAAATCCCAGCAGAAATAGCAAAATTCGCTTCTTTGCCTTTCTGGAATTTTTAGGCACCCTCAGTATCCCAGCTATTTTGGATTGCAGGAGAGTGCCAAGTACCAGCATAAATTATCTGAGCACATTTTAATATTTTAAGGGATTAAATCCCTTTAAAGGTAATAGAAGTTAATGTCTGCATTCAAAGAATTAATCACATCACTTAATGCATCATTTCAAATAATATTAATATCTCTTGCCTTCATTTTTATGTTCACTATATTCTTCCTAAATAGATCATTTGTTTGGGTGCATTTTTATCAGAAATATTTATCTGTAATTCAGTTTATAACTTATTTTCTACTTTGTAGAATGATTGATTAAAAAGAGAACATTCTAAAAATGGTTCCTCAGAATCTCTTATTCATAATGAAACAGTCCATCATTGTGTGTGTTAACTATACACCAAACTCATTTATAACTACATTGAAGAACTTTGGCAAATGGAATAGATAAATGTTTTAAGCTTGATTTTAATCTGTGAAAATCAATGAAGTACTACTAGAGAAAACAAGGGTGCCAATATACTTTTTACTTTGTTCAGAAAGCACAAGGTTAGGCCATATGAGGCTTATTCATTTGTTTATAAAGAGTAGTATTGATGTGTTTGACACTTGCTGCATTCAGAATGTGAATAAGTCCAATTTAGCATTGGACATATGACTGATATTTCCAGCATGTGATTGTCTAGATTTTATAATGGGCTTTTTATACCCTGCATTCAGACATAAAAAAATCTTTTAATGAAAAGTAAAAGGTATTTGATTACATCCATTAGACGGTAATGCAATGTAAAACAGATTCTCAGAAAAATGTTGTCAGATGACAGTTGAAGAAACTGAAGACATAGTTAAAGGAAGCACAACGTAAGAAATGTACTTCATGAACGAACCCCCAAGTGGCATTTCTGTCAAACATAAACACTTGCAGAATGAACAATGCTCTGAATGTCTATAATCTATTGATCTGACCATGATTACCAGAACAGATTCTACACACCAAAAAGTATCACAAGTGCCTTTTCACAGTCTGCTATTCAGTAGCCCCCGCCCCCAAAAACAGAGCTTCTCTATTCAAATTACTGAGCCTAAAATGGGGACTAACACACAACTCCACTCTCAGATGCTGGATACATAAAAAGGTCAATTACCATTAAAGTATTGCTTCATTACTTAATCTTTACTGCACTGACACCCACAGAAGCTGCGCTGATACACTTTCCATTTCATCCAGCATTAATCAAGTAAAAAGGGTATATTTTTTAAATTGTTGTATTTTACATATTTTATGCTTTCATAAATAAAAGCATATTTATCAAAATAAAGTGGTAAAAATGACTGCAACACAAATTTTCTGTAAAAATGCTCTTCATGAACACACATCTGAAGAGGAAAAGCTAAGTGCCTTCAGCTGAGTGGACTGTGGAAAGCCCGACAACGCAAGAGGGGAGAATTTCAACTTGCTGTCCAGGCACAAAACTGGCATTGCAAGTCAACTACCCCTTATAGCAACCGCCTAATTCTAATTTCCATTGATTGTTATCGGGTGGGGTGTATAACGGATCCACGATCATCCATTTTTTGTCTCGCAGCCAAAGTTAAAATCTACTCCATTATGTTTATCTGATGAATTAATCGATGTATATCATAGCTTCTGTAAGATTCTGGCCCGGAATGTCCATAGACATTCCAGCATATTCCCACAGTAAGCTACAAGGTTGCTTTTGATTTCAGTTGGTCGGTCAGCGGATTCTGTTATGTGAAGTCAGCAGATATCACAATTCCGTTCGAATTGACACCAAGACTGACGAGGGATCAGATGTCACAGATGCGCAGAATTTGCCGATCAATAGATTTTATTAAATAATATTTCTCAAAAGAAAGCAATTAACCCATCGTATGCCTTGTTCATTACAATTATGTTTAATATTTGTAGGCAACAGTATGTTAATAATTATTTTTTGATTCATAGTTTCGATGAATTGTAAAATAAATAGCTTATAAAAACTCCGGCAACTTAAGAGCGAGGAGTATACCAAACTTGAGATTGGAACAACTGTCAAAAAAAATTAGTTTATGAGAAAATGTTTAAAATGAAGTCACTCCAGTGAAGATGACCTTGATTATACAGGGTGATAAATGTCCTAACATATTGCAACATATGTAAGCATTATTCTCCTGCTTTTTAATTCCTGTTGAGAGCTTAATATTTATTGTAGACAAACTCCAAAAATCCTGCAATCTGCACATGCAGTAGTATGTTTAAAGTCTAGTTTCCAATCTTTTGGATTCTCGGGTGCCTTTTTGTTTTCTTGTTTGGAGTGCCAGAACTGCCTCTGTTTTATCGTAACCTTGAAGGAGGGTGCAAAAATGCATCACGTGCTGAGAATAAGGAAGTTGAAAGAACAGGCTTTGTTGTGGGCACAGATTTGGAGATGTTCAAGTGAGACTACAAGCAATGGATATTTATACTACATTCATCATCGCTGAGGATATTGTCAAAACAAAGCGACAAGCATACAGACCTACCATGAAAGAAGGGTTCAGATTACAAAGTGCACAAGCAACTTGAAACCACGGTTACAAGCGAACAAGCAAAAATTAAATATCCTCGGGATACACGTATCGATTTTAGTACAGGAAAACAAACTCAAGGGTGGCAACGCACAAAAATCTACTTTTTAAAAACAGGTTAAAATATCAGCATATTCCAGCACATTTCTTGTAATTTACATAATTGAATAATGTTTTTAAACTATCACATTTTAAATATCTTGGCCGCAAAATTGGATAACCCTCGAAAGCAGGCAGGAGAATCACAGTGCAGGACGAACCCACGCCCCTTGCTTCCAATGCAATTATTTAAATGACTGCAGCGCTGTTGAGTGGCTGCATGCCTGAGCAGGGGGCACAAAGTCGTGGAAAACTAGCACAAGTCGAGGTTAGCCTCTAAAATAAAAGCAAAATACTGCGGATGCTGGAAATCTGAAATAAAAACAAGAAAGGCAGGAAATACTCAGCAGGTCTGGCAGCATCTATGGAGAGAGAAGCAGAGTTAAGCCTCCACTGCTTAAAGCCAGCCTGCATCTCTTTATAGGGAGGGGCACTTTAGCTGGAGTAGGTGCAGCAATTCATTGTAAAAGTGAGTTTAACCTGGGAAAGACACAGGAATGACACAACATGGCAGAGAGTAGACGCTAAGGTTTTCCGACGCTAGACTGGATGCATGGGTGCAAGGCTGGACAGCAGGAGCGATGTCATCTATCCACAGGGAGCTAGGAGGCTCTTTAGGCAAATGTTGCAAAGGCATTGGGACCAGATAGCCATGGCAGATAATGCCAGGAGTTAAGCCTCGAGGATCTGGATACAGCGCCACACTAAGCTAAATGGCTTCATACAAGTGGTCAAGGTCAGTGAATGCACCTCCAAATGTGATGTCCCACCAACAGCACCACTAGCCTCACACACTGCTCAATGCACCACACCCCCATCACTCAGCTACCAACAATCTATAAACCACAAATGATTCATGACAATCATAGCTTCATATCACCCTCACACACTTAGCACTGCTGCAATCCTCACAGCTATATCTCACAGCTGGCACACACTGCCAGCTATTCAACCATGACAGTAACATCACCCAAACACACACACGGACACACTTCCCTTTTTTGTAGGACAGGTTGGCTCATAACCCTAGGCAGCAGCACCTAACAAGCGGGGAACATGGAGGAGACAGCGCTCGCCATCATTGGGCTGATAGCATGGAAGATGACATTATCCTCATACCTAATTCTCCTTTTCGCATCCCACTTCCCCCTCATCCCACTATCTCTTCTGATTTACAAGCTGCAGATAGTGTCAGCATGCACCTCTTGTTTCCCCCACCATCACCTCACCACAACCCTACCCTGGTGCCTTTCTCTTTTCAGATACCCAAGAACTGTAAACTGGCATGACAGTGGTGGAAAACAAAGATGTGGAAGCTCAGGAAGACAGTGGTGATGGAAAAAAAAAATCACTCGATCATGCAGCCACTGGCTCAGATGCTGACACTGCACGTAATGTAGAAGATAGCTTAAAGTCAGGATCTTTACATGGTGACAGACCGGCAATGAGTGGATTTTAGCCAGGTCAGGTGACAAGGATAGCGCAGATGCCAGCTCACCAGAAGGCGAGGTCACATACAGTTTCTGCTGCAGAGGAATCTGATAAGCACTTTGATGGGGCAGTCTATAAAAGGAGGTTGGTGAGTCTGCACAATGAAATGCTTGGTGCATTGGCAGGCCCACTAGAAAACCTGCTGTCACTGTCAAGGCGTAAGGAGGAGTCTGGCACCAACTTGGCAGATGGCACTGCTACAGAATGAAGGCATCGTGATGGCTGCTAGGATACGAGACATTGACCACATGATGTACTGCATATGGTTGCACATCAGCTGAACATTGAGGAAGTGGAATCCCTTTCGGTTGCGGTACATTTCTGAATTTACATGTGGCGCCCACACAGTCAACAGCACCTTGCATCATGCACAGTCTGCAATTCTTATGAAGACGTGTGCATGCGCCGCCTGATTTTGTTTGGCAAGAAAGAATGAATCATATTCAGCTCTCTTGGAATACACAGTCCCAGTGACCTCCTTAACGCAACAGTGGATAGAAAAGAACAAACAAAGAACAAAGAAAATTACAGCACAGGAACAGGCCCTTCGGCCCTCCAAGCCTGCGCCAATCCAGATCCTCTATCTAAACATGTCGCCTATTTTCTAAGGGTCTGTATCTCTTTGCTTCCTGCCCATTCATGTATCTGTCTAGATACATCTTAAAAGACGCTATCGTGCCCGCGTCTACCACCTCCGCTGGCAACGCGTTCCAGGCACCCACCACCCTCTGCGTAAAGAACTTTCCACGCATATCCCCCCTAAACTTTTCCCCTCTCACTTTGAACTCGTGACCCCTAGTAATTGAATCCCCCACTCTGGGAAAAAGCTTCTTGCTATCCACCCTGTCTATACCTCTAATGATTTTGTACACCTCAATCAGGTCCCCCCTCAACCTCCGTCTTTCTAATGAAAATAATCCTAATCTACTCAACCTCTCTTCATAGCTAGCGCCCTCCATACCAGACAACATCCTGGTGAACCTCCTCTGCACCCTCTCCAAAGCATCTACATCCTTTTGGTAATGTGGCGACCAGAACTGCACGCAGTATTCCAAATGTGGCCGAACCAAAGTCTTATACAACTGTAACATGACCTGCCAACTCTTGTACTCAATACCCCGTCCGATGAAGGAAAGCATGCCGTATGCCTTCTTGACCACTCTATTGACCTGCGTTGCCACCTTCAGGGAACAATGGACCTGAACACCCAAATCTCTCTGTACATCAATTTTCCCCAGGACTTTTCCATTTACTGTATAGTTCACTCTTGAATTGGATCTTCCAAAATGCATCACCTCGCATTTGCCCTGATTGAACTCCATCTGCCATTTCTCTGCCCAACTCTCCAATCTATCTATATTCTGCTGTATTCTCTGACAGTCCCCTTCACTATCTGCTACTCCACCAATCTTAGTGTCATCTGCAAACTTGCTAATCAGACCACCTATACTTTCCTCCAAATCATTTATGTATATCACAAACAGTGGTCCCAGCACGGATCCCTGTGGAACACCACTGGTCACACGTCTCCATTTTGAGAAACTCCCTTCCACTGCTACTCTCTGTCTCCTGTTGCCCAGCCAGTTCTTTATCCATCTAGCTAGTACACCCTGGACCCCTTGCGACTTCACTTTCTCCATCAGCCTACCATGGGGAACCTTATCAAATGCCTTACTGAAGTCCATGTATATGACATCGACAGCCCTTCCCTCATCAATCAACTTTGTCACTTCCTCAAAGAATTCTATTAAGTTGGTAAGACATGACCTTCCCTGCACAAAACCATGTTGCCTATCACTGATAAGCCCATTTTCTTCCAAATGGGAATCGATCCTATCCCTCAGTATCTTCTCCAGCAGCTTCCCTACCACTGACGTCAGGCTCACCGGTCTATAATTACCTGGATTTTCCCTGCTACCCTTCTTAAACAAGGGGACAACATTAGCAATTATCCAGTCCTCCAGGACCTCACCCGTGTTTCAGGATGCTGCAAAGATATCTGTTAAGGCCCCAGCTATTTCCTCTCTTGCTTCCCTCAGTAACCTGGGATAGATCCCATCCGGACCTGGGGACTTGTCCACCTTAATGCCTTTTAGAATACCCAACACTTCCTCTCTCCTTATGCCGACTTGACCTAGAGTAATCAAACATCTGTCCCCAACCTCAACATCCGTCATGTCCCTCTCCTCGGTGAATACCGATGCAAAGTACTCGTTTAGAATCTCACCCATTTTCTCTGACTCCACGCATAACTTTCCTCCTTTGTCCTTGAGTGGGCCAATCCTTTCTCTAGTTACCCTCTTGCTCCTTATATATGAATAAAAGGCTTTGGGATTTTCTTTAACCCTGTTTGCTAAAGATATTTCATGACCCCTTTTAGCCCTCTTAATTCCTCGTTTCAGATTGGTCCTACATTCCCGATATTCTTTCAAAGCTTCGTCTTTCTTCAACCTTCTAGACCTTATGTATGCTTCCTTTTTCCTCTTAGCTAGTCTCACAATTTCACCTGTCATCCATGGTTCCCTAATCTTGCCATTTCTATCCCTCATTTTCACAATGGAGGCGTGGGGCCAGGTCAATCACGCGACGGATACGGCATCATATGACTCTGGAGCAGGTGCTGTCATCATATTTAGAGGGCTGCCAGCCCTGCATTCACTCCTGCCTGGTTTGAAAGAGTGCCTTCCTGAGTGTCCTCTATTACCCCAGGACCCCTTCTGCTGCCTGATAGGCAAGGAGCTGAAAATGACCCTTTAGTGACTATGGCTGAAGGAAGACACTGGGTGGCCCCAAGGTTTAGCGATACCTCCCTCGAGATTCTCCTCCAGGCTGCAAGGGAAAGGCAGGAGCTTCTCTTCCCCAGTGATGGCAAGAAGATATCCTCTTATCTGACCAAGCAAGCCTGGATGGAGATCGCAGACGAGGTCTGCAGCCATGGGATCAACCTCCAAATAAGAGTGCAGTGCTGCAAGAGGGTCAACGACCTCCTTTGTTCTGTGAAGGTGACTGCTCCATACCTCGGGATTTGCATGTGGCTACACAGGAGGAAGCAGGACATAGGGAGGGAGGCACCACAAAGGCGCTGGCAAAGGGGTTAAGCATCCTGATCCTGACAGATGCATGGCTACACCTCAGCCATAGGCCACCCTCTTTCACAGCTCACCCCAATTAACTCCCTGAGAGGGAGGATGAGATATTTAGGATACCCCAGTAGGGTCGAGGTACTGCCACTAGCAGAAATGTCATGTTGATCTCTGTGAAGTATGACTATCTCCCTCTTTCCACTTGCAGGCCCACAACATGAGGGAGACATCAGGGACTGGCAGTGGCATCCCAGATATCAGGCCTCTCTCCACAGCTGAAGAGGAGGCACTTGAAGTGGCAGGGACTCAGGGCAACTGCTCAATAGCGATGGTGAGACTGGAGTCTCCTCGCAAAAGAGTGAGGATTGTCTTCCATCGACCTACAGTTCACGTCTGGAGACCTACATCATGCATGGTTGGCATGACAAGATCTGCACAGCCTAACCCACACGTTTGTGTTCTCTTGTGCAGATTGGCGGTCACAGAAGACTCCAGTAGAAGGGGAACGTAATTCAATCTCTGAGGAGGATCAGCAGTCAGAGGATGCACTGTCACATGACTCTCCTGCACCTTCCATCAGTGCAGATTCTTTCATCTCGATGGGTTTCTGCTCGGCTTTAGAATCAGGGTCACAAGCTGGTAGAGCACTGCACATGCGCCCGAGCAGCTGGCTGAGGTCGAGACAGCCGAGGTCTCTGACAGTTGGAGGATTGAAAGTGGCCAGGCTCATGCTGAAGCCCCAGGCTTATGACAAGCCTCTGGTGTCGACAGCACAGGACACGCTGGAGTTGCAGAGAGAGGTAAGGCAATATCTGGCGGAAATGCCAGAGACCATGCTCAGCCATGAGCAGACAATGGAGAGGTCCATCCATGCCAGGGATGCTCCCATGTCTCAGGCATGTAAGCGCATGGCTTCCTCCATCGAGAGGTAGGCGACCCTCATGAAGAGCTGATTCCACAGATGTGCACAGACCTGCACACCATTGCCTTGGCCACGAGCTCGATGCAGCAGTGGCAAGGCAAGAGAAGAACCAGGTGCCTGGAGTCTACTCCAGGTCCTCATCCTTCTCTGGTGAGTAGGGAGGTTCAAGCGAGCTTGAAAGAGGAGGAGGAGAGGCTGACCCCCACATCTGGGGGCTCCCCTCAGGGCGCTCTGAGTGTGGACAGTGGCTCCTCAGCCCCTCCGCCAGTGAGCCCAGCTCCAGTAGCTGCGATGCCAGAGGAGAGTACTGCACCTGTGCAGGAAACCCTCAGGCATCTGGGGCCCTCCAGACCTCAGGCAGCCAAAGGACGGCCGCTGAAGTCATCACAGGCCAAGGGGCAGCCTGATCAGCAGCCTGCTTCCAGCCCAGCTGCTAGCGCAGGGGTTACACCTTATAGAAGCACTAGTAAATGTATAAAGAAAACCACCAAGACACACTTGGGGGTTCACAGGTGTTTGACATTTGCCATTTGTTTTGTTCTATAAAGTTTTTTCATTTTTGAAATCAACTTTCAGTGGAAAATGATTATTCTATCATGTCTTAATTGTGAGCTGCTGACTTCACCCTTCCCCCTTCATGGATGCCAAAGTAGGCACTGCTCTCATTTGACCAGTGTCTCCCATGGGCCATAGCACGTGGTTAAGCTGGGTGCTAGGCAGGGAAGACAAATAGAAAGGAGACGACAGACTGCATGCATTGAGGTGAGCCTTTATTGATTTTACTCTGAGAGGTCTTCATGGTGGCTGGAAGCGGGTAAGTATGAGATTGTCTCTTGTCTCCTTGGCTCGTCACTCAATGTGCCTGACCTCCGGTGCAAGGGCTTCAATATCCAGGGCTGCTGCTCATCACCCTCCTCCGCATCTTCCTCATTGGTTGAAGAGTATTGTTCAATCATGTCCTCGTCATGCAAGGCCTCCCTCCTCTGCAGTGCTAGATTGTGCAGAGCACAGCAGACCACCATGATGCATAAGACCCTCACTGGGGCAAACTGCAGAGCTCCACCAGATCCAGGCAACGGAATCTCATCTTCAGCACCAAATGACCTGCTTGATGGTCACTCGGGTGGAGCCGTGGCAAGTGTTGTACCTCTCCTCTGTTGCAGTGTGACAGTTCCTCACAGATGTCAGTAGCCATGCCTTCAATGGGTTGCCCTTGTCCCCAAGAAACTATTCCTGAAAGCAAGTGGGTGGTGCGGGGTGATCATAAAAGCTGCGGGACCTGGGACTGTCAAAGTATTTAGCCATCGTGACTGCTTTCCAGGAAGCGGGCACACAGCTGCAGGAAACACTTTCAGTGGTCGCAGACCAACTGTATGTTGATGGAATGAAAGCCTTTCCTGTTGATGAAGGCGACTGGCTGCTCCACTGGAGCCTTGATGGCCACATGTGTACAATCTATCACACCTTCCACCTGCGGTAATTCAGCAATGGCCCCGAATTCAATATCCGTCTCTTCCTGACTGTCAGGGTCAGTCCGGTAACACACATAGTCACCGGCCCTCTTGAACAGGGCATTGGTCACCCCCTTAATGCAGCCGTGGGCTGCAGCCTTGGAGACCCCGCACATGTCCCCAGTGGATTCTTGGAATGCTCCAGGCATGTAAAAGTTAATTGCCACAGTGATCTTCGAGGCCATGGGCACAGGGTGACCCATAGATTGCATCTCATCCTGCAGTGTGGCGCATCAGTCAGTGATAGCCTCCCAGGAGAGCTGTAGTATTCACTGACAATGCCGCTCAGACATTTGGAGGTAGCTGATTCGAGTCCATTCCACTCTCTGATGTAGGTCGGCCCTTCTTGGCATGGCCAGCTGTTGCTGCTCTCGTTGTGGTGCTTCACAGGCAGGCACAGCTGCCTCCTGGCCCTCCCTCTGTTAGAAGTGCTGCATCACCACACAAGGGTCCAAAAAGACCAGGTATATGAAACCCACACTAGGTGATCAGTAGGCCTTCAGAGCAATGTCCTTGCAGAGACGATCCTGCCTTGGCAGCTTCCCCTTTGCTATTTCTCTCGATAGACTCGCTAATGGTGCTCAGTGCCCACCCTTGCTGATAGCTGACCGTCTCACTTAGCAGTATGGCCACCGGACCCCTCAACCAACAGTATGGGCATCCAGTACTGCCATCTAAAACCAAGCCCTCACCGCCAACCCCCCCCACCCCCCCTTGTAGACCATCTAAGACCCAGCCAACCCGGCACTGCCACCCGAGAACAAGCCCACCCATACCGAGAGCACATTACTGCAGTCTGACAAAGGCCTCCACTCCCCACCCCTGCCCTATCCAGTGCTGGTCATGACTGCCTACCCATTGTGGCACAGAGGCCTTACCTGGATGCCTCCAGCTTTCAACGGCCAGGGATCGAAGACACATGAGGGCCATCTGTCATCCACTTGATTCCAAGCCTCCCATTGAACGGTGATCAATTACATGTAAATATACTGTTATGACCAAGGCAGGAGAAAAGCACTGTTAATTCAGTCCCACTACTCCACAGGTCACAGCATATCAATAAAGTTTCCCACCTACCGAAGAATAGCTAAATTAGACACTCTATTTGTCCCCAGAATAAAGCACACCAAACCGGGTTCTTTAAACAACAACAACAGCAACATTATTTATTAGAAAAGAAATAATAAGTATTAACTACAAATGAGATAAATCTATATATACGAAAAGCTCCTTTGTTCCTTAACCCTCATACACACACACATACATTAAAAAAAAACGGTTAACCAAGAAAAAAGGAGTTTGGTTTACAGTTGTTTCTTAGGAATAGAAGGAATAATAAAAATAAATCAGTTCGTCACATTCTGCTAGAATCTCTTCGGTTGGGTGAGGTGTCCCAGAGTCAAGTAGTCAGCTGCCACTTGAAGTCTCTCCAGGTGAGGTTGATGAACAGTCTTTGATGGGTAGGCTTTCAAGGCAATTCGACTACAACAGGCGTCACACAGGTCTTTCAGCAGGGGTGCAGCAACCAGTCTGCTCAGGACTCTCGGCAGCAACACAGCAGCAGAAGCTTTCTGCAGGTTCCAGGATTTCCCAAAACACAGGAGGGAACAGGAACCACACCGGATGCAGGAATTCTTCAGAGACAGAAGGCAATAGGAATCTGCCACCTTTCAAATGCAGGAGTTCTTCTCAAGAGATGCAAGTCTCCTTTACAGAGAGAGACCTTTTTCTCTAGTCTACAGGCAGGGGAGGTGGTGGCGTAGTGGTATTGTCACTGGACTAGTAACCCAGCAACTCAGGGTATTGCTCTGGGGACATGGGTTTGAATCCCACCACAGCAGAAGGTGGAATTTGAATTCAATTAATAAATCTAGAATTTAAAGCTAGTCTAATGATGGCCATGAAACCATTGTTGATTGTTATAAAAACCCATCCAGTTCACTCATCACCTTTAGGCACCAGACCCAAAACAATGTGGTTGACTCTTACATGCCCTCTGACCAGCAAGCCACTCAGTTGTATCTAACTGCTACGAAGTCAATAATGGATGGACCACCCGGCACTGCCAACAGCAAACCCAGTTCTGTCCTAGGGACTACCATTGACCAGAAACTGAACTGGAGTAGCCATATAAATACCGTGGCTACAAGAGCAGGTCAGAGGCGAGGAATCCTGTGGCGAGTAATTCACCTCCTGACTCCCCAAAGCCTGTCCACCATCTGCAAGGCACAAGACAGGAGTGTGATGGAATACTTGCCTGGATGGGTACAGCTCCAACAACATTCAAGAAGTTCAACATCATCCAGGACAAAGCAGCCCGCTTGATTGACACCCCATCCACAAACATTCACTCCCTCCACGCACTGTGGCAGCAGTGTGTACCATCTACAAGATGCACTACAGCAATGCACCAAGGCCCCTTAGACAGCATCTTCCAAACCCATGACTTCTACCAACTACAAGGGCAGCAAATGCATGGGAAAACCACCACCTGCAAGTTCCCCTCCAAATCACACACCATCCTGACTTGGAACTCTATCGCCGTTCCTTCAGGGGCGGTGGGTCAAAATCCTGGAACTCCCTTCCTAACAGCAGTGTGGGTGTACCTACCTCACATGGACTGCAGTGGTTCAAAAAGGCAGCTCACCACCACCTTCTCAAGGGAAATTAGGGATGGGCAATAAATGCTGGTCTAGCCAGCAATGCCCACATCCCATGAATGAATAAAAAAAGGCAGATCAGGTCTAAATTTCAAATGCCTGCTCTTTGTTCAACACACTGGTATTTAAAAAGTCCAAAGTGAAAGCAAAAGCCTTCCTGAGCCAATCAGGTGAGTAGATTGTGAGTCTCCCCTGTCATTCAAAGTGTTGCTCTTCGGAGGTCAAACCCCTGGCTGGCTTCCTTGAAACTGCTTGCTTTTCCTATTCTTGTACACAAAGTTAACATTCAAAAATTCCAGTTATTTGCCGATGTCCAAGTCCACTGAAAATCCTTTTATCAGTTTTTAAAACACACAGAAGTCTAAGATTTTAGTACAAAAATAAAACCTCTTGTCACAATATCGAAACTAACTGTTCTACAATTTAAACTGCACTTCCGTCGCTTCTGGCCAGAGACACAGCCTTGGTGCTTTCCCGCCACTGACTAAATACGGAACTGATGTCATGACATCGGATTTCCAGGCACACTTGTATGTGCTATTCGCCGGCCCGCACCACCCCCGCCCCCACCCCGCCGCACGTCTCCATTCCTACTCCAAATGGACTCAATAAATTCAGCCCAATGTGTGCCTTAAAACTTTGCATCCCATTGTTACATTACACCTGATACAAATAAGTTTTGCAGTTGGAAATTAAATGCATTAAGTTAATTTGCAGGCAATTTATTCTGTTTCTTCATGCCATAAACTCTTAACCTTGTAGTTAAGCTACAGAGATCAGTTTTAAGCAATGTTTGAACTTAACCTGTTAGATTCAAAACAAAAACAACTTTGATTGGTATATTCGGTCTGTCTCACTTGTAGGTGGTTTATCCTAAACCCAAATCATTTTAAAACCAGAATATGCATAAATACCTGAGTATTTCCAGCACTTTCTGTTCTTATTTCAGATTTTCTGTATCTGCAGTAATTTGCTTTTGTATACATAAATTCAAGGTGATTCATCTGCAAGAGCTATTCTATGGAGGCAAATTGAAATTTTGAACAGTACCACAGTGTTGGTGAAGACATGTACAACCTCATGCTGACAGAGATGTTATAAATGTCATCCCTCTCCGGGGGTCCAGGACAGTGTAAACTGCAACTTTTCAATCATGACATGTAATCTATGAATATAAATCAGTTTGCAAACTGATCATTTCTTAAATGCAAATCAATTACATTTTCTGAGCCCATATGTTAATAGCATTTTAATTGATCCCTTTAGCAGTTTTTGGAATACCAATTATCGTTAATAAAGTAACACCTTTGGAAGCTTTGACAAGTGTTTCTCAAGAAGGATAAAATTCCAGTAACTCAGCACCACCAAGTTGTCCAGGTTATCTACCTAAGCCCACATGAGTTGGAAAGAGGTCTGGGTTATGATTACAAATGACTGCCTTCAGTCTGATGGGAGCCACATGCAAGATTGTGAGCAGGCACTAGTGAACACATCTCCAAACACTGAGGCTGGAATTTTATACCCCCCTGGCAGCGGGCTGGAGGTGGGGGTGGTTTAAAGTTGAGTGGGGGGAGGGGGTGCCCTTCCCATCGCCTGCTTGCCCCTGCTGCCGTTTTACCGGGAGCGGGGAAGGTTGAAAACGGCCTGCCCGCCCCAGGCCAATTGAGGCCCTTAAGTGGTCAATTACTTGCCACTTAAGGGCCTCCTCCCGCCATCGCTGATACTTTACCAGCGGCGGTCTGGAACTTCAGCACCTGAGGACGCCACTCAGTAATACTAGGCAGCCTTCCTGCGAGCCTGGTTGGGGGCGTGGGGAGGGGTCTCCTAATTGGACACCATGTTTGCACAGAGGACCCCCCCAGCAGCACAAGCCACTCCCGTTGGAGCAACTTCCCCTACCCCACTTGCTGGGGCCCAGACGATTGTCCCCAGTGAGGCCTGAAACCCTACTCATCTTTATGAAGCGCAACATCGTCTGGCTGGGTGCAATCCCAGCAGTGGCAACCACTCCTGGTGGCTGAAGAGCTGCCAGCCCATTGATTGGTCAGCAGCTCTTGGAGGTTCGAGGCCAATTAAGGACCTCAGCCATGCAAAATTGCTGTGTGGCTTCCAGATCCGGTGGACGCAGGCTCAACCTTGTGTCACAGAGTTATACAGCACAGAAACAGGTCCTTCGGCCCATCGTGTCTGTGCTGGCCATCAAGCACCTATCTATTCTAATCCCATTTTCCAGCACTTGGCCCATAGCCTTGTCTGCTATGGCATTTCAAGTGCACATCTTAAAACTTCTTAAATGTTGTGAGGATTCCTGCCTCTACCACCCCTTCAGGTAGGGTGTTCCAGATTCCAAACACCCTCTGGGTGAAAACGTTTTTCCTCAAATCCCCTCTAAATCGCCTGCCCCTTACCTTAAATCTATGCCCCCTGGTTATTGATCCCTCTGCTAAGGGAAAAAGTTTCTTCCTATCAATCCTATCTACGCCCCTCATAATTTTGTATACCTCAATCAGGTCCCCTCTCAGCCTTCTGTGCTCGAAGGAAAACAACTCTAGCCTATCCAGTCTCTCTTCATAGCTAAAATGCTCCAGCCCAGGCAACATCCTGGTGAATCTCCTCTGCAGCCTCTCCAGTGCAATCACATCCTCCCTATAGTGTGGTGAACAGAACGGTACACAATACTCCAGTACTCAACACTTTCATTACATCAACGATTGACTTCTCTAGTGCTTTTCTTCCCTTTCCACCCTTCACAAATTCCAATGAATCCAGAACTTTGCAGCCCTAACTTCTCTTACACAAGTTCTTGTGGGTGGGGCCTCCGCCACCATGTAAAATTCTGGCCTGGGTCAATCAGATTACTCTTGAATTTTAAGGGCACTATTTACTGAGAACCTGTATCACAGCCTCAAATGGTGGTCTATATCGAGCAGTGCACCTATACAGGAATTCAGAATAGATCTCAGAAAATGTCATCAGTAGCCTCTTTTCCCACATGGATTCCCCACACTAGCTACATAGATTACAGATCATTTTAGGACACTGAAAGTGCCATACATGGCTGTCTGTGCAATAGAAAAATATAATTCTTCAATTCTTCAGCAATCTTTTCCAATCTGAAATCCCAGCTCTCATCCTCTACATCGAATTATTGCTGCCCATTTCCTCCGTTCCACAATCAAAGGCTGCTCTTTCTATGCTGTGGTCGCTGAAACTTTCCCAAAACTACTTTGCCTTGCTACGTCTTCCCTGCCTTCAAAAACCTCCTTAAAATGTATCTGTTTAACTATGCCTTTGGCTCACTTCCCTTTTATTTCCTTTCCATCTCCTGATAAACACCTTCCTTTTGCTTTGCTGAGCACTCTGACGTGATTTACATAGCAGGTGACACATAAGTGGAAATTTCATTGTTAATTGTTGCTAATCGAGGTTTAGCTATGACAATATATCGATACTATGAATTTTAAATTGATCACAGCACTTTCCATCTCATTTCCAAGAGACGTCAGACCACATCTGGTAGCTGGTCTTAGATCATTTGAGGTTTGAATGAAGAAATAGGAAAGAATTTGTAATTATATCATGCCTTTCATGACCTCAGGCTCTCCCAAAGCACTACAGAGCCAATAAAGTATTTTTAAATTGTAGTCACTTTTATAATGTAGGGAGACATAGCAGTCAATCACAATAAGGTCTCACAAACTGTAATGAGATAAATAATTGTAATTTTTTTCACTCATGTTGGTTCAGAGATAAATATTTGGGCAGGACATTGACAGAAGTCCCCTGCTCTTGTTTTAATAGTGCCCTGTGATCTTTTATGTCCATCTGAGAGGGCAAACAGAGCCTCAGTTTAATGTCTCATCAAAAAGTCAGTAACTCCAACTGTGTAATGTTCCCTCAGTAATGCATCTGAGGGTGAGTCTAGATTATGTGCTCAAGTCTCTGGAGCAGAGCTTGAACTCACAGCCTTCTGACACAGAGGTGCGAGTGCTACCACTGAGCTAAGTCTTACACCAACAAGGTATAGTATAACTACAGCAGGTCTGAAGGGACAATTTCAGCATCTGTTGGAAGACATAGGCACCTTCAGATATCCTTTTCAATGTTTTTAATACTTAGAGAGAACCAAGACTCCCAGCCACAACCAAAATTAAGGTGCGAGAGTGCTGAACTCTGTGCATGCTTGTTTTCCCATGCACGATGCTCCTTTGTTGCCAAAATTGATGTGCAGCAGGGTATAGCAGTAGCCTATGGCACGTTACAGAACCATACATGGAGCAGACATCATAACCTGCACATGTGGAAAGATTACTGGCAATGTTCAAAAAAACCCAGATTTTTTAAACTAGTACAATGATGTCGAAGTAATATAAAATAAAAAAAAAACAAAAATTAAGTTAATTTCACAACTTCGTGCACATGGAAATAAAACAGCCAAAAAAGGTTACATAATTGGACACTTAGTTGGATGGCTCAAATATGATTCTGAGCCTAGATCAATATTGTACTTGCTGTTACCCTACAGCTGAGAATTTACTGTTCTCGAATATATCTAGTTCTGATGAAAGGTCACTGACCTGAAACGTTATCTCTTTTTCTCTCTCCACAGATGCTGCCAGACTTGCTGTGTACTTCCAGCATTTACTGTTTTTATTTCAGGTCACCTGAGTGGTTGGGTGAGATGGGGTTCACATGTGCACTACTGGCTAGGAGCCCCTACCCTCGAATCAAAGATCAATTGGAAAAATCTGTTACATGTGTACGGGGATGACAAAGGGAGAGAAAACAGGAAAAATACTTGCAAGAAAAGAACATATTCAAAAAATAGTTTGCTGTATCCATGCAGAGTTGTACATATTCCTGATTTAGCAAAGTTATCATTTTCTGTGCTTAACAGCCACAATGCAGTTTTTAACCTATCTATCTCACTAAAAGATTTGCCTGTCATGTGCATTCCCTGTTCACAAACCTTACTACCTTATCATGATTTTCAGCCACACTTTTTATATCAACAATCAATATTTAAACCGATGTAAACATTTACAATGGGAAAATCTCATTTGAACATTCCAATATCGTGGTCTGTTGATGAACCAATTACTTAAAAGGCTTCATGAAAATAATTTTATCCAACAATTTTTGTGCAGTAACAGGAATAATTAGAATGATTATATTTTTGAACTGTCAACACACAGCTCAGATGATAACTAAAGAATTTGTAATTCAACTCATTTATTTTTTTCCCCAAATGATTGCAAATTAGAATAAGGGCGCTAAACAAAATAAATAACAATAAATTATGTATTTCACAATAACATGGTCAAATTTGCCTGCTAAATTGATTTTTGTGTTCATTACCTTCATTAAAGTTTTTATTTGAAGGCCTTCCAACAACCTGGGTTTGGGCTGGATGTTTTTGTGCAGATCAATGATGCTGTTAACTGAAGGCAGATCCTGCAGTCAAAGCATGTGCTGTTTCCCAGGATTCATCCATCGCATTTAAGCTAGACAAATGATAGAGTGCTTCTCTTTCAATCACCAGCAAAATCTATTTGGCTGTTTTTCAAAATTGTTTGCAGAAAAGCTAAAGGGGAATTTTCAAAAGTTTTATTCGGGTAACATTTACATTGAGTGTTTTAGTTTTTAAAACAGAAAAGCTGCATGGGTGTAGGTCCGTTCACATACAGAAGAGATAAAAATAATAGACTGCACTGACGATGGGGACAATAACCTGGAAATTAGATTGCACCCGACTCAGGACGCAAACTCACTACTGCACATGCCGCACGCGCTTAATGAGGACGGTGGCAAGAGCAGGGGAAAATGGTCCACTGACCTCAATTATCACCCTTGAACTGCAGGTGCCAGTCATCTCCAGAGGCAGCTTACCAGTCGCGGGAGGCATGAGGATCGGCTGGCATGAACTTGGGTCAGGGCTGTAAGCAGAGTTCACGGAAGGGGTGACAATCGGGAGCGGGAAGCAATGACCACCAGGAACCCCCAAATTTAACGTGGAACTAAGAGATGCACTGCAACTCCTCCTGACTCCCAATAATACAATTAAAAAAATGACAATTAAATACAATTCCAGTGGCAGCCTTCAGTGGTCAGGCTGTCAAACACCTGAAAATACTGACCACAGCATGCATGGTGCACTCAATGTTGCTGGAAAATTTTGCAAAGACGTTAGGTTCTCTATTTGTTCTCTATTTCTCTATATGTAAAGGGTTTAATACCTGCTTCAGGTGGGGGGTCCTGAACACCCATGGAGGAGCCTTTATCAATCTGGCTGGCAGTGCGTTTCCCTTGTGGGATCAGCGCACAAATGCTGCCTGCCATATTGGATGTTTAGACACCCATTTTCACTTGTAAAACAGGAGTGGCACCATTTAATTTCTAGGCCAACGTTTTTCCACAAGCTAATTTGAACTCTTTTTCAAAAAACAAATAAGCTGAATTTCGAAAGCAAGCAGAAAGCTTGATCACTTGATTATCACCTGTGCTTTGTTGATAGAAAATTTTAAACAATTTAATTACTGACATCAGTAAGACACAGCAAAGAGGAGAGAGAGGTCGGGCAAATGCAGAGTGTCTTTCCTTATTTTAACTTGTGCCCCTTTTAGGGGAAATAAAAGTTCAATTTTGAAATCAAACAAATCATTTAATTATCACCTGAAGTTTTTGGTGCCAGGAAACATTCTAATCTTTGACACCTGTGAGATATAGGGACAAAGACAGGATGACACGGATTCCAGGAATGTCCTCAGTGTTTCTCCTGATCAGCCATTGTCATTTTTGGGGAAGATCAGGAGAATCCCCAAAGAGACAGGCACATGCATAGAGGGAGAGGGGCAGGTAGGCAGTAAGAAAGAGAGCGAGCGAGAGAGACAGAGGTACAGTTTCAGGAACCAATTACAAACCACCAAATTTAATGGATGCTGAGATCTTTAGAAAGTTAAAAATTGGTGCTGCCAGACATTTAAACATGAACTTCCTGCTGATGTCATGCTTACTTCCTGTAACACATTCCCCAATCTCTCTTTGTGGATAACATCTTATTGTTATAAAACAACGTATCCTCTAACTGACTATGAGCAACAATATGGGAAACCTGTTAGTATATACAGTAATGAATTTTTTTAGAATGAAGATTGCAAAACACCCGACTGTAATCGATAGCTCAATATTTTATTTAGCCATTTATAAAATAAAATTAAAATTAACCTTACTGATAACCATTTGTTTTAATGGTTAACTAGTCATATTCATGATAAATGCATTACTCGAGCATTGTGCTTGGATTATTTAAGTCTCAAAGTTGTTTCATATTTACTACCTTAAATTAAGAGTTGTTTAAGGCAGAAGAATAGATGACTGATATCATTCACTGATACAATCAATTTGCTATATTCCATTTTCACACTATGGTTTTCATGGTGCTAAAGTATATGTCACGATTTCTTGTTCAAAGTCTCACTGAATTGTACCATCACTATTACTGATTAGTCTGGTACAGATTCTCATACCCATGTTTGTTAAACACTGCAAAATTCTGAGCTCCCCAATAATATGCACCCTAAAGGAGAATAACAAGCTCAGCAGATTAGAAAGATCAGGTCTGATCACTGCTCTGTGCTGAGTTGGATGATTTCAGTGGGGGTAGGGGATAAAGGTATTACAGTTAATTTCAATAACCATGGGCAGGGAAGAGGGCAGAAATCAGCCTGGAGCTCCAACTGTTATCAAGTGAACCTGGTCGTCAGGTGAGTACACAAATATGTTTAACTGTGGAAATTACCCTTCCCACACCCCACCCCATCAACAGAATAGCCTGCCAACACTCATCGTGTGGGCTCACACATGAGGAATGATCATTTGAGTGAAGTACCGGGGCTTTGCCAGCACTCAGAAGCATATTCCAGCATGAGTCAGTGTCTTCAAAGCAGCGAAGAAAACTAGAGAATTTCAACACACATAGGTTACACTACTGAATCCAGAGAACCTGTGTGAATCAAGATTGTAACTCATGTTGAGATTGATGACTATTTTAGTTGTTTGTATTTGAAATAGACACTCAAGTTCTGTGAACTGAGAAGTGAAAGGATGAAGACAAATAATGCAGAAACAGCCAAGAAATGAAACACAGACTGATACAATAATCCTAGACAGAACAGCTAGATAAAAATGTAAAATATTGCTTGTAAATTAGTGTGAATGATGTGCCTTCAAGTATCCTGCCACTATAATCTAGAATTCCCCCCTTAAACCCTTGCTCCATGCGCTGCATCTCTCCACCTTCCAAATCCTTCCTAAAATCTACCTCTTCAACTGCATCTTTAGCCACCATCCCTAATGTCCAAGTGTCAGTTTGGCTCCAAATCAAAAAGTTTGTGAGTTTACTCCCACCCATGTTTTGAGCATGTAAACGAAGCTGTCACATAAATGCAATGCTGAGGGAGTGCTATGTTGTCAGAGGAGTCTGTTCAACTGATCCTACATTACTGTTTGAAGATAAATGAACAGTTGGCTTGGCCAATATTTCTTCTTAACCAGCACAGTTTCAAAAATAGATTAATTGTTAAGTTATTTTATTTACTATTTGCGGAATCTTGCTCTACACAAATGGGCTGCCATATCTACCTCTATAACAATGGGACTGCTCTTCAAAAGTAACACACTGACTGTGAAGTACATTGGGGCATCCTGATGGTATTAAGACATTATGAATGCAGGCTTAGTTTGTCTCTTAACTCCTGTGCAGTTCTGATACCCAAATTAAAATATGGCATGAGATATTTTGTTGTATAAACCACAGAAGTCAATGTTGTAACAAGAGTACTTCAAATACAGCATTGCGATACTGAACGAGTTTATAGCATAACTCGTTGATCTCTGCAGATGGTTTACTCAAAGGGGAACAGAGCCTGGTATGTTGTCAGTTTTCCAAGTCATTAAAAAAGGTCAGTACACCTCATTGTTTATTGAATATCAATAAAAGTCTCAAGAAGTGACTGTAAAAATGGCTAACACAGAATTAGATTAAAGGGGTAAACAGTCTACAAATAAATTTTACAGCGATTATACACAGAAGAGGCCTCAATTATATAATTACAACTGTGCACCTATGATAATGTAAACCACTACTAATTAGCTATTGAGATAAATTGGTGCAGCAGTAGCAGCCAACATGGCAGTTCTGGAGCTAAGCTTTCAACAAGCTCTCCAAGGTCCTGAAACTGCTTAAAACTTCTTTGACAAAACACTGCTGCTTGAGTGGGTGGGGGAGCAGGGGTGTAAAAGCAATGCCACAATGACTTGAAAAGCCATTCATGGGCCTCAGCCTTCTAAACGAATGGTGACAGAATGCATTTTGTTTGAAGAAATACTTGTGCAGCTGACTCATTTTCACACTGTCACTTTTAAAAATTTGAAAGGAATACTCTAAGGCAAGGCCTTACAATGTCATATCTTTAAGCACTTCTGGTACTTTTAGGAAAGTATTACATTTTTAAAAGACATAATACTTTACTACTCAGACTCATTAATAATTGCCTTAAGCACTGCTAATAGGCCATCACCTAAGTATCATACTTTAATAGCAGCCTGAGGAACAGCAACATAATGGCAACCCATCATGGTACAAAACAAAAAGATTTTTCTTGGACAATTGAGATTTTTAAATGACAATTAATGGCTAATAGCTATTGCAGAACCTTGTTCAGGATTATTCCTTTAAAAGGGTAATTGGTTGATGTAAGCTTTATTCATAACCTGCTTCACCAACAGAGAAATTGCTGAGTGAATAACTTAAAAGTACCGCTGCAAACATTGCATTGGTTCTATTTAGATGCAATGAAATCTTTTGCTCCTTGCAAATATTTCCATGTCGGGGTGTATGATAATAGCACTGAAAAACAAACACTTTGGGAGCTAAACTTGAAAGTCCCCAACACTAGGTGTGAGGCCGACTCCATGCTACCTGTTCATTTGAATTATTGCTACATACAGCCACCCTGTTTATTTCCTGTATGCATCAGGAGGGGGCCCAAAATCATAACTTCCTGGCACTTCTTAAGGCTAAACTATACTGCCTAAAGCTAGCCTGCACCTCTTAAAGGGGAGGTACATTGTGGCTAGAGCAGGTGCTGGCTGTCATGCAGGAAGTGAATCTGACCTGGGAAACATTGAAGAATGGCACAACATGGGAGATAGTGGACTCCAAAGCTTTTAGATGCTGCACAGGAGGTCTTGCTGGAGAATGTAGCAAGGAGAAGAGATGTCCTGTATCTGCAGGGGCAGCGGCGGTGGTGGCCAAGAGGTCCTCCAGACACATGCTCAGAAGGCAGGAGAAACAGATAACCATAGAGGTCAATGTCAGGAGTAAAGCTCTGAAGACCTGGATGCAAAGGCGCAACAAGTTCAATGACCTCACATGAGCAATCAAGGCCAGTGAATGCGTCTTACAATGTCATATTCTATCAACTGGACCACTAACCTTAGCCAATGCTCAATTCACCACACCTCCATCAATTTCTATCAATCAGGACTAAAACCTAACAATCATATCCTCCATCACACCCACACACACTTAGCACTGCTGCACATCTCACATCCACTTCTCACAGCTTGCACACACTGCCATAGCAGCCACATCACCCAAACATATTGCGCAACACTCATTGGCATAACTTCCTTGCTCTTGCAGGACAAGGTAGCGCACAACTAGAGCCAGTAGGAACTAACCTGAATGGGACAGGCATGCCTGCATGTCCCAATCGCTATAGAGAAGACGGTGCTTGCAATTATTGGAATGGCCATTGCTGTGGTCAGCAGTGTGACTGAAACCATTGAAGATGCTGGTATTCTCATACCTAATCCTTCTTCTCACATCCCACGCCCCCTTATCCCACACACTCTTCTGATTTACAGGCTGCAGATGATGTAACTATGCATCTCTTATTTCCACCTGCCCCCTCACCACAACTTTAGCCATGTGACTTTTACTTTCAGGTACACAAGAACTGCAACCTGACCAGGAAGTGGAGGAACAGCAATAGGCCAGTAATGATGAAGATGCACCATCATTCAATTTCACACTTGCAGCCATGAGCTCAGATACCATCAATGCGCTTGTTTTACAGGATAGCATTGAAGAAGGATCTGCACATGGTGAGACACTAGGCATGAGTGTCCTGCTGCTAAGCCAGGGGACAAGGATAGTGCAGGAGCCAAAACAAGAAATGCTGGAATCACTCAGCAGGTCTGGCAGCATCTGTGGAAAGAGAAGCAGAGTTAACGTTTCGGGTCAGTGACCCTTCTTCGGCCCGAAACGTTAACTCTGCTTCTCTTTCCACAGATGCTGCCAGACCTGCTGAGTGATTCCAGCATTTCTTGTTTCAGATTTCCAGCATCCGCAGTATTTTGCTTTTATTTTAGTGCAGGAGCCAGGTTGTCAGAGAGCAAGGTCTTACATGAGTTCCCCTGCAGAGGACACAAATGAGGTCTTTGATAGGGCAGGTGACAGCGAAAGGCTGATGTGCATTGGCAGGCCTGCCAAAAAGTCTGCATTCAATGTCAAGGAGCATGGAGGAGTTGGCACCAACTTGACACCGGGCTTTGTACAGAACTTGCAGCCTATCCTTTGCAGTATGGAAGTGGTGGCCAATTCCATGAGCATTCTTGTGGATTCTACTATGATGCATTGTGTGATGGTTGATGTCTCAGCTTCCATTGCAGCACAAGCAGCAGCCATCCGAAGTCTGAGTGCTGCAGTGGAAACTCAGAATGCTCCCATCATGGCTCTGGATACCAGTGTGCAAATGGGCTCCCATGGCCTCCTGGCAACACTCCTGTAAACTGCTCTCCAACAGACCCTAAGCAGATTATGGCCTCCTCCTGAAAGCCCTTTTTCTCCTTACACCTGCTCGCTCTTCCAGCAGCTTGCCCTACTCTGCATGACCTCTGCTCATTCTAGACTGGTTCCTGGAATGAGGGGATTGTCCTATGAGGAAAGATTGAGTAGTTAGGCCAATATTCCCCAGAGTTTAGAAGAATGAGATGTGATTGAATTGAAACATTCTTCAGGGGTTTGTAGGGTAGATGCTGAGAAAACATTTCCCCTGACTGGGAATCTAGAACACAGGGTGACAGTCTCAGAATAAGGGGTAGGCCATTTAGGACTGAGATAAGGAGACATTTCTTCACTGAGAGGGATGTGAATCTTTGGAATTCTCTAGCCCAAAGAGAGCTGAGGATGCTCAGTCATTGAGAATATTCAAGACAGAGGTCGATAGATTTTGGTAGTGAGGGGATTAAGGAATATGGGGATAGTGTGGGAAGGTGAAATGGCCTACTTCAACTCCTGTTCTTATATTCTCCCAGTCATGCTCAATGCCAAGGAGAAGGCTTACTAGGCCACCCATTTTTGGGAGCAATTGGCTTGTGTTGAAGCCTTGACATCAGCAATCACCCTTCAGTACCTGCTATTCCAGTCTCTGAAGACTTTTCAACTTGAAACAAGAATGGAAAGCACCAAACACATGTCGAATTTTACCAACAGCCAGAGTAAATCACCCAGCAAATAACCTGTAAATAGCTGATGATTGCTTGAAACATTGATGGTGGGCCACCCTTCACGCTGCTTAATATGTGTTCAGCTGTCTGTGTGAGGTTAAGAGAGGGTGTCGGCTGGAGCGTTGAGCTCCAAAATGGCAGCACTGGCACCAATTTAGTGTTGCATGCTGATTTACATCATGATCTGTCCACTCTACATACTGGCACGGGACATTAGCTGCCTGTGCACCACGCCTTCACTAATATGATGTCTGCCATGATTCATGGCAGAATTTTGCAGCCTCTCTTTTCACCCAGTGATGGTATTAAGTAGACTAAGTTTGAAACCGCCCAAGGTCCAGTCCACTGGAACCCAATGTACCTGAAGCCAAAGTACTAAAGAGCATTTCTTAAAGACCCATCCATCTTCATTCTCTACATCCAGCTAGGATTGTGACATTGAAAGTTCTCAAGTAAATAGGGATTGTCTTAACTGATTTGATCTCTTTGAAGCCATGTTGCACCTAGAGTTAATTTCGTATTAATCAGTGGTGAAATCATCACTTCCTAATGTGTGTCCCAGTTTTGCACTCATTTCAGATGTGCAGTCAATCTATAGTTGCATTTATGCAGTGTTTCATGCAGATATCACCCAATGCAAATACTGCATCAGCTAATGCCCTCTGAAGAGATAATGTAATGGAAAACTTTTAATATGAACATCATGTTCAGGAAAATACTAACTTTGTCTGATCATTCCTCTCAGAATGGATTGAAAAGTTTGTTTTCAATTAATGTTTCTATTAATAACATACTCAGTAACTATTATGTGCTATATTTGTATATGTAAAACAACTTGTGGTCAATATATTCAAGAATAAGGACTGCAGTACAATGCACAAAAAACAAAAGTAGACTTGAGGGATATTTAAACTAATGATGTTGCTTATTGGTACTCTAAGACTGTTGTCGACATCAGGTTTTTTTCACCTGCAAATCCACCCTGAACCCTCATATAAAATCTGCTCAGTTAAAAGGTCATATACAGTAACCTGTATTCACTGGATAAATAAATGCAAGTAAAGTAGATGAATCACAGGAGAATTGGTGCATGGCAGTGAATGAATAACCTGCAAATGGTTCCCAAACCCCATTATTTCCTTTTTTTTTCAGGCCAAAGATTCATGTCCCTGCATCCTGTCAGTTCATTACAGAGAAATATCATTCCTCTCATGGCACATTCTGGACTACCCTCTCAGCCCCATGAGGACCCTTTAATGTTTAATTCCCCATCATCTGCTTCAGTGAACAGTTTAATCTCTGCTTGTATGATCAATACTATATCAGTGTAAATTAAAATGACAATTTTAAAGTAATTAAGCCTGTTAATGCTCGATCCAAATATCATTATTTGTAAAAGGGATATGGGAAAAATTACACAGTGTCTAGGGTGACAGGCAGATGTTCTATCATTGCAATCCTGTTGCAGTTGTAGACACTGAAGGCTTAGGGAAAGCAGATTAACTTCTTGCTCAGACTGCCAGGACACCTATCCAATTTCAAGGGGGATAACGCAATTTGATAAATTTAATTTATGGGGCAAACTCAATTATTTTTAATATTAAACAAAAACTGGGCAGAGTCCAAAAATGGCACAATGAAAATGCACTTAACTGCAGAATGAAATCCAGAAGTAATTGTGTTATTTAATTTCCCTGAACCTTTCTAAAAACCTTCAAATAATTGTAATGCTGAGAAGAATAGCCAACATTCATTTATAGACAGTGCTCTGAATTTAATACAGTTGCTAATAAAAAGGTGCTGTTCACAGTAGAAATGTTCAGTCTTGCTTGCATTTGGCAACATATATTAGACTTGAATCATTAGGTTATTCAATCTCATAAATAGCTCAATATCACTCAAAATACTTCAGAGCAAATTTTTGATTCTGTCCGGCATTAGTCTGTTTCAATCTATGTTTGCCATGGTGACTTATTTTCATAGTGGACCACTCCAAATCATTAATTATTAACTAATATGGCAAACTGAAGGTTCCTCATTTTTCAGTGCTCTGCTAGTTTGTGTCTTCTTGACTTGCATCTTCCATGGATTTTTCTTGAAATACACAAGATAACATGATCAATGTAAACTTGCAGCCTCAGAAACATGAGGGCAGAGATGTTTATCAAAGTATTTGTTAGCTATTGCAGGAAAGAAAATAGAAACCAGTAACAGGGCATAAATAAAACACCTTTATTCTGCAAAACAAAGTGGTTACTAGTCAGTCAATAAATGATGACTTAACTAATGTATTGTCTGAAATCTATGAATCTCATGATCTTCACGATATTTTACAAATCTACTATGTCATAACTTATCAGAAACTGCTGCAGCAGACTTCTATATCTTCCTGACAGGACTTTTAATTTGGAGAGTTAAAATAAATGTAATGCCCTCACTAAAAGTGGGATTTGGATGAAATGTGTTCAACATATTAGGCCGAATTTTCCTAGCCCCTTGGAGGCAGTGGTGCAGGGTGCAGGGTGGAAGGTGAGGGGGCGCCAGCAGCAAAGGCCACACCTGTGGTCCAAAGGCTGCTGCCTGAGGGGTTTCCCCTCCGCTCCGAGGGACCTACCTGCTTGGTTTCTCTGATTTATTAATTGATTTTAAGCCTCCAATTTGAGGTGCCCTTGGCATTCTCAAACCTGCCTCAGCAGTGCCCACCTCTCCCGGTGGAGCTGCTGAGGTTCTAGAGCAACCAGCCCTGTGATCGGGCCAGCAGCTTAGGAAGCCCACCCACTGACTTTAATAGGACAGCAAGCACAGAGGCAGCCAATTAGGAGGCTGCCTCCAGGAAAATAGCTCCTCCGGTCTGGCACCCATCACGTATGGGCTTGGGACACCCATTGGCTCCCAAAATCAGGGTCCCGAAGCCCATGGGTAAATCCTGCCCATTATTCAGGGCCTTAGCCTTTTACCCAAAAAGCCAATGAATATTCAGTTTCTGCTGATGGCTATGGTAAAATAAAGTAGCAGACAAAAAATATAACAAAAACTTTGATTTTGTCATTCACGCCACTTTAACTGAAAAATTAATTTTACTCAGGGGAAAGTATGCTTCTGGTGTGACATATTTTAAGATTCCCATAGTGTAGCACAATTTTTTTTGTTTCTGTAAATTATAAACTCCATTAAATTTAGGAGAAATATATATAGTTACCATGATCGAGTGTTGTTTAAGTTGTCAAATTTCAGACTACCTGGAATTTTAGATACTGTCCAAGGTGCAGTTTCTCAAAATGGTCTCTGTAAGTCACCAAGTTAAACAGGACAGCTTATGCTGTACCACACATAGCAATTTGGTACAATTAATTTAGCTGTAATGTACAAGAACCTTAAAATTCTATAGGATTTGACCAGATTAGTCACAACATTCTTCCAATAGTTTTATGGATAAATGTATTCTATGGTGTGCTACTGAGCCATACGCCCCAGGACATTCCCAGATTTGATTTGCAGTCTGTGCAGAGTTAGCACACCTTAGCTAGGGTGCTGGTACAGCATTACAACTCCCCTCAGTACCGCTGCCCCATGGAGGAGAAATATCAACCAAGATTCTCACTCACATCACCATCCTGCTGTGGATAGGAAATGGATGAGGACAGCATCCGCTTCAGCTGTGATGCCCAATTGAACAAGTTGCCAGTACTGACCATCAAAGCTCAGCCACAAAGAGTGGCCAATTGTGAGAGAGAATGGGGAACTGTGGGCACTTGTGGAAGCATTGTACCCCAGCATGAATGACAGACCACACGAGTGTAAAGAGGAGGGAAGGTGGAAGATAGATCCACGGGAAAGCAGAGGGCAGGAAGGCAGGACAGGCAACCAAACCTTTATAAGCGTTAGGTTCACAAAACTAAATTTTGAAATTCAAGATCCACCTCATTGAAGAGTGGAAAGACATTCATTGTTTTCTTTCACTGTGTGTAAGTGAGAGAGATGTTTGAAGCCACCTGTAAGGAAACCTACTGTAAGCAAGTTTAAACAGGCCATCTTATAAAAATGTCAATAATTATATGGTGATAAAAGTCTCACATGCAATATTAATGGTTAATAGTGTGCTACAATACAATTCCAAAACTCAGTTCCGATGATATTTTACACATTTATAATAAGCTATCATTCAAATATATAATTAAATTTGAATGTTTCAGTTACACATTTTGAGATAATAGAATAAACTGCTGAATTATGTGGCCAGTAATACAACGAACCACAGAGATATAACTGTTGCACACTACTATCAGGCCTGTAAGAATGAATGGCAATGGTTTATATCAGAATATGCATTATGCATAGATTTAATCTTAAATTTACGTCTCTTTTATACACTTATCTGGATTTCCCCCACTTACCTCAGTGAGAGCTCTGAATAAGTGATTCTTCCAGAAACTAAAATGACATTTCCCTCTTCTCCAGTTTTCCCCTTAATTTTCTCCTCTCATTTGCCTCTTCTATGTACCACAATAAGAAAATTAAGTTAAAACAAAATGTGCCTTCTTTATAGTATTAATAGATTGGATACCACCAGATAAATTCAATGTAATTGTCTAATTCTAGTGATGTTTATAAACTGATAGTTGCCTATGCTCTGTTATTATTTATCTAAATCCTTCAATAGGTTAATTGTCTTGAAATTCAATCCCAGATATCCAATAATCTTATAGCACAGAAGGAGGTCATTTGGCCCAATATGCCTGTGCTGGCTCTTAATAATCCAATTAGTACCACTCCCCTGCACTTTCCCCATAGCCCTGAAATGTTTTCTTTTCAAATATATATCCAATTCACTTTTGAAAGCTGCTATTGAATCTGCTTCTACCACCCTTTCAGGCAGTACATTCCAGATCATGATTTGTTGCATAAAACAATTCTTTTCATCTCCCCCGATCCTGTAATTCACACAATCCTAACTTTTTTGTATGTACTGTGAAACATTTCTCTAATGAACTAGCTCAAGCTCCATCTTCCCTATTGCTGATCCTTTGGGCTTCTTGAAGAAAAAATGGCCAGTTAAAGCTGAATGAAATTTTAGCAATTGTTTTTCTTTCAACATAAGTCTGAAAGCAGTACGGCAGAAAACGGGCTGGATTTTACCAAGCCCATGATGTCGGGCTCCGTGGCGGGGGGACCGGAATATGGATCTGACAGCGTCCCACCACGGAGGTCGCCTGGAGCACCGGCTCTGCGGCGGCCCTCCCGCCACTAGGCGACGGAACCTGAATTTCAATATTTAAATCAATAAAATGAATACATTTAAATAAACTTGCTTTCCATCTTCCTGGGCCTGCCGTGATCCTCAGTGCGACAGCTATCACTCCCGCACCTTCAAATCAGAGGGTTGGACAGGGTGGATAGTGAGAGCCTTTTTCCTAGGATGGTGATGGCAAACACGAGGGGACATAGCTTTAAGTTGAGGGGTGATTGATATAGGACAGATGTCAGATGTAGTTTCTTTACACAGAGTGTAGTAGGGGCGTGGAACGCCCTGCCTGCAACAGTAGTAGACTCGCCAACTTTAAGGGCATTTAAGTGGTCATTGGATAGACATATGGATGAAAATGGAATAGTGTAGGTCAGATGGTTTCACAGGTCGGCGCAGCATCGAGGGCTGAAGGGCCTGTACTGCGCTGTAATGTTCTATGTTCAATTCCCTGTCTGGGGAAAGCCGGGGTGACACTGTGGGAAGGGGGGAGGAGGTAAGATTTTCAATGCGGGGGTGGGGGAGATGGGGTCAAATAAACGTAATGGGTGTAGGGGATGGTGGGAAGAGGTCAACTTTAAACCTTGTGCAGTTTGGTGGGGGCGGGGGGGGCGGCAACAGTCAGATTTAAAAGGTGTTTTTTTGGGGGGGGAAGGGCAAATAGTTAATGCAATTGTTATTGGGGGGTGGGAAAGGGGTGTTATAAATTTATTGGATAAATTTTGGGGGATACAGCTTTAAAAATTCAAATTGACCAGCAGGACTGGCTACCCTTTAAAAAGGGCACCAGCGCCTGCATACAGGCAGCTGACGCCATTGCCAGGGACGGACAGCCTGCCCCCTCCACATGATCGGTGGGGGCGGGGGTGGGGGGGTGGGGCAGGCTTCTCTGGCTATTTGAATGAGTCACCGCGCGGGAGATAGCATGAGCTCTTTGGCATGTGGGCCACCATTTTTTGAGCTCACCGCCAAGATTGGCGGCGGGCTCTTAAAATTCAGCCCAATAAGTGAGATCTTGAAAAATAAACTTTCCATGGCACTATACAATGTTCAAGATGAATTGAAGCTGGCGAAGTTAAGAATGATCAGACAAGAGTGGATTGCACCAGTTAAATATTAAAAACCTATAAATTAAAGTTAAGGAGGATCAAATTCACACACACACACACACAACTGTTAACATACAGAAGAGTCACCAGTACAGTTACTAAGCTAATTACTTCCTTCAAAGTGGAGATCATAATATGTAAAATCATATGGACTTATGTATTCCACAGATGACTTTCAGGTTAGGTATCAGGCCTATTTGACACTGTAGCTGATGCCCAGAGAAAACAAATTGGATTAATTTTTTTAAAATCATTCCTCAACTGCTCTTGGGTTTAGGTTATGGGCTTGGCTTGTTATTATCCTGACAAATTAGATCAATTTTCTGTTTTCTTGTACATTTTTAGTGAACAAAACCATTTAATTTTAAGAATTCAGTTTATTTTTAGGCTGTTTGCAAAGTCAGAGCACTGTGACTTAAAATACCGTAATGCAGAGTGGAAGATTGATGTACAATTTAGTTGAGCTTTGTGTCAAGAGAATGGAAATTCAAATTGATCAACCAGGCAAAGCATTTACAGTGGTGGTGTATAGTGGTTGGAGTTGATGGGCATGGGAAAAACTGCCATGATCTTACAGCAAAAGATTTGAAGACTTCGAACACTAAAGGAATCCTTTTTTTTATTTGGCTTTCAGATCTATGACCACTGAAGGCATCAGAGTAGACTCACTGTTTGCACCCTGAAGAGGTGCAAGTTGCTGTGTTTCCTCACTGGCAGAAGATTGTGTGCTCCCATAAGGACACTTCAAAGATACCCTGGGACGAGGGTGCCAGTTCCCAATCTGCTTGGGGTTATTTTTCCGACATGACAATTTGCAAATAAATGGCAATATCCAAGAACATTTGTGATCCAAATGATCTATAACTGCAACTTAAAAGTCCAAAGACATCAATGCAGCAATGGAACCTATTTATAAGTCTGGTAACAGAGGAGCTCCAGCATTGGCCTTTAACTACATTCTTACAATGATTCAACTGAGGTACCACAGGTGAAGGAAGCAAGGCATCCCCCCTCAGTCACCTTCGAATGTCGTAACTTTTAGTTACTGAATATCATATCTCAGACAAGCGTATTAAAGTGTATGCAGTGTATAAAACAAAATACAGTGAAATAGAAAAAGGGCATGCCAATTAAGTTAATATGTGAAATCTTTGTGCCCCTCCCAACATTCCTGTTTGGTTTCCTGTTTAACCATGGTTGACTATTCAGTGTTGTGCTTTCCATATTGAAGTATTTTGCCAAACTGATGTGGAAAATGCACAGAATCAAAATTAAAGCAAATTGTGTGGCAATTGTTTGTCTTGTATTAATAGAGTAACGTCATCTCATCTGTTACATGGGAAATAAAAAAGTCAAGCTTAAATGTACAAAAAATTATGATGGAAGCTCTAAATAAAGTGAAGTAATGCAAGCTTATTAAGTACAGAATCAATCAATCAATGCACAAGTGGATTAACAACAACTCATCGACTCGAGAGAGATGATATGCCGAAATATCAAGAAGATTGTGCAATTAAGGACTAAAAATGTTGTCTGCAACATTATGGGATGTAAATGATGAGAAATCAATTTGTGAAGGCAAAAAACAGATGCACCTCCCTCCCCCAAATTCTGACATGCTGCTTTATTTATTGCAAAACAACATTCCTGCAATGACCTGAAACTTCTGTAGGTGTTTATTTACTCTCAACACATCAAATGATCAATATTTTTAATTTGGGTTCAAGTTATTATTTTTCACATCACAGCTTCAGGAGCAAAGTAAAGTGGCTCATATTTTAGTGCTAAAAAGATCGATATGACAGTTTCACCTTCACTACAGACCCTGCCAGTTGACTGCAGCACATCATAACGTACAGTAGGTGATGTAGGTGCAGCCGTGCTGGAATCACATCATTATCCAGACATGGAGCCAGACAGGAATGATTTAGCCCATCATGAAGCGCCTGATGCCCTTAGTAAACCAATCTCAGCTCATACAGTTTATCAGACCTGTCTTTTATTGAGCAAAGGACAGACAGTTTCATAAAGCAGATTACGTCCCTCATCATAAATGCATCCAATTTTTGCTGAGCCAAGGAACATCTGTAAACTATAATTAATTTTCCATAAATTTCCAAACAAAATTATTCAAACCTGAAACCATGCCCTGAAATACACAGTTATAATTCATTTACTACGGTGGATTCATTGATCGCCATTCAGTATGTCTGTGCGTACAGGAAGAAGAATTACAGCCACAGCGTATTACTTCAGTGACATCTACTTTATTTAAATGATTTGGGACTGGTCTGCTTTTCCTTAGTCAAAATGAAAGGTGGCTGGATGGCTTATTCTATCTCAGGCACATTTTGTCTAAGCTGGAAATGCACTCACAGTTTATGTTTGACATAAATTCAAGACACAATTCTCAATCAAAAATCTATCTCCTGTTCACAGGATCATGCTTCTTATTTCTAAGCAACTGGCTGCTTTTATAGTGGTTTCTCTGTTAAATCGTTTGCACAAAATGATTTGCTTTAATAAGCCAAAGGTTGATGGGTAAACCATGCTCACAGTCAAATCCTTTGCAGCTTATTAAAGAGAATTAATTATCCTTGATAATTGCTGTCGTGGTTTTTCAAGTGATACACTTAAAGGCCACATGTACCTTTTTGCTGAAGATTAATATTGTGTTGATTGCCGTTAGGTGCAGAGCCATAGAAAGCAGGAAAGTCAATAGAAAAAGACTTAACAAAATGATGCATCAAAGGTTAAATGTAAATGTTATCGGTATGATGGCCAATGCGTATATAAAATGATCCAAAGGTGCAGGAAGTTCACAGTCTGTAATAAATATAAATTAAACATGGCTGCAATTCATCTGGAGATACTCCAGCACCACATGGATCCCTGGTAAATTTGGTCGTTGATGAGTCAATTGTCCCAAATTACTTCATTCAGCACTAGGATTCTTCCCAACTGCATCTCTTCTAGAACCAAATTAACCAATTCTTGACTCATTCAATACAATGGAAGACTTCTATTTTGAAAATAATAAACATTTTAGCCATATTAAAAAAAATTCAAATACAATCCCACATCTGAAAGCCAGAGTCTAAATCAACAACACAAAAGGTAAGAGAGTGGCCTGTTAAGGCTGGCTGTTTCATTGTAAGGAGGAAAATGAGTGAGTACTTAACCACACAGAACAAGATTTTCACCTCTCACACCTTCACAGGCAGATCGCCTGGCTGCAGCAATAAACAGCAGGTCACCTGCCAAAAACAACCTTCAGTTAAGTAACAGCATTGGAGGGTGATGGGGGGGATGAATGGGGTGGGGGGGAAGCGATTGCAGGCTGGCAATGACCCTTAGTTGGGCCGTGGAATCAGGAGCGGCACCCCTGCTTCTCTTGGTTCCTCAGGAACGTGTTTTAAAATCATTTATAAAAAAACTTACCCTTCGTTGGTGGTCACTGCCTAGGCCACAGCGACCACTGAAGAATCCTGAT